>NC_091469.1:405285127-405608877 GCF_036971445.1 Narcine bancroftii
TCATGGGTGCAAAATGTATGGAGCAGTGGGCTAAACACAAATCCTTGAGGAGCGCCTGTTTTGATCATTAGTGAGGAGGAGATGTGATGTACGATTCGTACTGACTGTGACCTTCTGATGAGGCAGTTAAGGGCCTAGTTGTAGAGCTGGGTTCAGAGGCCCAGGTTTTGGAGCTTTTTGACCAGCACTGAGGGTATGCTAAGCTGTAGTCGATGTAGAGTTGCCAGATGTATGTGGTGCTGTTGTCTAGGTGATCCAGCTCTGAGAGGAGTGCTCGTGATACTGCATCTGTTGTGGAGCAATTGTGACAGTAGGCAAATTGCCATGAGACAAGATCTTTCCTTAGGCATGTTTAATTCTAGACATGACTAAACTCTCAAAGCATTTAATCACAGTAGATGTGAATGTTATTGGATGATAATTCTTGAGGCAGCTCATTCTGTTCTTCATGAGCACCAGGATGGTTGATGCTCTTTTGAAGCAGATGGGGACCTCCAACAGCAGCAATGAGCGATTGAAAATTTCTGTGAACACACTGGCCAGTGCACAAATTTTCAGTACATTGCTAGGTACACCATCCGGGCCTAATGATTTGCGAGGGTTCACTCTCTTGGCCTCAAAGACAGATATCAGAGGGTCATCAACTTCTGCAGGGATTCTCATTGGTGCTATTGAGTTCTCCTTTTCAAACCAAGCATAGGTGTTCAGATCATTGGGTAGTGAAGCATCACAGCAATTTATGGTGGTAAAACACAGGATTCTGTTGGCACTGTGGTTAAGTAAAAATGCTGGAGAAACTCAGCAGGTTAAACAGTGCCTTTATGTTGCAAACACATGCAGGATGTTAAGAAGTACATTTGGGGCCAACATTTGACTAAAATAGCTTCATTTCTGACTTTATTGTAACTGTTACAAAGTCTGATGTGATTGTGAGATTGAGCATCTCCTGAAATATAGTCCACAATGTCCAGAATTAATGCTTCTTAGTATCCTACAGTGCCAGTAGAAGGAGGACTTAAATAGGGATGGACATGAGATGAGATACATCAACATTTTGGGCCTGAGCCCTTCATCAAGGTGTGGGGGAAACACGAGAGATGCCCGAACAAAAGGATGGGGGGAGGGGTGGTGAAGGTTGGAGATGATAGGTGGGGTGGTGGAGAACCACAAGAAAGGGGGAGGAGTCTAGATTAGGTGGAGAAAGAAAGGAAGTAGGAACTAGAATAACTAGTTAATGGGGGGGGGGGGGTGGGGGGGCAGGGGGAAAAGGCAAGCTGATTAGTGGAATGCAGTGAATTCAATCTCCATGCCCTAGGGTTAGAGAGTGCTCAGATTAAAAAAATGAGGTGTTGTTCGTCCAATCTGCGGATGGTCAGGGTGGGGTAGTGTGAAAGGCCATGGACAGACATGAGCTTGCGAGTGTGACTCAAAATTGAAATGGTTGGCTATGGGGAGGTTGCTTTTGTTGCGGACAGAGAGGAGGTGCTGGGTTAAGTGTTCTCCTATTCTGCGACCGGTCTCTACAATGTAGAGAAGGCCATAGAGGGTGTACCGGATGCAGTAAATGAGTTCCTTGGAGGTTCAGGTGAGGTGTTGCTTCAGAAATTCATGGTGTTCAGCCTCGCCTTGAAGGATGCAATGGCCTGCAATCCCTGCCATTACTGGTGAGAATTAGACTCTATCTCTAGGTTCCCTCAGCTTCTCTTTGCTGTTGAAATGGCCTTTTGCAGGTTGTACATTGACTTCCTTTTGAGATTTGGATCACTGGCCTTAAACACCATCGATCTCGTTCAACAATGAAAAGAAAAAATGACTGTTCTATTGTACTAACTCTCAACCTCACACTGTGGCTCTAGCCTACCTATCAAAGCCAATGAAAATTAAATTTAAAAGAGTCTGAGGAGATTTGGCCTCTCATAGAATCTTTTATCAATCATCTACAGGTGTTCTGTGGAGAGTTTAATTACTGGATTGATCACATCCTGGTTTGGAAACTCAAGTGACCAGAACTACAGAAGACAGCAAACTCAGTCACATCCATTAGGGACACCAACTTCCTGTCAATTAAAGCCCTAAGTAAGAAGATGCCTCCAAGAATGCATTTAAAATTATAAAGAATCCTATCATGCAGGTCTCAATCTCTTCTTGCTGATTCCTTCAGGAAGAAAGTTCAGAAGCACAGAAAGCAGAAGTCCAGTGCATCTCTTATCAGGAAAATAATTTTCCCAATAGCTAGCAGGTTCTTGAATCTACTCATCACTCAAATTAACTTCTACTTTTTACTTACTTTGGCTTGGCTTCGTGGATGAAGATTTATGGAGGGGTAATGTCCATGTCAGCTGCAGGCTCGTTTGTGGCTGACAAGTCTGATGCGGGACAGGCAGACAGGGTTGCAAGGGAAAATTTTTTGGTTGTGGTTGGGTGTTGGGTTTTTCCTCCTTTGTCTTTTGTCAGTGAGGTGGGCTCTGTGGTCTTCTTCAAAGGAGGTTGCTGCCCGCCAAACTGTGAGGCGCCAAGATGCACGGTTTGAGGCGATATCAGCCCACTGGCGGTGGTCAGTGTGGCAGGCACCAAGAGCTTTCTTTAGGCAGTCCTTATATCTCTTCTTTGGTGCACCTCCGTCTTGGTGGCCAGTGGAGAGCTCGCCATATAACACGATCTTGGGAAGGCGATTGTCCTCCATTCTGGAGACGTGACCTACCCAGCGCAGTTGGATCTTCAGCAGTGTGGATTCGATGCTGTTGGCCTCTGCCATCTCGAGTACTTTGATGTTGGTGATGAAGTCACTCCAATGAATGTTGAGGATGGAGCGGAGACAACGCTAGTGGAAGCGTTCTAGGAGCTGTAGGTGATGCCGGTAGAGGGCCCATGATTCGGAGCCGAACAGGAGTGTGGGTATGACAACGGCTCTTTATACGCTAATCTTTGTGAGGTTTTTCAGTTGGTTGTTTTTCCAGACTCTTTTGTGTAGTCTTCCATAGGCGCTATTTGCCTTGGCGAGTCTGTTGTCTATCTCGTTGTCGATCTTTGCATCCAATGAAATGGTGCAGTCGAGATAGGTAAACTGGTTGACCGTTTTGAGTTTTGTGTGCCCGATGGAGATGTGGGGCGGTTGGTAGTCATGGTGGGGAGCTAGCTGATGGAGGACCTCCGTTTTCTTCAGGCTGACTTCCAGGCCAAACATTTTGGCAGTTTCCGCAAAACAGGACGTCAAGCGCTGAAGAGCTGGCTCTGAATGGGCAACTAAAGCGGCATCGTCTGCAAAGAGTAGTTCACGGATAAGTTGCTCTTGTGTCTTGGTGTGAGCTTGCAGGCGCCTCAGATTGAAGAGACTGCCATCTGTGCGGTACCGGATGTAAACAGCGTCTTCATTTTTGAGGTCTTTCATGGCTTGTTTCAGCATCATGCTGAAGAATATTGAAAAGAGGGTTGGTATGAGAACACAGCCTTGCTTCACGCCATTGTTAATGGAGAAGGGTTCAGAGAGCTCATTTCTGTATCTGACCCGACCTTGTTGGTTTTCGTGCAGTTGGATAACCATGTTGAGGAACTTTGGGGGGCATCCGAGGTGCTCTAGTATTTACCAAAGCCTTTCCTACTCACGGTGTCGAAGACTTTGGTGTGGTCAACAAAGGTGAAGTAGAGTCATTTGTTTTGTTCTCTGCACTTTACTTGGAGCTGAATGAACTTCTATAGTACCATCAAAAGATCAGAATGCACTGTGAAACATGTTTTCTTTTATTAATTGCAACTGTGAATATTTTTCTGTTCTTCTATAAAATAGAAGAACTGTTCTTTCTATATAAAAAAAAACCTTTTTCTGTTTTGACATATTGTAGTAATTCAATTTTCCTGCAGCATTTGATGTATCTCATGTCCTGTTTTGGCTGCACCATTAGAATTTCAGTGCATCTGTAAATTGTATTTATGTATTGACAATACATTATCATCTCATGTCCATCCCTATTTAAGTCCTCCTTCTGCTAGCACTGTAGGATAATAAGAAGCATTAATTCAAGACATTGTGAGATTGAGCATCTCCTGAAATATAGTTCACAATCACATCAGACTTTGTAACAGTTACAATAAAGTCAGAAATGAAGCTATTTTAGTCCAATGTTGGCCCCAGATGTACTTTGTAACAAACTGCGTGTATTTGCAAAGCAAGGATGATGCCTGAGATTATTTGATTTGTACATTTCTACCAAATCTTTAAGATGGAACCAAGCCATTTTGCATATTAATTGCAGACTACCTTGCTTACAGCTGAAGCTACGATTAAACTATTGATGCGTTACTTTTGACCGCTTTTTTGGTGGTTTTTATCCTCTGTAAAGGGCTTGCAGTCTGATTGAGAATTCATCAAGCTGATGAGCAGTGAACAAAAGGTACCACAGAAAAGTTCTTATTTTAATGATTGAGATCAAAATGTCAAATTTTTCTTGTTGTTAATTATATTGTTTAGTGGCTGCAGTTGGTTGTGAAGTGACTGACATCTGGGCTGTCTGTGTTCTTCTTGATTTGCTTGTTCCTTCAAAAATTATGGCTCTGTGAATAAACTACTGCAGTGTCCATTACTAACCATCCATACTTTGTGCATTTGGATAAATGGAATTTAAAATAAGAGACTGCAGATGATGGAATCTTGAGCAAAAAAAACAAACTGCTGAAGGAAATTAGTGGATCAGTCAGTATATGTGGAGGGCTTAATTCTCATGGTTTTCTGGTGTTATAAACAAATGTGCTTTTTTTAAAGTGTGGGGAATGGTAGCAGTATGATTAAATTACAAGCAGTATGATTAAATTAGTGTTCTTAACCAGTAATCTTGAGGCATGTTCAAATACCACCATGACAGACAGGAAATTTAAATTCAAATAATGCAGTCAGACACCTTCATACAAGAGTAATAAACTAAAGTGCTGGACAAATTCAGCAGGTCATACAGCATCTATAGGAATTAAATTGGAATCAATGTTTCAAACCTGAAGCCTTTGTCAAGGTAAGAGTAAAAAGCAGGAAAGCACCTGAATAAAAAGGGGGAGGATGAGATAGGGAAAGGCACACAAACACATAAAAGGTCATAGGTGGATATGGGTGGGAGGATAGAAGAGAGAAACTGTTATACAGGAAATCTATTCAACTCATGGTAAAGCAACACTGACTAAAATCTCTACATCAGGATTCCATAGAGAATCTACAAGGCTACACTAAACTTCTCAAATGGCTGCAAGTTGAGAGAAATAGTAAAGAACTTATTTATACAAATACAATCGTATCATTTTTAACCACCACTATTTGGCTTATTACCAGTCATAGAGTAATATAGTTTTATAGAAGGGAGACAGGCCCTTTTGCTCATTTTGTCCATGTCATCAAGTAATTCATGAAAACTAGTGCTGTTGTTATAAGTGGTAAATATCAATAATGTCAAGATTCATTTACCAAAGTTTCAGAATGCTGATTAAATTTAATGTTTTCCTCTTTAATGATCATTATAAATCAAACATATATTTAGCAATTCATGAACTTACTGCAGGCAAACAAATTAAACATGGTACAATCAAAGGGAAGCTTAAGTTAATCAAATTGCCTTGCATTCATTTTTGAAATTATACAATACATGGGGTTTTTCCCTTTAAAAAGTGAGTAATATTTTAAAGAACAATTAGCAAGATGATTGTAAAGTGGATTGATTGTTTTTAGAATCAGAGGGAAGTACATGTCATAGGTTACATACAATGGTTGAACTTGTGCAAGATTCATAGTAAAGATGTCATTGGTTTATAGTATTTAACATCACATAATGTTAGGTAATTTCATATAACATCTTGTATAATTTGCAGTGTAAACATTTGTGATACCAGACGCAATATTTTTTGAATATTTTATTTACAATAAACATGTAAAATTCAATTTTCATATCACAATGTTACAAAAGTTGAATAGATGCGTGTTAATTTTATATAAAGAAAAGAAAAAAAAATGCCTCGAAGGATGTCATTTACCCAGATTCCATTAATGAATATATAAAACAAAATCTTGACACTCAACTAAGAAATAACAAATTGAGCAAACCCAGCTGAACAAATCAAGGCAAAAATAAAACTAAAATTCTGCAGATGTTGAAAATTGAAATTAAAAATAATGCAGGATTTACCATAAGAATCAATGTCTCTTACAGAGTCTGGCCACAAGAGAGGAAAAACCTGAGGCTGACTGTTATTTATCCTTGCAAAGTAGACCTTTCATCAGAAAAGGATTAAACTGAGATTTCATTCCCAAAGAGGTAAATATCCTGTTTGTTTTTTTCTCCTTGTGCTTGAACCCAAGTTAAATCTATCTATCTCAGGCACTAAAAGACTATAGAGTTCGGTAGTTCAGTATGTTTCAGTGGATAAATGTAGAATATTACTAAAATATGTTGATATAAAGGGGCTAAACTTCTTGGATACCATACTGCTGCTCAAATATATTCGTCTTATTGTACAAGTCTCCCATAGGTTCACTGCAGGTGCCAGCTTAAACTGGTTGTGGTAGTACACCACTGGCCTACTGCAGGGGGCATCCTCTGTACCTGCAGGAGTGTAAGGGGACAGGACAACACCTGGCCAGCTGTCTATCAGTCAACCTGAATGGATCAAGCCCTACCTGGTCAGGTGTCGATCACCCTCCGGGATATAAGCCTGCGCCGTCCTCCTGAGACCTCACTCAGTTGCTGCAGCCACAGCCAGCCTGGCTCTGTGGAAATCTTTGTGGATTAAAGCCTATTGTACAGTCTGTACCTTGTGTGTGTCTGATTCTGGCTCGCAGTGCACCACACTCGTACCTACATCTTTTGCTTTGCTGCCTGTTGGCTACCTGGTTGTGAAATTTGTCCACACATTCTTCATCAGGTTAATTGGCACAAACATATTAAAAGCAAAAATGGAAGAAGATAGATTTCATTTAATTTCATTCAATTCCTTTTAATGAATGTTTTTTTAGTGCTTTTGTTTTTAAAGAGTAGTTTGATGAGAATGTTCTATTTGCAGATTAGCATAGTAATCAATTTAATATACCAGTAAATCCTCAAACATTTTACATTTCTTTACACTTACTTTTACAAGTCACCTTCAAGTCAAGTTTATTGTCATCTGATTGTACAATCACAACTCGACGAGACGGTGTTCTCTGGTTCTCAGTGCAAAACATGCAGACATGCAACCAAACTCACAGGCAAATAACAGACATGCAGAACAAGTATTTAATCTTTATAAATAAATATTATTCCACGAATGAGAGTCTCAAATGGTTAGTGTGTGCAGTTCTGTTGGTCGTTCAGCATTCTCATTGCCTGCGGGAAGAAGCTGTTTCTCAGCCTGGTGGTGCTGGCTTGGATATCCCTGCATCTTTTCCCCCAAAGGGAGCAGCTGAAACGATGTGTGCAGGGTGGAAATGATTTTGCAGGCCCTCTTCAGACAACAATCCAAGTAGATCACCGTCAATGGGGAGGGAGACACCAGTGATCCTCTCTGCCACTCTTTTGGTCCTGTAGATTGGCCTCTGATCCACTCTCTGATGCAACTGCACCACACTTTGAAGCAGCTGGGCAGGATGCCCTGGATAGAGTTCCTATAGAAAATTGACATAATGGTGGCTGGTAGCCTTGCCCACTTTAGTCTTTTCAGGAAGTACAGTCGCTGTTGTGCCTTCTTGACAAATGAGATGCTGAGTGTCCACAATTGGTCACTAGTTAAGTGAAGTCCAAGGAACTTGGTGCTCTCCACCACAGTTTTTGATCATGGAAGGTGTTCATTCCTTCTCCCCCTGAATTCCACATCATCCCCCTTGTCTTGTCCACATTGAGACTCAGTTATTACTCTCACACCAATTCACAAATTTTCTCAGTTGTGCGACTCATCATTGTTGGTGATGAGACCAACTACTGTTGTGTCATCGACAAACTTGATGACACAATTGGAGCTGGATCTGGCGATGCAATCATGGGTTAGTAGCATGAACAGGAGCAGGTTGAGCACACAGCCCTTGACTGCATTAGTGTTCAGCATTACAATGCTACCGACCCAGGCAAACTATGGTCTTTCCATTAGGAAGACCAGGATCCAATTACAGAGGGGTGTTAAGGACAGCTTCTCCACCACCCTCTTGTGAATGATAGTGTTAAACAGGATATTGCCTGTGGAATGGTTTCATCTTTAGGCAAAATGAAATGGGTCCAGCATCTCTGGGCGACGTGCTTTGATGCATTCCTTCACCACTCTAAACATTTCATAATAGTGGAAGTCAGTGCCCCAGGGCATTAGTTATTGAGGCCTGTCGTTGTCACTGTCTTGGGTACTGGAATGATGGTGGCTACCTTGAACCTCGCAGGAACGATGAACTGTGACATTGAAGATGTCTGTGAAGATCTCTTATCAATGGGTCTGTGCAGCCTTTCAGTATCCGACTAGGCATGTTGTCTGGCCCCACAATCTAGTGTGGGTTCTCCTCACCTCGGCCACAGCTATGCAGATAGAAGTAGATATATATTCGTAGGTGGTGAAATAACCGTACATCAATTGTATGCTTTGATATTTAGCAAAATATTTAATGCCAAACTGCAAATGCCGCATATTCTGAAAGCAAAATGGGGCATCAGTAGGATTAATTAGTGGGTACATGAAAAGTAAGAAATTAGGCTGTTTATTTGGTTTTACCGGGAAGAAATTGCACAAAAGAAAGTCACTCTCAGAACAGCAACTGGATCTGATTGGGATGGAAGGAATGGGCATAAAGGCTGCATAATCTGAATCATCCCTGAATATTGGGACTGATAAAGACTGAAAAAGGAGCAACTTTTTCTCCAGGATCAATGCAGATCGTTACAGTTGCTCTCTTTGAGTCTTCTTACTATTGCTGGACAACAGGTTCTGAGGATTGAATGATGCAAACTAGTAAGTACTCCTGAAGTTATCACATGTCATCAGGTGCAGAGCAAAATCCTAAACATTTGTTCAGAATATCTTGGAAAGCAATATAACAAATGACTGGAGTTGTAAAAGTTTATTAATGCAGTTGTTTTCTAAGAGTTTCCAGCATTGTATACATTATCATCCAATATTATAGACCCTTCATTGTGCAGTATAATTAGTTTAGCATGTTTATTGATAATCTACCTGGAAGGAATTGGTTAATGTAATTTTTTTTTTTAAATGTTAAGAGATCACTCAAGGCAACAACTTCTGATAGTATGAGAAAATTATGTACATCTTAGGAAATTCCCACAAATTTTGGGACACCACACAATTTTTTTCTGCATTACAATTGCAAGCATTTTCTTATCAATAGTATAAACTCAGTTTGTGAGGTCCAAATATAATGCACATCTGTAAACTTAAAAATATTGTTTCAGGTGCACTCTTCATTTAACACGAAATTCCAGAAAATTAACACCACCCAAGGGATCGTGTTTGGAAACAAATCTGCTGAGCTGAACCCACTCAGTTCATTTGACATAGTTGCAGCTGTCACTACAGTAACTGCTTCAGCCCTTGGGTCAGAAGAAACATGTCACTCAATAACATTAACACATTGTCAAATCACTACAGGCATGATGTCGCACAAAGAGCAAATGAGGATATTTGAAACCTACACAAAGTTTGCTAATAATTCTGCTGTATTGTTTTCTCTTTGTAGTATATCTAGATTTTAAAAAAATATGCAAAACACATTTGAAGACTATTTTTACATGAGAAAAAGGTGCTAACTATAGAGATGTGAGGGTCTATACCATTCAAAATCTTCATTTTGCCTTAACATTTGATTTTGATTGAGAATCTTACAAGTGAAAAGTTAGATGCCATAATTCATATTGAAGGTATTGGCAAAACAGGTTCTGAAAACAAAAGTATTCTGTTAATCCAATCAATATTTTGTACTGAAATCATTTCATTAGAATGCTAACTATTTATATTATAGTCACCAGCAGGGGAACCGGCTATTCGAACCACCACCAACATACTAACCAGGATGCAAGCACCCATACTCATCTCATTTTCCAAGCATTTGGCTTGTACTCTTCCATGCCAAGTCCATTCATTGTCTAGAAATGCCTTAAATGCTGTCAAAAAGTCTGTATCCACCACTTTCTCTGATAGTGTATTCCAGGTAAGTGCCACTCTCTGGGTGAAAAAGGTCCCCCTCAGGTTCCTTCTAAATCTTTTCCTCTGGGTTTATTTGCCTGCAGATTTCCTGCAGTCTTCTCATAAATACCTTCAGTATCAATTAATAGGGAAAATTAATTACAATGCATTCAGTAGAGGAGCCAAAATGTACATAAATGGAATTCTAGATGTTTTCCTTCAAATGTCTGTGCAGCTTTTGATGTTGCTGTATAATTCACTCCAATAATCATAAGGGTTGTAGATAATCTGGGTAATCAAAATAAATGAAAGACAAATCTCATCTTGAAAACTTTTATTGATATTACAATTCCTCCTATAAAATTGTTGTACAATACTTGCATGAAAAGTGATTCAACTTGTGACCCAGATAATTCCCATTATTCTAAGCACTGTACACAAGTGACTTTAAATATTTTTGGCTTCAAAATGGTTATTTACATGAGAAAATGAAATATTTCTGACATTTATATTTCTATCATTGTACTGTACTATTAAAAATAAAAATCAAAAGTACAAGATAGTTCTAAAATGCAACAAGGAAAAAGGAAAATTAGTGTTTAGTTAACAAATACAAATATGAACAGAGTAAATAACAAAATCCTCTTTCACAAATTTTTTTGACAAAAACCTAAACTATTCTCTCACAAATCAGTTACTGAAGGGCAGTAATACTGACTGTCAGCCAGCTCCATAGCTTTCAGTTAAAAATAGTGCCAACGTAAGAATCAGTAAAGGTGTAAGCGGTTAAAAAGTTTACCTCTCAACGCCAGTTTCCCATAGCCTCATTCTATCTTACTGGAGACAAATTCCAGAAAAAAAATTAAGCCCATGATTCAGGATGTTAGGTGCTTTGGTGGTTATCGTCCAGATAGAGTGAAGAATAGGCAAGTGCAATGACCCCAATGATTTAATACAGGTTCAGGTGTTAATCTCCAAAATATATATAAGATCCAGCTGCGCTGGGTGGGTCACGTCTCCAGAATGGAGGACCATAGCCTTCCCAAGATCGTGTTATATGGCGAGCTCGCCACTGGCCACCGTGACAGAGGTGCACCAAAGAGGTACAAGGACTGCCTAAAGAAATCTCTTGGTGCCTGCCACATTGACCACCGCCAGTGGGCTGATATCGCCTCAAACCGTGCATCTTGGCGCCTCACAGTTCGGCGGGCGGCAACCTCCTTTGAAGAAGACTGCAGAGCCCACCTCACTGACAAAAGACAAAGGAGGAAAAACCCAACACCCAACCCCAACCAACCAATTTTCCGCTGCAACCGTGTCTGCCTGTCCCGCATCGGACTTATCAGCCACAAACGAGCCTGCACCTGACGTGGACATTTACCCCCTCCATAAATCTTCGTCTGCCAAGCCAAGCCAAAGATATATAACAAGAAAATAATGGCATACACAAACCCAAATACATGTATACACACAAGCCATCATTTTGGTAACACCAAGCAAGATTTCAGAAAACAAATCTAAACAAGATGGATTGGGGTAATTACCTTGCCTTCGTATAGAAATCCTATACAGGTACAGAATAAAGGACGTTGTTACGCTTCCACTAGTTGATAGCACAGAGTATTAATTAGATTGTGATTAATTTTCTGGATTTAAATGTAAATATCAAAAAGCACACCTGACCTAAAAGAAATATGAAACCAGATTGCAAGCAGACAATTTTCTCAGCAATTGCAAGCATGTTGAACTGCTTCCTCAGCAAATGTCATTTTATATGAATATTAAGATGTAAGTAGATGAGTTAATGAGTAACTAAACAAAAAAAAAAATCAGATCACTGTTTTTCAAGCTACAGGTGGTACTCAAGTTTGCTAAATCTCTATTTATTGTATTTATCACCCAAGTAATGACATTATAGGAAAACTCTGCTTCCAAATCCCCACTAGGTTAATAATTGATTCTCTGTGTGTAGTTTGTTTAACCAAATTATTCCTCTTCATACCTAGGAAAGGCAGCAGCCCTTAATATTTCCATACAGTTCACCAAAATAAGCACCCCAGTTAGATGTCTCCAATGCCTTGTAACAGGGCTCTTCATTTTATCCAGTGCATTTTGTAGTTCTTGTAGTACATCTCGGTATCCATCCCCAAACTTGATACTCCATGTGTAAAGAAAGTCGTATGCTGGCTTCCACATGGTCTATGAATAGAACAAATACATTATGAATGAAATATTTTAAGGAAAAATGAATAACAGTTGAGCAAGCTGCATAGTAGAATTGTGAAACCAGTATCCTACCTCCTGACTAACTTCTCCACTTCTAGTTCTGTGAGGTGCTTCAAATGCATCCATTTGTGGTTTTGAAAGCTTGGCTAGTTTTTCTGCCAGCTCCCTCCAACGATCGCTCAGCTCCACAGCTGCTGAGAGCATAACAACATCCTGAAGAAGACGAATCACTGTTCCTTGGCAATCTAGTTTTAACAATCCCTACGAAACAAAATATTAGCAAGTGAGCACAACAAAGGCTTAAACATGCCCATCCAATATATATCCAAGATTCAAGATGAAAAATGTGTGTAATTATATCCATACATGGTTAGCAAAAAAAGACTTTGCAATAGCTAAGTCATTTTAGAGCATCGTAAAAAGGACAGCCACCTATAAAATATAGGGATAATTTTAATCCAAAGATGAAACAGTGTCATCAGAAAAATTATGAATCATAGATCATTAATGGTTAAATCCAAGTTTATTTTCACATGTACCAAGATGCAATGTTCAGCCAGGCATCTCATATGAGAGGTCTATCATTTACATCTAATAACAGATACTATATCACAAATATTAGAAGTCCCAGGAATGATCCCTGTGGTATACCATTGGTCATAGACATCCAATCAGAAAAGCAACTTTCCAACACCCTTTGTGTCCTGTTAATAAACTAATTTTGGATCCAATTTTCCAGATTGACAGATGATCCCATCTGCTCCATATTTTAGGATCAGCTTACCATGTCAGCCCTTGTCAAAGGCAATACTAAAGTCCACATAGGCAGAGAACTGAGAGATGTTGCATTTTGGGAGGTCAAATATGGGTAGAACCTACACAGTGAATGGTTGGATTCGAGGGTGTGTTGTAGAGCAGTAGGATCTCTGAATATAGGTACATAGTACTTTGGAAGTAGTGTTATAGGTAAGATAGTTTGGTCAAGAAGGTTTTTAGCACATTGGCTTTCATCAGAGTACTGAGTATAGAAGTTGGGAGGTCATGTTGGTAGTCTCTATTTGAAGTATTTTGTTCAATTTTGTTCACTGTGCTGCAGAAATGATGTCATGCTAGAGATTGTGCAGAGATTTATGAGCATGTGGCCAGGACTTGTGGACCTGAGTGTTAAGGAGAGGTTGAACTTTATTTCTTAGGGCACAGGAAGATGAGGGATGATCTCAGAGATGCACAAAATTAATAGACAGATAAGGGAGCCTTTTGCCCAATGTAGGGGAGGGGAATCAGTAACTAAAGGCCATGGATTTAAGGTGAAAGGAGAGAGATTTAACATGTACCTGAGGGTCAACATTTTTTTTGAAACACAGGAGGTAGTGAGCAAATGGAATGGGCTGCTGGAGGAGGTAGATGAGGCAGGTATTTTTGCAATGTTTTTTGTTTTAAATTGAATGGATACATAAAGAGGATGGGATTGGAGGGATATGAATCAAACACAGGCAGTGACAGGACAAGTGTGGGTGAGATATTTTTGTTGGCATGGTCAGTTTATTCGAAGGGCCAATGTCCATGTTATATGACCCTATCTACCACCCTCTTCAGTATACATGGATATCTTCTTAAACAATTATTTGGGATTGATGAGTTAGAATTTGCTAACTTATCAATCAACCATACTGAATCAAGAAGACATTTGGCATTAAAGGACCCCATCTCCCTGGGTATAACCAAGCCATGAAAGACCCCAACAATGAAGACGCTGTTTACATCCGGTACCGCACGGATGGCAGTCTCTTCAATCTGAGGCGCCTGCAAGCTCACACCAAGACACAAGAGAAACTTGTGCGTGAACTACTCTTTGCAGACGATGCCGCTTTAGTTGCCCATTCAGAGCCAGCTCTTCAGCGCTTGACGTCCTGCTTTGCGGAAACTGCCAAAATGTTTGGCCTGGAAGTCAGCCTGAAGAAAACTGAGGTCCTCCATCAGCCAGCCCCCCCACATCTCCATCGGGCACACAAAACTCAAAACGGTCAACCAGTTTACCTATCTCGGCTGCACCATTTCATCAGATGCAAGGATCGACAATGAGATAGACAACAGACTCGCCAAGGCAAATAGCGCCTTTGGAAGACTACACAAAAGAGTCTGGAAAAACAACCAACTGAAAAACCTCACAAAGATTAGCGTATACAGAGCCGTTGTCATACCCACACTCCTGTTCGGCTCCGAATCATGGGTCCTCTACCGGCACCACCTACGGCTCCTAGAACGCTTCCACCAGCGTTGTCTCCGCTCCATCCTCAACATCCATTGGAGCGCTTACATCCCTAACGTCGAAGTACTCGAGATGGCAGAGGTCGACAGCATCGAGTCCACGCTGCTGAAGATCCAGCTGCGCTGGATGGGTCACGTCTTCAGAATGGAGGACCATCGCCTTCCCAAGATCGTGTTATATGGCGAGCTCTCCACTGGCCACCGTGACAGAGGTGCACCAAAGAAAAGGTACAAGGACTGCCTCAAGAAATCTCTTGGTGCCTGCCACATTGACCACCGCCAGTGGGCTGATATCGCCTCAAACCGTGCATCTTGGTGCCTCACAGTTTGGCGGGCAGCAACCTCCTTTGAAGAAGACCGCAGAGCCTACCTCACTGACAAAAGGCAAAGGAGGAAAAACCCAACACCCAACCCCAACCCACCAATTTTCCCCTGCAACCGCTGCAATCGTGTCTGCCTGTCCCGCATCGGACTTGTCAGCCACAAACGAGCCTGCAGCTGACGTGGACTTTTTACCCCCTCCATAAATCTTCGTCCGCGAAGCCAAGCCAAAGAAAGATAGAAACCTCAAATCCTGCACCTCTTGGTTCAAGAAGAGTTTTTTTTTTCCTCAAGTTGAATCTCTTCCTATCATTCTACTCTGTTGTTTGGATTATTAAAATGCCACTTTATCACAATTTATATCCTACATTTTATGTTTTTTATTTTTCTGCATTAGGTAATTTAATTCACAATTTATATCCTATATTTTATGTTTATTATTTTTCTGCATTAGGTAAGTTAATTCAAGATTCTTTTATTGTCATGCAAAAAAACAGGTGTGATATTACACAAAATTTGCTTAGTCTGCCTTAACACAAACCGATTCACCATCAACAATTGCCAAGTGTGTTTTACAGTCAGAGAAAGAGAAGCAAAAGGACCCCCTCAGGGTAATAGTTTCCGTGGATTCGCCTCCAGCGCTCCCGCAGCCACATAGACTCCAGTCCAAATTATCGGCAACCCGAGATCCAGATCCAAACCTCCAAAACAATCAGGAAACCTTCTGCACCCTCTCTCATCCCAGCTCTAATACCTCGTACCCTTTCAGCCAGTCACTCAACAGTTTAGACAGGTTACTGTGGTGTAAACCCTTTGCCGCAGCCTGTGTGGGCTTCTTGCCTTGAGTCACTAACAGTCCACTGCATGTTCTTCAGCCAGAGAGCCCCTCAGTGGTCAACTACCATGGTCACTCCCATTGAGTCAACTCATCTGCTTCTTCTAAAACAAGATGTGATCACCCTATTTTCTGGTGGCTTGCACCAGTCTTTGTTTAACATTTGAAGAGGAATAATTTGGTTAAACAAATTACACACAGAGAATCAATTATTAACCTAGTGGAGTCTGAAAAAATTCGAAACCGCTGCCGAACACAGGCGCCACCATCTTGGGCCCAGACTATGCAGTTGCAAGATTTTTAAAACCACCCTCAGCTCCTTTAACAGGTTGTTTAAAGCATGTACAGAGTTGTCAGTTTTTGCACTGGGTGGTAGAACCCATGGAGGAGCACGCATATCCTCTCTATGCTTTGCTCTCATCAGGTCCACACTAGCATCAGCGCTGCCGTTTCAGCAACTCAGACAGTGCAGCCATTTTTTTCTAAATAAATGTGTACTGTTGAAGTTTACAAAGCACCTGTTTGTCTAGACTAGAGCAAGTTATAATTTTGGTGTACATGTACATTGCACTTATGTGAATGAAACCCATTATCATTAATGAATTTATACCTTTCATGTGTGAATAAATCATCCGAGATGGTGACTCCCAGGAATTTAAATTTGCACCTCTCCACCCCTGATCCCTCAAATGGTCACTGGATTATACACCTCTGGTTTACCCTTCCTAGAGTCCGCAATTAGAGCCTTGGATTTGGTGACATTTAATGATAGGATGTTGTTAGTACACCATTCAGCCACATTTTCATTCTCCCTCGTGTATCCTGACTCATTGCCCCTTTTTATACCATGGTATCGTCAGCAACTTTGTAGATGGCATTGTACCACCATGCCACACAGTCATAGATGTAAAGTGAATTGAGCGGGTGCTATGTATGCAGCCCTGTGGTGCCCTGATGGAGATTGTGGAAATGTTAGCTGAGGAAATCCAAGGTGCAGGACTTGAATTTTGAAGATCAGTTTTAAATGCTGAACTGTAGTGAATAAAGAGAATCTGATGTATGTGACTTTGCTGTCCAGGTATCCTTGGGCTTTGTGTAGAGCCAGTGAGGTGTCATCTGCTGAAGACATTGCTGTGGTCAGAAAATTGGAACGGAGCCACATGGCAGGAGCTGATATGCTTCAAAGCCAGTCTCTCAAAGCACTTAACCACTGGTAAGTTATTATTTAGACAGGTTACTGTGGTGTAATACTATTGGTGGATATCAGGCGGGCTGATGATGTCATGGGGCGGGACTTCCGTATCCTGGAGAGATATGTGTCTGGCGGGCTCGGGAGCGGCAGGCGTTGCCTGTGCATGTAGATATTCACAAAGGATATGTTAAATAAAGCAGGCTCATCATAATTTTTATTACAAGCATGTTTGAACCCAACACAAGCTTTGAGCCACAGAGAGGAGGATGGGCTGTGAAAGACTAAAAGTGAAAGAGACAAGCTAAGATGGAGAATGGGCCTGAACATGTGGAGGCCCCCAATTGGGAATGGTGGCATCTCCTATAGCGACTTTCACGATAAAACCTCCAGAATCTTTCGACTTCTCAAAGCCACGGGTGTGGAAGAAGTGGATAAGAAGATTTGAGCACTTCAGACTGGCAAGTAATTTAAATAATCCACCTGATTAGCTTCAGAGGAATACACTGGTATACTGCATGGGGGGGACGAAGCTGATGACATGCTACGGGGCCTAGACTTAACGGGAATGCAGCAGCAGTACAGAGCGGTTTCGATTCTTCTTCTTCTCCAAGTAAATACATGATTTTAATTCATTGTGCCATCTTTGTATTTTCAATTCAACATCATTCTTCCACGTAACAGTCATACATTTTCTAGCAACCGCTAACCCCAGACGTATAAATGCTATTTGGAATTCATCCAATCACAAACCCGTCGTTAATGTATTAATATAACCCAGTAAAAACAACATCTGATTAAGTTGCAGTTCAATCTTGAACAAATCTTCCAAAAACGTGATATTTTCCAAAAAAGATTTAACTTTTTCACATGTCCATATTGAATGTAAGAAAGTACCTGTCTGTCTTCCACATCGGAAACACAAATCTGAAGAACCAAAACCATATTTTTTCAACTTTTGCCCGGCGAGTCAAATACAACTGATGTAGAAAGTAATAATTAACTAAACTATATCTCACATTAATTAATTTTGTAACACTATCTGCACACATATTCATCAATTCCTCCTGAGATAATGTAAAAGATAAGTCCTCCCATTTATCCTTCATTTTATATAAATCAACCTTAACCATCTTTTCTTGTAATAACGCATACATTTCAGAAATGAACCCTTTCTTCCCCTTATCAGCAATTAATATCTCAAATTTAGTTTGTCCGAGTCAAACCAAATCCCGTCCAAAATTTTCTGACAGTACAGCCCAAACTTGATAATAAGCAAATAAAGAGCTTGGTAATATCCCAAAATTTTCTCTAAGTCTGATAAAAGAAATAAAAATACCAGCCTCAAAACAATCCTCGACCAACTTAATACCTTTCAGTTCCCAATCTTTCAAATAGGGGTTATTAAATGAAAAAGTAATTATTTTATTCTGATATAATGGTGTCTTAGCTTAAATTTTATCTTTTGTTCCTATGATTTGATCCCTTTTATACCGAGCATCCATTAAATGTCTCAATACTGGCAATTTATACTTTTGCAAAAGAGGACTCCATTTGTATATAAAATGGTGTACATTATTTTCAAACTTCTGAGCCAACTACACCTTAGCCCATATTGGAGGATTATCAATATCAAACATGCTATTGATAAATTTTAATTGTGCTGCTTCAGAGTAATTCTGAAAATTTGGTAACTGAAGTCAACCTAACTCGCATCTCCATGTCAACTTCTGCAGAGAAACTCTCGACAATTTACTTTTCCTTAAAAACAATCATAATACCATATTTAGTTCCTTAAAAAATATTTTTGTTAGAACACAGAACAGATTGAAAAAGATATTGAATACAAAGAAATATGTTCATTTTAATACAATTTACTCTCCCAAAGTTAAAAGCAAATCCTTCCATCTATTCAAATCAAATTTAATCAAATTTAAACTTATTTAACATTCTGATAACCTCTATCTACTTTTATATCTAAATATTTAATTTTATTAGACCATCTAAACTTCGTAAACTGTTTACAATCTGAATAATCCTCATCTGATATTGGTAATATCTCACTTTTATCACAATTAACTTTGTAACCAGAAACTTCTCCATATTGATTCAACAAATTTTGTAAAGGCCCTGTTGAACACTATCAGTTGCCCCAATAATTGCAATGTCAAAGACTTGAGGGGAACGATAGGCTTTATTGCACAGAAGACATGATCTGGCCCGGATCCAAACTAGGGAAGTGCAGGGAAGGGAAAGGTGACCCGACCTTTATGGCCTGGGTCCCAGGGGAGGAGTCCAGGTAAGAATGTCATCGGGGGTCGGGCCAGCCTGAGCCAAATAGCATATACAATCCATACCATTACATTCAGCCCCTCTCTTTTACACAATGAGAGGGATGGAAGAGAGAGAAAAAAAATATTTTGATAGAGGTTTAGCTGCACCAGCGACTTCCTCCTTTTGCGGGACCGCCGGAGGGCAGGTGTGTGCGAGCTCTGCTGTCTGGGAGAGGAAGTGGTCCCCGGGGGTGCAGTTTGGGTTGGGGTAATGCTCAAGGGCTCCCGGGAGCAAGGGGAATTTGATGCTTCCTGGAGGACAGACTCCTGGAGACTAGAGCTGGGTGGCTCAGCCTCCAGTATTCCACTCCTGTGTGGGGTGGTCTGCTCCACAGGATAGGCTGTGGCAGGCAGGGCAGTTTTGGGATCCACAGCCCTCGCCAAGTTTTAGATAGGCACAGTGTCTTAGTGCCTATCGGGGTACCTCTCAAAAGCATATTGCAGGTTGGCATGTATGAGATGTCCGCTTCCACCAGTGGATCTGTCTTATGGCCCCTCACGTGTCTCCATAGCAGGACCAGCCCTGGGGTTGCCAACCAAGAAGGAATGGAGGCACCATTTGCTGATCTCCTAGGGAAAGCAAATAAACGTTCATGCGGGGTGGTGTTTGTCGTGGTGCACAGGAGTGATCGGATAGCATGAAGCACTTCAGGCAAAATGTCCTGTCAGCAGGATACCCGCATGCTTTTGGACCTAAGGGCCAGGAGCATCGCCTTCCAGATGGTGGTGTTTTCCCTTTCCACCTGGCCATTACCCCTGAAGTTATAGATGATGGTCCTGTTGGTGGCTATGCCTCCAGCTAGGAAGTACTGTCGCAGTTCCTCACTCATGAACGAGGTCCCCCGATCGCTGTAGATGTACTCAGGGTATCTGAACAGGGTGAAGATACAGTGCAGCGCCTTGATGACTGTTACCGAGGTCATATTCGGGCAGGGAATAGTAAATGGGAACCTGGAGAATTCGTCCACCACCGTCAGGAAGTAGGCATTCATATTTATAGTGGGTAGGGGGCCCTTGAAATCAACATTGAGCCGTTCAAAAGGGCATGTGGCCTTGATAAGGTGTGCCTTCTTGGGCCGGTAGAACTCCGGCTTACATTCAGCGCAGATCTGGCAGCGTCTGGTCATGGACCAGACATCCTGAACATGGGGATCGAGAGTCTACAGACCATCTTGGGGTGGAAAAAGCTTTCAGTACTGCCACTGTCAAAGAGGCAGTTCGATTTGTACGCATTCACCTCGATCTGCATCATGGAGTTCGTGATCGGGTGAGGGCTGGCTTGGTCCAAGGTGATCAATGCCTGGATGGGTGCATCATCTTCATCATCGGTGGGGAGGCCCGATGCCCAAGATGGTGGACTCCATGTGACCAATGCAGGTGGAGAAGGTGGAAGTGATGTCGCTGGTGAGGGTTGCTGCTGCGCATAGGATGCCGGTGGGAGCAGGTAAAATGGTGCTCGCCTTACCACGCACGTGGCTGGCCCCGGAAGCTCCTCGGCCATACACACCGCGCTGCTCTGAGATGGAGCTCTGTACCTGCAGACACGTTGGTAGTGGCCCTTTTTCCCGCAGCCTGAGCAGGTACCTCCTTTCGCGGGGCAGAGACGTTGCGGATGTCTTGACTACCCGCAGAAGTTGCACCTCTACTATCCCGGTGCTACCGCTGCCGCAGTTTGGTTAGCCATCCCCAACGCCGACTCCCAAAATGGCGGCCCTCGTGGTGGTGCGTAGGGCTGCTTCTGCCCGTGATCGACTCCACATGGCGCTGGGCCGAGTCTAAGGTTCTGGCTAGTTGGATCGCCCGTTTCAGTGGGAGTTTATCCTCCTCAAGGAGACATCGTTGGATATAATCTGACCTCAACCCCGACATGCAAGTGTCCTGGACCAGGTCTTCATGCACTGGGCCCCCAGCATAGAGACTGTGGGGTTCCCCAAACAGTCTTTTCCCAGATGATCAGGCTCGAACGGACTCTTCTACTGACTTACACAGCCTGGTTTTCTAGACGCTAGGAGGTAATGGGCTTGTATAGCACCCGTAGTTCAGCCATTGCCTCTGTCTAGGTCATGCAGCTTCTGATGGCCTGGAAAGCCCTCTGGCCGACTCATGCCTGTAGGATCTTCAGCCTCTTTTCGTCTGAATCGACCACTCCAGCAGCGGTCTCCAGGAAGTTGTTAAAGCAGTTGACCCACTGCTCGAAGAGTTCCGATGCACCTGGGACTTGGGACTTGGGAATCCACTTCTAGCCGATCATGGCGCAGCAACTTCTCCATGACCGGAGGCATTAAAATTTCTGTGCATTAAATTGTTGGGCACTATCAGTTGCCCCAATAATTGCAATGATAAAGACTTGAGGGGAACAATAGACTTTATTGCACTGAAGACTTGAGCTGGCCTGGATCCAAACTAGGGAAGTGAAGGGAAAGGTGGCCTGGGTCCCAGGGGAGGAGTCCAAATAAGAGTGTCATCAAGGGGGCGAGCCAGCCCAAGCCAATTAGCATATACAATCCATACCATTACAGGCCCTAAAGAATTTCTAGGGTTATATATCTATCTTTATAGATCTAGATCTAGAGATATAGATATCAACATATCACCTGCAAACAGATTAATTTTATATTCTCGCTCACATGCTTTAATTCCCTTGAAATTAACATCCTGCCTGATCGCCTGAGCCAAAGGTTCTATAACCAATGCAAATAAGGCTGGTGATCATGGACAGCCCTGTCTAGTTAATCTAGACAAATTAAATGCAGGTAATACCTGCCCATTTGTCACTACCCGTGAAGAAGGATTAATCTCTCAACGCCTTCACCAACCAGTAAAGGGGGTTGTAAAATTCCAGGAATGTGCCAGTCAAACAGTATGGTGGCTCGGTCTGATCAATCAAATAAGTGAGATTGTCTTGAAGTGCAGAGTGCATACAGGAAAGGACAAACGTAAGAGAACCACTGATGCCAAGTAAATTCCCTGACAGGCCATGGCAAAAATTTGGCACATGCATATTCACTCTTGGAGAGAACGTATTTATTTGTGGTGGACTATTTCTCGAGATTCATAGAAATACCACAACTCAGCCCGACACGAGCAACCGATATAATTGTTCACAAAAAAAAATCAACGTTTGCACAGCCTTCCAGAGATGTTAGTAAGTGACAATTGTCCACAATTCTCTGGACAAAATATGAAAGCCTTTGCAGCAGATTAAGGGTTTGAGCATGTGACCAGTATCTGCAGAGCAAAAGCAGTACAAACAATGAAGAACCTGCTCAAGAAGGCAAGAGACCCTTTCCGTGCACTATCGACATACATAGCAACACCGCTGAGCAATGGCTTCAGTCTATCCCAGTTGTTAATGAGTCGTTACCTTCACATGACTCTACTGACCCTTCCAGAGAGGTTGCTGCTGGAACTCCCAGACCTGCTTTAACTCCAGAACGAGGAAAGGGAGGTGCAAGAATGTGAAGTGGTATAATGAGAGAGACAGAACGAGCGACCTAGAAATGTTGATACCAGGAGATGATGCAAGACCACAAGGTATACGAACTTCTGTGCACCACAGCCCATGGTCATACATGGTTAATGGGAAACTAAGATGGAATTGCTAACATCTTATGCTCTTACCAGAGTCTCAAGGTGAAATGCGACAAGAGCACTCGCTAGAAATGGACACTCCTGCAAAGGCAGGACAAGAGACTCTCCCAATTGAAACACAGACTTCGCCTGGCATAATAAGAACGAGGTCAGGCTGAGAAGTAAAGAGACACAGCAGAAACTGAATCTGTAAAACACCTAGAGTCAAGAAGGAAGTGTATTTTAAATGTTTTATGTGTATTTGTACCTGAAAACGTGAAGGTAACTGGAGTGGGCAAAGCCACAGAAAACTGTGCTTCGAACATAAACTAAGGGACATGTGGTGTAACACATGTGGTAGAACATCAAGCTGGCTGATGACAGGGCGGGACTTCTGCATCTGGGAAAATTATGCATCTGGCAGGCTCAGGTGCAGCAGGCAATGCCTGCACACGTAGATATTCACCAAGGGTATGTTAAAATAAAGCAATTTATGAACGCAACTCTGGGCTCAAGGTAGTTTTTAATACAAGCATTTTTCAACCCAACTTGACAGTTACCACACACTTCTTGATCACCAGAACGATTGAGGCAGGCATCTCAGGGATTCAAACCCAGGATGTCCTGTTTATTAGACAAGTGCTAACAACCAACTAAGTGTCATGTACTTTGCATAAGCATGCAGTTATTATGTCATATACAGCAGTATCCCAAGGTCTTTGCTCGAGGCAGATTGTAAGGTGCAAGTACAATCATGGAGAGAATGGAACAAACAATGAGAGGAAAATAACACTTCAAGAAGCCTGAGCCTTTAAGTCAGAGAAAAAGTTTGATCAAGCTGCTACTGAAGTTGCTAATATTATCATTGCTTTGAAATCAAATGTTTGTTATTGAATCAATGTTCATGCCATTAAGTCTAACTAAGGCTGTCCAGGAGGAATATGATGTTTTGTTCCTCAAGTTTATCCTCACTCTGATGACATGAACACTTTTTAAAAAAATTTAGATAATCCCCACTGTTTCTATGTTTTCATTCGTTACCTACTCCTGTATTTATTCTCCCCCCACCCATTTCCTATTGGTGTCTCCCTCCATCTGCCTCTCTACTTTTCACAACTTCTGTCTTATCACTTCTGGACCCCTCCCTTAGCTTCTTTCCCCATTTATGTACAGTCAGCCTTTCCCTCCTTCCCTCTGTCCTTGATAAAGGATCTAGACATGAATTATCAACTGACTAATGTTAACAATAAGTAGAAATTCTGCCTGATCCACAAGGAAAAGAATCTCAGGATTGTATGATGTCACAACATGCACTCTGACAATAAATTTGACCTGATTCTTTGACTATATTTACCTATGGATGTTATCCAACATCTGAGTCCCTCCATCAATTCTCTGATAACTCAAGATTCCAGCGTTGACATTTTAGTGCTTCTCCACTTATCTGTGGTGTCCTAGAAGATCCATCAACAAATCTCCCAAGAGTGATTACTATCATTCAGTAAGAAATGGTTGTCATATTTCCTACAGAACACTTGTGTCTACACTCCAAGCATTTTCATTACCTCAAAAAATTTGAGAGATACGAAAGGCACCAAACAAGTGCATCCATTCTTCTTTCTAGATCAGTTTCAATCTAAAAGCATGCAAATATTGCAATAAACATTTTTAAATATTTCAATGCAAAGGCATTCAATATAAATTAACATCGATCTTACTTTGCTTATATCACTATCTGCATGCTCATTTAGGTGGAATCTCTGTTTTAGTGAATACATTCATTGTCCAGGTACAACAAAGACAAACTGGAATATTCCCAGAAACAATATCATGGTATGTTTGTCTGGTTTGACAGAAATATGATAACATTCAATATCAAGGTGTATATTGTGTAATGCTATTGTATATCAAAAAATTAATCATGAATTATCAAGGATGCAGCTAGGGGGCAATGAAACACTGATGGAAGGAGAGAAACCCCAAGGATCTACACATATAAAGATTGTTAGATGCCAGATAAAGTGTATTTTCCAGTTGCTTGAGACTTGCTTTTACAATGACCAACTAATATATCTGCATTAAAAATAAATAGCTTAAAATCTAAAAATACTATACTTACATTGAACAAACTTCACTTGCATGAATATATAAACATTAAAGCATTTTACTTTCAGTCACATTCTTTGAAAACATTCAACCATCGTTGCATCTCCTGGTTACTCCCCCTCCACTGAGCCATCCAAAACACAAGCAATAAAAATGTAGATAATTAACATCCCTCCCACAAGTTTACAGATAAAAACACTGGGGCAACTCTTACTAAGCAAAGATAAGGAGACGCTTTAAGTGAGTCACCCCAATGGCAAGATGGACGAACCACCTCTTCATCCTGGGCAACACCACTGCTGTTTCACACAACTTTATTCAAACAGCTGCTATGAGCAAAGTATGACTAAGGCTCTCCACTGGCTGAATATTTGCACCCATCTTCAATGTTTTGTGCAACTTCAGAGAACATTTACTTTTACAATTTTAAACTTGTGTTTATTTTAACCCATTAATTTATTCTTTTTTTTTAAACTATTTGTCTTTTTTTTTGCCAGTTGCTTAAGGCTGCTGGTTAGTTGAATACCAGATACCAGGCATTTTACTGTATTAATGATTTTTTTTTAAAATGCCAATCACAGAAAACACAGCACCTTCTTGGTTGACAATAATGGCTAGCAGAAGACATCTCTAACCAAGAGGAAAAGTTACCTAGTTAGTAAAACATTAAAGAAAGCAGAGTCAATATTTCATTTATAGGAAGGGTAAAATTCTTTACTCCTAAATACTATAAAAGGCTTAAATTTCAATTTATTTATATATCTATATGTAGAGTTAAAATACTGAAACAGGCCCTTCCAGCCCATGAGTCAGTCTGTCCAAATATACAAAATCATCTACAAACCCCTACTGCATTTGGAGGAAACACACACATACTCGGGGAGAACGTACAAACTCCTTTCAGACAATACCAGATTCGAACCCAGATTACTGCCACTGCAATAGCATCACATTAACCATTATGCTGAACATGCCTCCAATTTTCTGGAAGAAAATTATACAAGATAGTATTTCTAGAAAACCAATCACTTGCTATATACTTTTCTTTCATAATTTGTTCAGGTTTATACACAAATAGCCATTAAGACAAAGTACAATAAATTATTAACCCAGGTTGAGGAAGGAAATGCATAGTGTTGCATTTAGCTGAAATATCCATGATTAAATCAAAAAACATTTTACATATACCACCTCTGAACTTTTATCTATGAAAACTGCCCTTCTATCAACTGATTTGCTCAAATGAAACAAAGTATAGCAATTGACTTCACTTCATATAGTCCTTGTTAAATGTCAACACAAGATAAATTACAAATCTAGCACTGCCGGTTGCAAGAGACAAGATGAATATTTATTGCTCCAGTATTATCATTGAAATCAAAGATGATAAACATATTTTTGTTTAAAAATGGGTTTTCCCTTCAATTTCACTATTTTAACATTCAGGACTGAGAACTGGTCTGGGTAAGATGTTCTTTTAAGCTTCAGATAGTCATTGCATTATCACTACCTTGAGGATCACTTCTTTCATACAGGGCACATTAAGAACAAAGATTTTTTTTCCTTTCTCCAACATCTCCCCATGCTTTTACAGCACAAAGTTTAAAAGGTGTAATTATTTTGTATTACATGTATAAAAAGCTGCAAATAAAAATATTTTACTTCAAGTTATTTAGAGAGTCAGAGTTGTATAGCACAAAAGACTTATTTGGCCCACCACATTCATGTCAAACTTTTTCCCCATCCACACCAATGCCATTTGCTCTATCCTTTTGATTTTTTGCTAATTCAAGTACTAACCAAAATGTCTCCCAAATATAATGAACATACAACTCCACCATCTGTTCTCACAGCCAGTCCTGTGTTTAAAAAAAACTGTCCCCTCAAATCTTTTTCCTCACCTTAAATCTATGCACTCTTGATTTTGAAACCCTGATCATGGAGTAATTAAAAAAAAAAGATTCTGATAACCTTCATCTTATAATTTTATACAGTTATATATGTTCACCCTCAACCTCCTTTGTTTCAGGGAAATTAAGTTCAATCTATCCAAGTCACCAATCTAGGCAACAACCTGGTGAAGCTCCTCTGTACTCTCTCCTGCACAACCTTTGGTGGTGACCAGAATTGCACATACCACTCCAATCTAATTGGTGTTTGTAAAGTTGCATTTATTTTCTCTTTAGGAAAACTGTTAAACAATTTTACTCCAGTCAAATGCTTTGAGATGACCTAAATATTAAAGGGCTTATGACAACTACTGTGGTGATTGTAGTTGACAGGTATCAGAAAACTCAACATTTGGAAACTCCAACATGGGTAAAATTATACTGGACAATGAAGATTTTGCTTCCTGAACACTTCTGGGTGTATTTTATGATCACAAAAATCAGTTTACAATATTCCACTCGTACCTTTTGTTTTTGTATAGAATCTATTTTTGTGATTTCCTGTCATATTTTAATTCTAGTTCAATCAGACAAAACCAGGAAGTGCAACATGTCACTGAAAATTAATTTTCTGCATTCGCACTTTGGACTTTTTCCCCTGCTGTTTCTTGGTGCAGTCAGTGACTAACATGGCGTAAGTATTCAAAAGGACTTTGTGACCATGGGAAAGCATTATCAGGGCAACTGGAATCCATCAATGCTGGCTGACTATTGTTGGTCACTGACACAGGAGGAATCAGATGCTGGGTACCAACAAATATCAGTGGCAAAACATTTTTAGGTCAGTTTTTTTGAACTAATGCAATGTGTCAGCATCATTAAACATTCATAATTCAATAAAAGTTAAATTTAACATTTCTCCAACTTCCTACATGATACACCAAATCTGAAATTATCTGAGTTCAGCTTGAAGTTGCCTATCACAATATTTTTTACAGGAAGGTAAACCTTTTGAAAAATTGTTGTCCATTATAGTTGTATCCTCTCATCTATGAATCATCTTGCTGTTGCTTTTGAAGTACTTTTAACAAAACTCCTCCTCCTCCTCATTCAAATCCATGTTGAAACCTGAACCAACAGGTTTTGTAATTGTAGGTAAAATAGTGTTCAGATACTGTTTGAATTCTTACCACTTCAAAATTCAATGGTGCCAAGTATTCCATTAGAAGGTATGCAATTTTAGAATTTAGTTTCCATTCTAAGTTCCTAAATTGATACCGACATTTATATTAGTAAGCCGCTCTGAAAGGATACCTTTTTAATTAATATCTAAAAAAGAGTGGTCTACATCTAGAACAAGATGTCAGAGAAAACTGTGCAAGTGGACAGAATTTTGGCATTCAGAAGGGATTTGGACAGGTATGGGGAGAGGCAAGTTTTGAATGATAGGGACTGAAAAGCAGCAAGTGGGACCATCCCAGAATGCCAACTTGGTCAATCTTGATTAGTGAGGGCCTGCTCAATGGTGTATCACTCCGAGAAAGACTATCATGATAGGTACATCAAAATGACAAAGTGCTCTGCCCCTTGCCCTTTCTTCCCTTATCCCCCACCCCCCCAGGCATTTTATTCAGGCACATGCCAGGTTTTTTTTTAACCTCATACCTTTAAGGGCTCAAGCCAAAAACGTTGGTTATATATCTTAGCCTCATATGCACATTGCAAAACCTGCTGCATTCTTGTGCCATTATTATAAAGAATAGAGTTCTTGCTCAAAGGGCATTGATTCACAGAACATTAGAAACTTCACCACATTAGGGGTAACCGTTTATCTCAATGTCCATACTATTTATGACAGAGCAACCCAGCTCGCCCTACGCTCAGCAACCTTGTAAATTTTTTGTACTCCTATTCCTATCCAGCTCCCTTTGAAAACCACAATTGAATTTATCTTTATTTCTTGCTCTGGCAGGACATTCTTGATCCTAAGTAATTATTTGAAAAAATATACCACGTTTCCTTTTTTTTTTTTGCCAATCACCTTTGTTCTATGCTTCCAAATTTGGATCTTCTCCTCCGCCAAGTTCCTTCAGAATAATTGTGGTAAATATCTATACTCTCTCAAAAGACTTTCCTAAAATGCAATATCCAGTACAGTATTCAGCTGCAACAATAATGCTCTAGCAACATGATCTATAACCACCATTTTGAAATCCTGTATACTTGTAAACATTTCAATGAGGGTTATTTAATTCATGACCATTTAAGTTTCCACTCCACTTGATTTTCAGCTGAACACCAATCACCAGTGAAAATACCATGGATGTCCTTGACTCAAGGACGTTTGCTTTTAACAAGCATATGAGATTTGATGTGACAGGCTACACACTTCCTCAAGCATGTCCTGCCATTTAACATTATAGCTGATATACTTTGTATCCTCAACTCCACTAACTCAACTGATTCCATAACACTTGTTTTTTTTTCTAAATTCCAAAAATCTATTTAAACCGTGAACAGATTTAATAATTCAACAAACCTCTGAGGTAAAGCATTCCAAAAATGCACAAGCTATGATCTTCATTATAGTTTTAAATGGGTGATCATTTCATCATGTGAATCCTTTGCATAATACTCTCAAGTCTCAAATGCACTGTTATATGGAATAATACAATTGTTATTTTTAAACCACAAGATCAATGAGTTTTGTTGTGAATTTTCTTTTTGGGAAAATTGTTTTGGACATCCATGAAATTTCATATTATAGGATCTCTACCATCACCTCAACTACCAAAGCCATCCAAGGTTGCACGGCAGCACAGTTGGCATAGCAGTTAGAGCAACGCTTTCACAGAGCCAGAGATCAGGACCAGACTGGGGTTTGATTCCCATACTGTCTGTAAAGAGTTTGTACATTCTCCTTGTATCTCTGCAAGTTTTCTCCAGGGTTCAGTTTCCTAGCACTATTCAAAATGTACCAGGGGTGTACGTTAATGGGGTGAAAATTGGGTGGCATGGATTCGTGGGCCAACATTGCCTGTTACCATGCTGTATGTCCAGATTTAAAAATATGCTTTGTGCTCTAATAAAGTGACAGACTACTTACCAGTACAACTTCACGTAGAAATTTTCTCTTTATCTTGTTACCGCTAGCATGGCAGTCCTCCTTTAGTTTCTCCAGTATACAAGCAACTTTTTCTGATTCACTCTCGATTGGAGTCCGAGAGATTTTATCCAATGGGAGATCAGTGTATCCAAGCACTTCAGCAAATGGCTTCCAACTAGAAATATTTTCAGTGACAATTGCACGAACAGACGAATACATGTATGTCAATTTCTTGATGGGAATAGTAATTTGATTAAGTAGGTTCATGGTTGTAACATTCACATCTGAAAAGTCCATGACCTGCACCTTAGAAATTACCTTCACATTTTTGCAATGCACAAGGCCAACCTTTCCACGCAAGAAGCCAACATACCATTCTTTGGTTCTTGTTTGACCAATTACTTTAACTTTGTCCAATCCAAGAAGGGCAATAGTGTCACCTTTAAAATATTCCAACAAGTATTCAATTTTTGGCTGTCTTAGCACAGGTTTCAGAGCCACTCCATACTTAATAATATTTATCGCTCTCTCCTTAAATATGGGATACTTGACAGATAATTTTTCAGGTGAAGGGATAGGTGTTAATGACTCTTTCAACTTTTGATAACGTCTTTTCACATTTGACTTGGCTGTTGGCCCAGGTGTCTGGACACTGAATTGTGTTATTATATCCTGGTTCGCACTTTTAACCTGAATCCCAAGTTGAAAGGAATTAACTTCTCCAGTTTCTGACATAGACAATGAAAACTGCTGCCGAATTGTTCTGCCCATTGTGAGCAAGTTTCTTTTAATTTGTGTGTTCTGATCACTTTCCTGCACTTCATACTTTGCACCAGTGAGAACAATTGAAAAATGAAGATCTTGTGGTCTATCCAAATGAAATTGATGCTTTCCCCAAAGTTGAAGAACAACTGGTGGCAAATTTTTATTGTTTTTCTTCACATCTGTAAGTTTCTGTGGGATTTCACTGTGACAAAAGATTGTACAAACTACTGTAAAAACTGGATGAATATGTTTGGGACCATAAACTCCAATAGTAATCATTTTGTCAAGATAATCCCATACTGTCAATGCTGGAGGCAGAATAGCTTTTGTTTCAATTGCTGGCACAATATACATGCAAGGACTAAAATGTTCAAGTTTTACTTGCATGATATCTTTGTAAACATAAACATTGTGCACCTTCTCGAAAGGACCCTCTTTATCTTCACTGCAAAAACATAGAATTTCAGTCATAACTTGACTCATAGGATCAGTTTTCACCTCAGCTGTCACCTTCATATCCAAAGAGATAAAATCTTTAGTGTTGAAATTGCTCAATTTTAGTTCCAATAATGGACCAATAGTGGTACAGTAATCATTATTAAGTATCTGAGGTGGTTCAAGCAAGGACTTTATAGCCACTTCCTGGATTTCACCAGGTGCAATGTGACCTTCAGGCACATGGACACTTACATCTGATTCAGGCAAATGAAGTGATCCACCTTTATGGTCCATCTTACAGACAAGATGTGTTTCAATAGCTTGGGTCTGCCCCCATCCAGGATTTTGACTTACCATATCCAAATCAAGGCATGATCTAGTTAACTGTCGATGGCTCAACCATGCCATTTTGTAAGCTTCTCTATCATTTTGAAAAGATTCAAAATTCGGGGACATAAATTGGCTCACTGGACGATTACTCTGAGGAACAACTTCTTTGCTTGAAAAATCCAAAATATCCGAAGCACTTTTCCACCTTCCGTGTTGCTTTGCAAATGGTCTTCCAATATAGATCAGGTTGTCAACGTCTAATCCATCAGCTGAGGAGCCGATAGACTCTGCAGTTCTTGGATTTTCAAACATTAATGGTGGGTTCTCATTTAATGTAGATGGTGGATTTAATATCTTATTGCCACTTTCTTTGGCAATCTCGTCTAAAAATGGGTTCGATCCTGACAGTCCATTCCAAAATGGATTTGTGCTTTGAATATTAGCATGGTTTGGTGGGTCAAATCGTAGGTCACCCCAGCCTTGTAGTAGATCAGAATCTTGTCCACATGAAATTCCTTGAAAGGTGTTGCCATCTATGTTTAAAACAAAAAAGGTCAAAAATTGCAAAATGCCAAAAGAAATAAAACTGATTACCAACATGAAAATAGTCATGGGTCATATAGCAAGGGAACAGGACCAGCTTGATCAAGCCAAACAACATTCCCTCCTGCTTTGTCCCACATGCGGCCCATACTCCTCCAATCCTCTTCCAAGCATATCGTTAACCAAGTAATTCTTCAAGGAAGGTAATGCACCCGACTCCACCACATGCTCAGCATCTTCTGAGCAAAGAACTATTTCCTCACATTCCTTCTAAATCCCAGCTACCTCACCTTATAGTTAGGGTCAACAGTACCTACAATAATCTTTGCAGAAGACAACCACATGATATCTGCCTCTGAGGCCAATGTCAGTACATTCTTCAAGAGGGTGGAACCTTGCAAAGCATCAGGCCCCGAAGGTGTACCTGGCAGGGTATCTGTCCCAAGCAATTAGCTGGAGTGTTCCCACCTGCTTCAAAGGTTCATTGATTGTTCACATACCCAAGAAGAGCAATTAACTGCTTCAATGACCATCATCCAGTAGCACTCACATCTACTGTGATTAAATGCTTTGAGAGGTTGCTCATGACTGTAACAATCACATCACAGATCATGCAATAGCATTGGCTCTCAACTCAGCTCTGGATCACCAAGGCAACAGCAATGAGTACATCAGACCACTCTTCAACATTATACCTTCAGTGCTGGTCAAGCGGCTCCAAAACCTGGGCCTCTGTACTGGAAGGCCACAGACACTATAAATCAGAATTCAACATCTCCTTCTGATGATCAACATAGGCGCACCTCAAAGATACACGCACTGCTCTACTTGTTCTCCACGCAGGGCTAGGCAAAATTCAAATGCTGTCTACAAATTTGGCGATGACACCATGGACATCGTTAGAATCACAGACGGCAATGAGCAGCATACAAAAGGGAGGCGAATCATTTAGTTGGGTGGTTTAACAACAACAACCTTGCACTCATTGTTTGCAAAACCAAGGAGCTGATTGGGGACTTCAGGAAGGAGAAAAATCAGGAGAACACAAACCAGTCCTCATTGGGGGGTCAGAAGTGGAAAGGGTTGTCAACATCTTGAAATATCCATCTTGGTGCAATCACAAAGGTGGCTCACCTGTGGCTATACTTCAAGAGGAATTTGAGAAGAATCGGTACATTACCAAAGACTCTTGTAAATTTCTATAGCGGTACCGTGGAGAGCATTCTGACTGGTTGCATCACTGTCTGATATGGGGGTGCCCATGCACAGGACAGGAAAAATCTTCAAAGTTGTAAACTGGGTCAGCACCATTATGGCATCAGTCCTCGATGAAGTGAAGACATCTACAAGAGACGGTGTCTTAAAAAAGCAGCTTCCATCCTCAAGGACCCATGTGCTCTTCTCATTGCTACCATCAGGAAAGAGGTACAGGTGCCTGAAGACAAACACCCAGCAGCACAAGGACAGCTTCTTCCCCTCTGCCATCAGATTCCTGAATGGACAATGAATCACAGACACTACCTCACTTTCTGTTATTTAGTTTGTATTTTTTTATCTAATTTATAGCAATATTTGCACTGTGGTTTCTGCTGTAAAACAATAAATTTAATGGCATATTCATGTCAATAGGGTGGCACTGTTAGTGCAATACTATTACAGCACCAATGACCTGGATTCAAATTTTGCGCTGTCTGTAAGGCATTTGTACATTCTCTCCATGATTGCATGGGTTTTCCGTGGGTGTTACGGTTTCCTTCCACTCCCAAATGAATGGGACGTCAGTTAATTTGGGTGTGACTGGGTGGAAATGGGTTTAAATGGCTGGAATTGGCTTTACTGTGCTGTAAATAAAAAAAAACTCGGATTCTGATGCCCTCTTATGTTAGAGTCTCCTATTCTATGATACACTGTCACTATTCACCTTATCCAAGCTCTTTGTGATTTTAGGCACCTCCAGAAAATTCCCCTCTCAATCTCTGACAACTAAATGTTTCCAGATTACATTTTCTCACCATATCAGCTTCCCTAATCCCCATCTTTATAATATCCTTCCTAGAATTTAGCAACCAAATCTTCACACATTCCAAGCATTGTCTCAGCAAATCTTGTGTAACAAACACAACATTCCAACACCTGCATTCAATGTCCCATTCAACCGATGAAGGCAAACATTCCAAATGCTTGTGCGATACTTGTGGTGTCATCTTTAAAGAGTGTGTATCTGCATCCATATATTCCTCTGCTCTATATCAGTCATTAGGGCACTGCTGCCTACAGAGCAAGTCCTGTCCTGCTTCAATTTACCCTGAATCAGAATTTATTGCCATGAATGTCAATTCAGTGTTTTGCGGCAACATCCTAGTGCAAACATTCATTTCATATAACCATCTTACATTACTATAGAAAATAAAAATAGTGCACTAAAAGTAAGGCAGTGTCTTTGGTTTATTGACTATTCAAGAATTTGAAGGCAGTGGGGAAGAAGCTGTCCTTGTGTCATTGAATGCTCATCTTTAGGCTCCTGTACCTTTTTCCTGATGGTAGCAGAGTGAAGAGGGCATTATTTGGATGGTGGGGGTCTTTGAGGATGGAGGCTGCTTTTTTTTTAAAGACACTGCCTCATGTAGATGTCCTTGATGGAGTGGTTTGGTTGGTGCCTGTGATGTCGCAGACTGAGTTAACAACCCTCTGGAGTTTATTCTAATTTTCATTATCAAGCCAACTCATCCAGAGGGTGCATTTCAATACATAGTGAGAAATCTTAAAAGTTCTTAAATTCAAGTGGATTTTTAAACAATTTTAAATTCTTATGCATTTAAAAACTGTAAATTGTGTTAATGTAGCTATCTGCTACAATCTATGCCTCTGTAGAGTCTATAGCGCAGGAGAAGTTATAGCTGCATGCAGGAAGGTTAGATCAGAAAGAACATGCTGTTCCCAGAAAGAATGACATGAACCCCAGTCAAGTGTAGTTAATACTGAGCTTTATTGGGATCACAGCCCTGCTTTGATTCTCAAGATGAGGGACGTGGTCAAAGCCCCCTCAGTGCCAATTGATGCATTTGTGATCTGCTTTCCTTGATAGATCAGTTAGGCTCCTTTAGTTGTGGCCAACTTGGCACCTCCATACCAGGCAGTGATGCAACCAGCCAGAATGTTCTCCATGGTACACCTGTAGAGGATTTTGGCGACATACCAAATCTCCTCAGACACCTCACAAAGTAAAACCACTGGAAAGCCTTCTTCTTGATTGCATGGAGGTTCCAGGAAAAATCCTCTATGATGTTAACACCCAGGAATTTGAAATTCTTGACCCTCTCTACTACTGAGCCTTTGATGAGGACACGGTTGTGTTCTCCTGACTTCTTTCTGAAGTCTACAGTTATCTCCTTGGTTTTGCTAATGCTGAGCGCAAGCTTGTCCTCATTACACCATTCAACAAGCTGACCTCTCCCTCTTGTAAAATTCCACCGCCATTTGTGATTCTGCCGACAACTATGGTGTCATCAGCAAACTAATGCAGGACGTCACTCTTCTCCAAAACATCCTCTGCACAGTTTCCAATCTGGTCTAGACCCCGCTGCAAACCCAGGTAACCTTTTTCACTCTTTACTGCAATACAGATTTTTGCATCATCAGAAAACTTGCTTATGTTGCTCCAAATATCCTTGCCTAAATGATTTTATTACAAAAAGTGTCTGAGTACTTCACTCATTAGTCCTCTACAACCACTCTCTGGCTCCTTTCACTAAGAATTTTTTTTTTTTTTTTATAAACCAGTTGGCTCTTTGGACTCCTTTCCAGTGTACTTGAGCCATGGGGAACCTTAGCAAACTCTTCATTAAAAACCATAAAAATAACATCCACAACCTTGCCCTCATCCACCCTCTATCATCTCTTCAAAAACATTCTCTCTCTTTGAATCCTCTCCAGCAGTTTCCACAGCACTGATGCCAGACAAACAGGTTTGTAATTACCTGCATTATCCTTACAGGCCGTTTTAAATACTGGCATATTTGCCATCCTCCAGAACTTCTCATGTCCTTAGCAATGAATTAAAGATGTCTGCCCAGGCCTCAATAATTTCTTTCTGACTCCCCACAATGTTCCAAGGTGAGCCTGGTCAGGAGCTGGAGATTTATCCACCTTGATACGGTCCAAAATTGCCAAAACCTCTTTCACCACTGATGGGGACATGCTCTAGGTTATTTTTTAGTGACTTCCCTCACCTCCCACTCCTGATCATCTTAATCCACAGTAAGATCTTCCACTCATAATGCACCTCCTGAAAAGGGGACCTGCTCTCTCCCTGTGACCCCTTTGTTCATAATGTTCATTCTCCCATCCATTGGCTGCCAAAGTAATTTCATAACTTCTTTTTGGCCTTACTCCCCTCTTTACTATAGATGTATATTTCTTATACATCTCAAGCAATTCCCTCAAACCTGTATGTTACATACCATATATACTTTGAGAATAGTTCTATGGACCAATTTTTCAGGTCAAATTGGGGGGGTGGGGGGAAGAGAGAGAGAGGAGGTGCGTAAACTTTTACACAGGTCATACTTGTGACCATGGTACATACCTGTTGTTCAAGGCATCAGGAGCTCGGATAGGTGGGCATCTGTGGCCAAAACTGGGGTGGTTGACTTATTCATGTGTCACATGGAAAATGCATGATTTTTGGGCCAAAAAGGGGAGGGGGTTGACTATTACATGAGTATATATGATTATACACTCTTTTTCTTCCCAACCTTCACCTCTATATTTCTTGCTAACAGGGGTTCCTTATCTTGCCCTTTACTCCACATTCATCTTCAACCTTTCTTTTTACTTTTAAACACCAGTTATGCTTTTGCCCACCAACATTTGTCTGCTACTGCTGCTTAATCATATTGAAATTGTGGAAGAAAACTGGAGGACCAGGAGAAAATCAAAGCTGTCACGGGGTGAACATACAAACTCCTTACAGACAGTGCAAGATTCGAACCCAAGGTCCGATCACTGGTGCTGTAACAGCATTGCGCTAACTACTAGGCCACCCAACTTAAGAACTAGTGTAATCTTTTTCCAATAATTATCTTAAAGCTTGAAGAATTGGGTTCACTGGTCCCCATACTGTTCCCTTACTGATAGTTCAGTTACCTGCCCAGCTTTATTCTCAAGTACAAGGTGAAGTATTGCCCTTTCCCTTGTAGGCATTTTCACAGGAGAAAGTTCTGGACACACAAAGTTCACTTAATGCAATCCCTCAACACTGTGGTATATCCAGACAATGTTGGGGAAGTTTAAATCCTCTACAATAACAGCTTTGTTATTTATACAGACCTTAACAATCTCACTAGATATTTGATCCTCTAGCTCCAGGTGGTGCTCCCATTTGGGCCTCTCTTCATTAGAGAGACTGGGAATTTGTTTTGCTGAGCACTTTTGCTCTGTCTGCAGCAATGGCAGGGATCTCCTAGTAGCCAACCATTTAAATTTCACGCCCCACTCCCACACTGACCTCCCTGTCCATGACCTCATGCTCTACTAAACCAAAGCTACCCTTAAGTTGGAGGAGCAACACCAAATATTCTTACTGGATACTCCAACCAGATAGCATTAACGTTGCTTGCTTCCGTTCGGCCACTCCAACTCCTATGCTTCCCCATCCCCATACTTTTTTCCTCTAGTTCTCCACTTCCATTCAGAGAACTATCCCCAAACCAATCACTTCTGTTTTTTGGCTCTTGTTCCCTCCCACCCATATCTACCCATGTCCTTTTTTCCTGTACTCATCCTCCTGCACCTCCTTCCAACCATTTTATTCAGCTACAACCTGCATTTTGCTCATACCTTAAAGGGCTCAGGCCCGAATCATCGGTCATGCAACTTCACCTTTGCTACATAAAGGATGCTATGTGACTTGCTGAGTTTCTCCAGCATTTTTGTGTAAGCTCCAATGGCCTACACTGTACGTGGCATCAAGGTGATAATCATTTTTAATTCCTGATGTACACCCACATTCCTTCATAAGGTAGTTCTCGAGCCGTATCCTCTCTAAAGACTACTGCCATATCTTCTGTGACTAATATTGCAACCCCACCTCTCTTCCCACTGTTCCTATCACACCAGTAACTACTACGCCTCTAAAATATGACCTTCCAATCCTAGTCCTCCTTCAACAACATCTGTTATGGCTACAATCTCCTAATTTTCTGTTCTTATCCATGCCCTAAGCTCATCTGCTTTCCCCATCAGGCTTACTGTGTTATAATAAACACCATGCCCATCTTACCTGAATGATTGCCCAGTGTTCTGATTCAATGCACTTTCTTTGCTTTGCTCTCTGTCCTTCACCCTCCATCTTGGATCCTATCACCCTGTTAGTCTAAAATCTTCTGGGTGAATCTTGTCAGAACTCCATACTAGAAAATAGGTCCCCCTCCAGTTCAGATTTAAACTTTCTCTCCTGTACAGATCACCTGTGGCCCAAGAGAGATCTCGGTCATTTATAAACCTAAAAACCTACCCACCTGCACCAACTACTCAGCCATGTGCTCATGCACTCCATCCTCCTATTCCTACAAAATACAAAAACTCTAACCCATAATGGTTATTTATTTTTTTCCAAAGCCTACAAACTTCATAGCCATTGTCTATCAAAATCAACAGACCAAAAATTCTTGAGGGGTAATAAAGTCCAGGTCATCACTTAAATTAAAGATAGGGGTTGCATAAACCCACAAGCTAGTGGTTCACCAACATCAGTGTCTGGCTGTAGCAATGTCAGCATTCTATTTCATCCTGCAATCGGGTGTGTGTGGTGGTGGTGGTGGTGGTGGTGGTGGGGTGGGGGTAGACAAACACACAACTACGCCACACTGCAAGCCATTGCTCCTGTAAAAAAAAGTACACGCAGCTAAATATTTAACAGAAAATACTTCCTTAATCCATACATGGCTACCCCCGATAAACAGAATTATAGTTCATAATTTTCAGTACCTTTTAAATACACCTGAGTAGTTGATGGGTTTTCATCCAGGTCAATCAATGTTCCTTCTGACCGGCTGCGTGTATGTCTGGGAGAATGTGTTCTGACAGCCATTTTGATTGATTCTGTCAACAATAAAGACAAAAAAAATCTGATTTTTCTCTGTAATGGACAAAAAATGGTTACCCAGCCAAATGTTTCATATCCCCGTAAACATTTCCAAATATTAGGAGGAGCAATCTAATTTTAATATAGTAACACCTGGCAGAGGTATTACATTATTTTTCAAGAAAATGGTCAGAAATTCCAGCCTGTACATTTGCATTTCTTTCAGGTCCATCACTCAATGTTGCATTTAATTAACAACATATCTGTTGAGTAGGCACTGCAGTACATGAGCAAAGAGACAGCGAGAATAAAATGGTTTAATTTTTGCATCACGCACACACACTCTACTCTGCACTCAGCGTCAGTATAAGACACCAAACATAATCTGTCTCAATTTGTTGTATAACAAGCCAAGATAATAGTGAATGAATAAATGGGCAGAGCTTACAGCCTTCAGGCTTTTACATAGCCTGGAATGATCTGTTTGATTATTTAATGGATTCATAAAAATGTATTTTAGGAAAAATAATCATTCGTATGGGAATTCTTAATCAAAAAATAATTTTGATTTTCAAAATAAATTTTATATATTTAAACTCCAATCTTTCATTTCTTAACCAAGCATGTTCTCCATCTCATTCACTTGTTCCTTAAAAGTATTCACAGTAATAATTACAGTAATGGTGAATTTGGAAACAAAGACTCCCAGTGAAGACGGTGCATGTCACATAACACAAAAAAAATTAAATTTATGTGCTTTGATAATGAGAGAAATTTTGCAAATGATTTTACTCATTTGTATTCCCTGACACCATAAACTTCTGTTCAAAGCAAGGAATTCATCACTTGAAGCCACTCCTTGGGTCTCTTGACAAACATTAAGGGTGAATGTTAAAGGCATAATTGGATCTCTCTCAGAGGTTTGAGGGAAGTAAGGAAGAAAAATTACAAGGGCCTAGTACAAAGATCTTTACATCCACATGAGCTATGGACAGGGTTAAAATATTGCTCCTTTGTTTAAGTAGGTCAGGTAAGAGTGTTTGTGTGAGTGCTAGTGTTAATCCTGACTACTGGTGGGAGTCAGGAGACAAGCTGTTGCATCTTGGTAGATTCAAGATGGATGCCTCCACGAGATCTTGTCTGTGTACGTTCTAGCTAATAAATAGTTGTTTTAAAAAGAACCCAAGTTTCTTTATTACAATTTTTTTTTAAATCACATGGTACCATGAGTGAGAATCAATCGATATAGCAGCAGAGAATTGGAAAGTGTGAAGTTCCTGATGCTGTAAATTGGACAGGAAATGTAGGCCATGAGTGGAGGCTGTTCAAACAAAGATTCATGCTGTACCTGCAAGCCATTGGAATCTATAGCAGACCTGAGGTATGGAAGATTACACTTCTGCTTACCATGGCACTGGAAGTTTTCAACACATTTGTTTTTGCTAAGGCAGCTAACCAGGGTAAGTTTAACAAGATCATCGAGATGTTTGATGAACACTTCACCAAAGAAAATGAAACATTCGAGAGGTATAATTTTCACTAGCGCATACAATGGCAAGGAAAGAGATTTGGTACCAATTGCAAAGGGCAGAATCACTATGCAAATCCAAAGGGAAACTAAACAGAAGTGAAAGTGTGCACACTATAAAACACACTATAGAAGAAACTCCCCTTTGTGACACACTTTTTGTGGGCATGGTAGTGCAGAAAGACTATAAACCAACAGACACTGAGCAGCCAAGCGTGAATAGAGTCAATCAGGATAAGTTGACTGTGTCATAAGTGAGCAGAGATCCAACCATCTTTGCTCATCAATTGTAATACACATTCAAATCCAAAGCCATTCATTCCCCTACCCCTCCCAATTTCTGGATCTACAACACATTCAGACCTCCATGCAGGCAAATCATTAGCCTCTTTCACACTTGTAAGTGATCCCAGGAATCAAACACCAATCGGCCTTTAAAGTGCCAAGAGTGAAAGCAAAAATCAGCTCAACGCTAGCATCAGATGACATCATCTCACACCAGGGATTGACGGCCTCTACCCCTAGTACAATCCCTGGCATCTGCAGATGCTGGTGTTGCGGTCAGGCAAGTATGCACAAGTAGAAGGTAGAACAGTCCTAACCCTGGCGATGGCTCCTTGCAAGTGTGAAAGCATTCAGTGTCCCAGTTAGGAGTGATCAAGTTTGAAAGGCCAAAACCCCATTCCTATCCCGGGACACTGAACAGCCAATTTATTGGGATGCAAGTGTGAAAGGGGCTATTGAGAACCAGATATCTGTAAATAATTTGGCAATCTGAGTGTTTAAAAAAAGAAAACTGAAAATTATTGGCTGACTGGACTATTCTTGTTGCTTGGATGTTCAAGAAGCAGAAAGCTACAATGTATAATTATTCAATTCAATAGTTGTGCAATCAGGTAGTAATGTGGCGGCCCCTCGCAGCTCCATCGGTGTACCTCACAAAATGAAGGACAAACGTGACGATCCAGCAGGCTGCATGAGGCCCGCAGTGCTGCCCTCCAGTTGGCCACAACTAAAGGAGCCTAACTGATCTATCAAGGAAAGCAGATCACAAATGCACCAATCGGCACTGAGGGGACTTTGACCACGTCCCTCATCTTGAGAATCAAAGCAGGGCTGTGATCCCAATAAAGCTCAGTATTAACTACACTTGACTGGGGTTCATGTCATTCTTTCTGGGAACAGCATGTTCTTTCTGATCTAACCTGCATGCAGCTATAACTTCTCCTGCGCTATAGGCTCTACAGAGGCATAGATTGTAGCAGATAGCTACATTAACACAATTTACAGTTTTTAAATGCATAAGAATTTAAAATTGTTTAAAAATCCACTTGAATTTAAGAACTTTTAAGATTTCTCACTATGTATTGAAATGCTCCTCTGGATGAGTTGGCTTGATAATGAAAATTAGATATAATTTTCAAAATACTCCTCCTCTTCACTTCCTTTACCATTTTCCTGTGAGCCAGCTGCAAAAGAACAAAATGTTATTCTTCACTAAGCCTCTCTACCCATGGTGTTTATGGCTCTCACTCAAGAATGAGCTAAAAATTAACTGATTTGTTCAGCTTCGAAGAAAACCTGACATTTCACACATTCTTATTAATTCCATTGAAAGTACGAGAGAAATCTTTTAATCATATCCTTCAGTGGTCAACTTTACTTAATATCATGCCAATTTACCAAGAAATAAGTGTATCACAACTAACACATGAAACAATTGCCAATATTTTTGGGAATCCAAAAGAAACCTTGTTTTTGCTCTTGCTTCAAGTATCTGTGATCAGTGGGAGAAAAAGAATGGTCTGTGGCGGCTCACCACGAGGCAGGCGAACTGGCCCCGCTTGTAAGCCACGTGGCGGGGCAGCCGGCCAAAATGGCGCAGTCGGGGGATTTCTCTTCCTTCCAGCACGGGGCTCCAAAACCTGCGCTGGGGGACCACGTGACACCCAAGTAACATCAGCGCCCTCCAGCGCAGTTCTCAGCCAGGTCCGGGCAGGGAGTATAAGTGCAGCCCAGCAGCCTGCAATAAACCAGTCTGCTCACTGAGCTCAACCTGACTGGTTGTGTGTGTGTTATTGCAGGAGCAGTGTAGTTGCCACTACAATTGGTGACCCCAGCTGGTTCAAACATATTTGAACCCGTCATGAGCGAGCCTGGGATCAGCGCTATAGCTTTGAAACTGCCTGATTTCTGGGTTCAGGAGCTGGAGACCTGGTTCGGCCACGCGGAGGCTCAGATTCACCACCGCCACATTTCGTCCGACACGACCAAATTTTACCACGTGGTCGCTGCCCTGGACCAGGCCATCGCCAAACGCGTGCTGCACCTTTTTAAGCACCCATCCACCGAGGACAAATACGAGACCATTAAGCGAGTGCTTACCGGGTCCCTCAGACTATCCAGACACCAGCGTGCCGCTCAGATGCTGCACCTCGACATCCTGGGGGACAGGTCCCCGATGGAGCTGATGGACAAGATGCTCGCGCTCATGGGTGAGCATACCAACTGCCAACTTTTCGAGTGCATCTTCCTCGACCATATCCCCAGGGACATCTGGCCTCTGCTAGTCCAGGAGAGCTTCACCGACCTGAGGAAGGTCGCCCAAAAGGCCCAAGAGATATGGCTCGCACGATTCCTGGAGGGCTCAGTGGTCCAGTAGGTCACAAGGCACGACCAGGCCAAGCCTGCTCCTAGTGCTGTGGTAGAGGACCCACCCCCTGCAGGGGCCCCCAAGAGCATAACCAAGGCCACAGCATCCACTCCAGGCCTCCGCTTCTACCACCAGCGCTGGGGAGCCAAGGCTCGGAAGTGTTGTCAGCCCTGCTCGTTCCAGGGAAACAACCAGGCCGGCCGCTATTAATGGCTGCGGCGGCTGGCCAATGACACAGCTTCTTCTACCTGCAGGACTCAGTCAGTAGCCGGCGGTTCCTGGCCGTCGACTCCAGGAACCAACCTCGTAGACCTCTCCTCCGTGTGGCCAACGCAATGGCAATCCGGACATATGGACACACAACAGTCCATTTCCAGATCGGTCAACGGAATTTTGCGTGAAGGTTCACGGTCTCGTCCCTCCCAACTGCCATCCTGGGTGCAGACTTCCTCCTCGCACATGGGCTTCTGGTGAATATTCTAGGTAGGTGCCTGGTGGACGCCCATACCTTCCAGGTCGATCGTCTTGATGACTCCCGCTCAGAGCAACTGCAGATGGCCACGATCAGCATGCCCAGAGAAGAGTTCCAGCGAATCCTAGATGAGTTCCCAGCACTCCTCAAGCCACAGTTCTCCACTGCCTCGCCGCACCACGGGGTGTTCCACCACATCCCCACCCAGAGCCCACCAGTTCACGCCCAGGCACGCCGGCTCCCACCTGACAAGCTCCAGGTAGCGAAGAAGGAATTTTTCGCACGTGTTGGAGCTGGGGAATCATTCGGCGGTCTGACAGCCCATGGGCCTCGCCACTCCACCTGGTCCCGAAAGCCTCCAGCAGCTGTTGTCCCTGCGGAGACTATCGATGGCTCATCGAGACAACCATTCCTGACTGTTACCCCATCCCAGACTTTACAGCCAGCCTGCATGGTGCTAGGGTCTTCTCCAAGGTTGTCCTGCTTCATCCCGGGAGCTGTGCGCACCATGCAGCCGCTATTCGCCCTCATTGCAGCCAAACACAAGACACTCACTTGGAACCCAGAAGCCTGCGATGCATTCGAGGCCACCAAGGACTCCCTCGCGAAGGCCACCATGCTCACCCACCCGCACACCGACCTGCATAAGGCACTCTCTGTCGATACCTCTGCCACAGCTGTCGGTGCCGTCCTGGAGCAGCAGGTGAATGGACATTGGAAGCCGCTGGCATTCATCAGCCACCTGCTCCGCCTGCCGGAACGCAAGTATAGTGCCTTCGACCGCGAATTACTGGGCATGTACCTGGCGGTGTGGCAGTTCTGCTATTTTTTGGAGGGGAGGACTTTTACCAACTTCACCGACGACAAACCCCTCACCCAGGCACTTGCAATGGCAAAGGATCCCTGGTTGCCCCGCCAGCAGCGTCACCTCTCCTTCATGCCGGAGTGTACCACCGACCTTTCGCACAAGGCGGGGAAGGACAATGTAGTTGCCAATGCACTCTCACAACTGGCCATCTGCGTGCTGATGCCCGGCCTCAACTTCGACCAGCTCGCCCGGGACCAGGAATCTGATGAGGAGACGAGGGCCTTCAAGAATGCCATCACGGGCCTGCGTTTCCGAGACTTCCCAACTCCGAGCGGCAAAGACACCATCCTGTGCGATATCTCCTTGGGCACCCCGCAGCCAGTGGTTCCCCAGCAGTGGCATAGGCAGGTCTTCTGTCACATCCACGACCTTTCACATCCGTCCTTCAGGTCCACGGTCTGGATGGTGGCAGAATGGTTCGAATGGCATGGGCTGCGGAAGCAGATCACGGGCTGAGCCAGAACATGCACCTATTGGCAGATGTCCAAGGTGCACAGGCACACCAGGGTACCCATACAGAAGTTAAAGCACGTCCGGGAATGGTTTAGCCACATTCACATGGGCATTGTCGGGCCTTTACCCGTTTCCCGGGGCAACCGTTACCTGTTTACGGTGGTGGACCACACCACTCGCTGGCCCGAGGCGATCCCGATGCTAGACGCCTCCACTGACTCCTGCTCCCGAGCACTGTTGCATGGTTGGGTCGCCCGGTTCAGCATCCCGGGTCATCTCACCAGTGATCTGGGTGCCCAGTTCACATCTGCACTCTGGGCACAGCTCGCCAACAGGTTGGGGATCCAGCTACACCGCACCATGGCCTATCACCCGCAGGCCAATGGACTGGTCGAACGTCTGCAACACCACCTTAAGTCGGCGCTCATGGCCCGCCTCACCGATCCTGACTGGGCGGATGAACTGCCTTGGGTGCTCCTGGGCATCCGCTCCACTCCCAAGGAAGATCTGCAGGCGTCATCAGCTGAGCTGGTCTACAGTGTGCCGCTGGGACTACCTGGTGAGTTGGTCGCCGCACGAACCTCTTCCTCACCTCAGGGCACGCTTGGACTTGTTCGAACCCCTACCGCTGCCCAGGCATGGCACCTGCCCGTCTCACATTCCTCACATTCCCGGTGAAATGGTTTCCGCGGAGTAAGTTTTCGTTCGGCGGGGCCCAACCGCAGCACCTCTGCAGCGACCGTACGAGGGGCCGTACAGGGTTGTACAGTGTTCCGGCTCGACATTCACACTGGACATTGACGGTAGACAGGAGCTGTTTACCATGGATAGGCTGAAGCCAGCGCATCTCGATCACACCAAGCCTGTGGTTGGTTGCCCAGCCCAAAAAGCGAGACTGCCCGGCGAAAAAGGACATTGGCACTGGTTCTGGGGGGCGGCTGTGTGGCAGCTCACCTCGAGGCAAGCGAACTGGCCCTGCTTGTAAGCCACGCGGCGGGGCAACCGCCCAAAATGGAACCGTCGGGGTTTTCCCTTCCTTCCAGCATGGGGCTCCGAAACCCGCGCTGGGGGACCACGTGACGCCCGGGTGACATCAGCACCCTCCAGCGTGGTTCTCAGCCATGTCCGGGCTGGGAGTATAAGTGCAGCCCAGCAGCCTGCAATAAACCAGTCTGCTTACTGAGCTCAACCCGTCTGGTTGTGTGTGTGTGTTATTGCAGGAGTAGTGTAGCTGCCGTTACAGGTCAATGTTTCAGGTTGGAACCACTGATAAAGTGCTCTTGAAGGCTCCCAACCCAAAACACTGACCATTGTTTTTTTCTCTCACTTATACTGCTTGACTTGCTGAGTTCCTCCAGCAGATTGGGGGTTTGTTTTTTACAATTTTTTTTACTAGCAGGTTATGTGGCATTGGCCAGGAAATAAAACACTCAGTTGTTGACTACATGGTTGAAACATAAGATCCGAAAAACTTCACGGTAATATTTATATTCTTTGTAACAGAGATGCACGGTTCAAAGAAAGCTGACTTCTAGCAAAACAGACAAACAATTCTCAGCTATGGGCATCATAATAAACAAAGATCTTAGTGTTTCCACCTGGAAATTATATGACCTTAAAGGTTAAATTCAATGAGGTCATGACATTCAACATCAAATGTAATACCTACTGAACCTCTTTGGACATTTCTAGAGTGCTCCACATTAGGCGCTTTCAGATGCTTGGACACAGATAATGTGCCGGCAGATGTGGCTAGGGGAGTGCAGCTGGGTCATTCAGGTGGCCGCAGAGAAGACGCCTTTCTGTCACCTGAATGCACCGGCTGAAGGAGAGCTGCGTCCAAGCAAACATGGCTCCAGTGGACTGTGGCCGTAGTCACGGCTTGTTTATGGAGCATCTTGTAGCAGCACTACATGAAAGTAATGGAAAAGAAATAAACTTTAATTGTTGTCCACTAAACAGTTATTGGTTTATTTTCACGAGGACCATATCTCTGTGCATTGCTCCCTATTGATCTATCCTTTGCTCTTAATCAGTGATAATTTATGACAGAATTTCTGCAGGTTTCAGTTTATCAGGTTTAAGGAAGCAAAGGTTGAGAGATGCTCATGTAGAACTCTCTCCAGAATGCAAAAATCAATATGAAAGATTAACTGCAACTAACAAGCCTTCCTCATTCTCTATAAAACGACACCAAATTGTGGCTGGCGCAGGACTACAGGGCTGGAGCGGCCGGCGTGGGACGTCCTGCGCCGGCTGCCCCAGCCCTGTAGTCTTGCGCCGGGGGGGGCTATCAGGCAGCGGGGAGGGTAGCTGTCGTCAGCTGACTGTCAACAGCCCACCTGCTAGGCACCTGAGAGCTGCCAGCCACTTTCAGGTGCCTGGGGGAGCGCTCCGAGCAAGAGAATATTCCTCCCCAAGGAAGGTTAGGTAAGTGCTCCTCAGGGCCGGGTTCTCCACTTTCAGATGGCCTCCCAACAGCCGCATTCGGGTATTTTAGGCAGCTTTACATTCGGGAATTCTGACCACCTGAAAGTACCTATTGATTTGCATGGAGAACAGACAAACGTGAACATAAAAAAATATATATATATAAAAATGACTGCAAAAAACAGCACAACACAACTAATATAAACTTAGCATATAGTTTGTTACAAATTCAGCTTTTGGAATGAAACATGGAAACATTTTTAATCAAATTCCACAACTGTAATTTCAGGCTCCAAAGATATTTTGTGCAATTTTCACAAAATATAAAAAAGTTATACAATAAAATTTTAAAGCTGTCTTTCGGATTAAAATAAGAAATGGGTACATACTTGGCAGATATTTGCAGGAAACAGATTTATTTTTGATTGTGGAAGGAAGGGTGAGAGTAAGATTACCACAGCTATAGTATGAATTCTGCTATTTATAAATTATCAGGTATAAATAATGCAAGATGAGAATAAGTAACTCAAAGTTTGCAGATGATATAGGATTTTAACACATAATAAGCCAGAACTTCCTGCATAGGCCAGCCATAACCCAGGATGCTGACTGACCAATGAATGGCTTTTCGATCCAGGGAAAAGGTCCAGAATGGTGGGTGGGAAGTTAGTGATCTGATGCACCAATTGGCATGCTATTCATGTACATACAGGCCCTGTCACAAATCATCTGAAAAATCTTTGACAGAACTTTTAGGCCACGTTAACATTCCCTGACATTCAAAAATGTTAAAACATAATTAAATATTTGATGTCCATGCCAGAAGTAAGCCAGTAGAGTGTATGCATGCTGCAATTATTAAGAATCCCATGGGACTGTCAGCAAACAGCAACTTTGCAACTTGCACACAAGAAGGAAAATTTTGTTCTTGGGTATAGTCATTCAGAGAAATAACTGCAATTTGGCACAAAATGCACATTTCCTGGTAAATTTTAGCTTCATAAATAGCTTTGGGAGGGATTTTAAGGCAAATGTGCAGGACAATTAAAACGAAGTGTCAGATGGCAGTTACAGGCTGCTAGGAGTTCAACTGGAAGCAGAGACAGTAGCATTGGCACACAATGCAGGGAATGGATGAATTTGTTTCATAGAAAAGTAGTAGAGTTCTAGTTTAATTTGACTTCATGTTTGGTGCATAGATAATGGGATCAAAGTCCTTTTCATTTGCTGATCTACTCTATGTACTGTGCAGAATTGTTGGATAACAGGCTATTGTAGAAAATAGACCTAGGAGTACAAATACACTACATAGATTCTTGAAAGTGGCGACACAGGGAGACAAGGTGAAAAGCTGCATGGCATTCTTGTCTTCATGGCACAGCCATTGGTTCAAGAGTTGGGATATAATGTTAGAGCTGCACAAGAGAGTAATGAAAGTACACTTTGAATATTGTATACAATTCTAGTCCATATGATATCAAGGATGTGATTTAGTTACAGGGAGTGTAGAAAATGTTCACAAGGATGTTGCCAGGAATGGCAGACTTGAGGGGCAAGATACGCTGTGACTATTTTCCCTCAAATAAAGGAAGCAAAGGGTTACCTTCTAAAGTTATATTAAATCATGAGGGTTATAGATATGGTGGTTACAATCATTCTCCAAGGATAGGGGAGTACAAAATAGAGGGTATAAGTTGAGAAGGAAAAGATTTAATAAGAACCTGAAAGACCAGTCTCTCCAGCCCCCCCCTCCCCCCCCACCCACCAACAGAATGTGTAGGTACATAGAGCCATAGGACATTACAGCATAGACAGCCCTTCTAGTCTGACCCATGGAACAATTTTGCAGAGAAAACAATAGAGGTGGATATAATTACAATATTTAAAAGACATTTTTACAGGTATATAGATAAGAGAAGTTTTAGAGGGATATGGGCTAAATGGAAAGAAATTGTAGCAGTTCAGAAAAGCAATGATCAGCATGGACAAGTTGCTTTCTGAATTTTCTCCCCTATTTCTTTATTCCTCCAAGAAAGTGCATGGCCATACACCTACAAACTGCATTCCATCCATCACTCTTTAACTCATCCTTCAATCTGTCTAAGTCCCTCTGCAGATTCCCTGCTTCTTATCATTATGTCATGTGAAAACTTGGCTACACCACCATCAATTGTTGTCCAGATCATAAAACCATGTCCCAAGAAGTAACGGACCCAAGTCCAACAATTGTGGAGCACTGTTAGTCACCAGGAGCCAGTCCCCTTTATTCACAATCTTTGGTTTCTGCCAGTCAACCAAAATTCTAGCCATGGTAAGAAGTAATATACATAAGTCTGCATTTTTACTTCAAACCCTGCCTGAATTGCTGGAGAGACTCAGCAGTTCAAACAGTATACTTTATATAGCAGAAAGAAAGATACATAACCAAAGTTTCAGGCTTGAGCCCTTCATCAAAGTACAAAATGCTGGTTATACATCTTTGCTATCCTTCTGAGTTTCTCCAACATTGCTTTTTTTTTTCATTTCTATCCATGGTAGTATCTTTCCTATAATAGCATGGGCTCTCAACTTGTTTTGCAGCCTCCAGTGCAACACATGTCAAAGCCCTTCTGAAATCCAGGTAACCATCCAACTCTCCTGTCTGTCCTATTTGCTATTTCCTCAAAGGAATTCCAAGGGATTCATCAGGAAACATATCTCCTGAAGGAAACTATATTGACTTCATTTAATTTTATCACGTACCTGGAAACCTTTCCATAAGCAACTTGAATTTATTTTAATTAGAAAAACATTTTAGAAGATATTAAATGTTCTGCTGATTATAAACAACCCATTTGTACAACTTCAGAATTCAGGACTGAAATTAGTGACCGTCTTTTGCAGAAATGAAAGATTATAAAAGTATCTAACATATCCAGGCCCACCACAGTCTGTGACCTAATGATCCATTGAAGGCATCAATGTAGGGAGTTACCTCAAGGAGGCAGCCATCATGAAGGACTTCCATCATCCTAGTCATAGTGCTCCCTTCAGGTGGTCACGGAAGCTTGAAGACAAGCACCTCCAGGTTTAAGAGCAGTTTCCAAACAGCTTTCAGGCTCTTGAATCATCAAACACCACTGAAATATTGCCTGCACAATTGCAAAGTTCACGTTTTTCATCTCAGATAACTGTGATTTTACTATTTTTGTATTTGTTTTCTTTTTAAAATCAGTTAATGTACCATTGTAAATTTTCCTGTGAAAGTGAAAACATTGGTGCATATACACATTACACAATGTATATGGCAACAAACTGAATAGCTACAAGGGAGAAAAACATTTAGTCAACTGGATTAGGTATAAAGCATTTTCATTTTGAAGAATTCAATGCCTTTTTGCAGGACCAGACAGACGTATCTTTGGTGCTGTTCTTCACATTTCATTTGCTCTGATGGAATGTGTCACAATGACACATTAACTATATCTGCTGACCACAATTACAGGAATTTGAAAAACACAGGTTTCTGATTAAAGGGCAACAACTATATCAATAAAGACGTGATTTAAAGCCTTCATCTTAGTTTTCTGCTTTATTTCCTCATACTGAACAATGTGAAAAATCCAAACTATTCTATTGTTTTAAACTACCATGGGCTAGCTTTAAACTACTTGGCTTAAAAGAGTCCACAGAGAGTCAATTTCAATAAACAAAAAGAGATCATTACATCTTTTTCTGTTATTTCTAAAATTTCAGTCTCAAAATAATCACCAAATTTACCCAAGTTTGCATTTGTTCATGGGCCATTACAGGATATCAAGGCCTTACTCCTGAAGGAACTACAGTGGGACTTGAGGCGTCAAATGTCACGTATAATATACACATAATTTCCCATTCTGGTCCTGGATGTCCAGATCACCTTTTTTCTAAATATAAAAACCAACATCAATTTGGCGCTTTGACTACCTCTGCTGTCGAGTTAAAGGTTAAAGGCAGGACTGCAATGACCACTGCCCCCCCCCACCCCCCACACCATTTCTCGTTCATACATTTTCCACAGAAGGTGTAACACAATATTCCCACATTGAAGTGGTTGTGTAAAAGGTGCTAATGTAGCAGTAATGTGTACAGTTCTCATTATTCCTCACAATGATTGTCTAAAGATCATTTGCTCCTAACATTAAGTGACCCACAATGCATCCGTTTCACTTGCTTTACCAAAAATGGTCAAACTTCCAAAGTTTCCAGAAGTATTTCTTAAGGATTACTACATACCTGAAAAGGGTTAATTCCAAAAAAAAAGTGACCTATATTAGAAATACAAATTAAAATGTCATATAAAGCATGTAAAGAGCTTTCTTAAACAAAAGCATAATGTTAGCTACCCTCCAATCTTGCAAGTTTATTTGTCATCCAATTGCACAAGTAAAACCCAACAAAACCACATTCTCTGGTCTTGTGCACAAAGCATACAAATACACAAAAATACGTACAACATACAGATAGGCAACACATATGCTGTGCATATCTACATACAAAAATAAATAAATTTTTTCAATAAATAGTAGTCTAGGAGGGTTAGTGTGAACAGTTCATTTAGTCCTTCAGTATTTTCACTGCCTGTGGAAATAAACTGTTTCTCAGCCTAGTGTGCTTGCTTTGATTCTCCTGTATCTCTTTCCTGATGGGAGGAGCTGAAAGATGCTATGTTCAGGATAGTGATGGCCCTTGATCACTTTTGCATGCCCTCTTCAGACAATGATACTTGTAGATCACATCGATATTGGTGGGGGGGGGGGGGGTTGGAGGAAGGGAAACCCCAGTGATCCTCTCTGCCAGTCTTGTGGATTGATGTTGGGGGACAGATTTAAATGTTAATATTGTTTCTTTTAATTTTATTTAAGAATTTTAAAACCACATCTACAATTATTAATTGAACTATTGAAAAAATAATACAAATATGCCAAAAAAAATTAAAAAAAAAACAAACATCTTGTTACACATTATATTGGAGCTAAGGGTGCTCCATAAAAGCTTTCTAATACTTGAGGTAAGGAATTGTCTGAAAAAGATTCAATTTAATACAATTTACTCTACCCATTGAAGTTAGAGGCAAATCACTCCATCTATTAAAATCATCTTTAAATTTTACAAAATTAGAGTAAATAATTTAATTTATACAAATTATTTAAATAATTATCAATTGTAATCCACAAATGTTTAATTCGATTTTCTGACCATTTAAATTGGGTAATTTTTTTTTACACCAAATATAATCTCCTTTTACCAAGGGCATAATTTCACTTTTCTTCCAATTAATTTTATAACCTGATATTTCACCATATTCTTTCAATCTTGAATACAAAGAACACAAAATTTATAGGATCAAAACATCATCGCAAATAAATTAATCTAGTTTTCCTCTGCACTAACTTTAATACCAATATCCGGTTTTATTAATTCTGCAAATGGTTCAATTGCTAAAAACAAATAAAGCATGAGATAGTGGGCATCCTTGTCTAGTTAATATGGACAATGAAATAGCTGAACAAATTTGTCTATTTGTTACAACCTAGGCAGAAGGACTTTTATGTAATGTTTCAACCCATTAATAAATGAGGATCTAAAATCAAATTTTTCTAACACCTGAAATAAATAATTCCATTCTAACCTATCAAAAGTCTTCTCACCATCCAAAGTTAATGCCACCACCAACTCCCCTCTCTTTTGTGATACAAGTATTAAACTGATCAATTTAACAATGTTATCTGCAGAATGTCTTCCTTTAACAAACCCAGACTGATTTATAGGGATTAAACCAGGTAAATAGTTGCCCAATCTATTTGCTAAAATTTTAGCTATTATCTTATAATCAACATTTAATACTGATATTGGTCTATAAGATTCCATTTTTAATGGATCCCTATCTTTCTTAAGTATAACTGTTATAATCAAATTTACAAAAGATTCTGGTCGAGAATGGGTTTCACTTGCCTGGTTAATACCTCCATAAAGGGAGGTATTAATAAATCTTTAAAGTTTTTATAAAATGCTGGCAGAAAACCATCTTCAATGGGAGATTTACCAGTTTATAAATAATTAAGAGCATTAATAATTTCCCTCACTGTGCATTTAAATATTTTTGATCTTGGCAATTTAAAGTAGGTAAATTAATTTTAAACAGAAAATTCTGAATCTTACCTTCATTATCAGACTGAAATGTGTATAACAAAATAAATCTTTGAAAAAAATCATTTATTTCTTGTTTATAAGTAATTTATTTTGAATTTCTTTTAATAGCATTAATAATTCTTGAAATTTGTTCAGCTTTCAATTGCCAAGCTAAAACATTGCGTTTTCGCCCTTTCTCCCAATTCATAATATTTTTCTTTCTTTCAATTAATTTTTCAGCTCTACAAGTCTGCATCAAATTATAAAATTTCTTGTTTATTAATTATTTTTCACTTCAGATGTATTATTCTGTAATTTTTTCCCCCAAATTCTCTATTTCATTTTTCCAATTTATCTAAATCGTTAACATAATCTTTTTTTTAAATTTTAGCTGTATAACTTAATATTTCACCTCTTAAGTAAGCCTTCAAAACATCCCATAAAGTAACTTTATTGTCCATTGAAACTGAATTAACATCTAAATATTCCTGGATTTGTCTTCTTATAAAATTACAAAAATAAACTCTTTTTAACAATGAAGAATTAAATCTCAATCTATACAATTTTTTTTTCTTTTCAGGAATTATACATGACATTAAAAGGAGTGAATGGTGTGATAAAATCCTAGCTTTATATTCTACTTGCATAACTTCTCCTTGTAAATTTGCTGACTTTAAAAACATATCTATTTGCAAATAAGAATCAAGTCTATAAGAATAAAAAGAATAATCATTTTCTTTCAGATTTAACCTTCACCAAATATCAAACAAGCTCAAATCCTTCATGAAAGTCAAAATTCTTTTCGCAGTTTTAGTCTTAGTAATTGATTCTTATGACAGCTAAAATTAGATATAAACAATTAAAATATCCTCCAATTAAAATATTTTATTGTATGTTTCAGCAAAATACATCAAAAAGACTCATTAAAATTTTCATCATCTACATTGAGTGCATAAATACACACAAGTGTCCACATTTCCAAATAAATTTGATAATATACTAAAACAAATCTCCCAGCAGGATCTGTAACCACAAATTGCATCTTAACAGGAACTTCCTTGTTAATCAAAATAGCAACTTCTCTTGCTTTAGAATTAAACGAGGAAGCTACTACTTGACCTATCCATTGCCTTTTTAATCTTTGATGTTCCTTTTCAGTTAAAAGTGTTTCTTGTAAAAAAAATCAACTCTTAATTTTTATTAATATAAGCCAGTACCCTCTTCCTTTTAATTGGATTATTAAACCCATTTATATTAAAAGATACTAAATTCAATACATTACAACCCATCATATTTAAATCTAAGATTCAAAAAACTCATCCACTCATCACACTAAACCCACGCTCCATAAACATCTATAAATAAATTTGACATCTCCACGAAACAGAAAGAAAAACAAAAAGAAAAACCCAAACAAAAAAAGTGCCAGTTTTAAAAAACTGATTCATTCTACTGCGTGAGAGGTGGCCTTTGCCACAAAGTGAGACATGGCTATGGAAGAAGAAGAATTAGTTAGAATACACATAACATCAATTGTGATTCATTCAGGTACAAGTGGCTCCTTCGAGATCTTTATTCACTTGATCATCATCGATTTCCACAAGTTCTTGCTGTCTTAAGAACTATTGGACATTCTGATCCTTCTGATCTTGGTGAAATGAAAGCTGTTGAATAAGTTGACTGAAACTTGAAGTTTGATCTTGTTTAAGATTTGGCAAAGAATTTGCAAATTTCAAAGCTTCTTCTTCATCATTGAAGAACCGTGATTGATTTTCTCCAGAAAACACTAAGTATGGCCAGGCAATGAAAAGAAAATGTGTATCCTTTCTTTCAACAATTGACATACTTAAATCTGTGTTTATTAAGGGGCCTTGTTGTTTTTGAGCATTCTGAACCGCAAATCTTAATATAATTTATTTAACTTGATAATGTAGACAACTTATCAAAATAGAGCATGACATTTGATGAGAAAATGGTTTATTTCTATTTGCTCTATCCAATTCTAATCCATTAAAAAAAATTTTAGGACCTAAATTTCTGGAATCCATTTTTGGAAAAATTGTATTGAATTAGTGCCTTCAAAAATCTCCAACAATCTTAATGTTATTTCTTCGACAATGATTCTCTAGTACCTCAATCTTTTGTAAAAGTTCTCTTCTTTGTACATCCCAAGCCATAAAAGAATCTTCCATTTTATTAACTGTATCCTTACATTGTTTTATTTTATCAGGGTAATCTTGAATATCATCTTCAATTTTCTGGACTTTAATTTCAACTTTGTCCACAATTTCAGCATATTTTGACATTTCTTGCTTAATAACTTTCATATCACCTTTCAAATATTGAAACTGCAATTTAGATTCATTTTCAGAAGACCCAAACTGTGAATCCATATGTTTCACCAAATTCCCTACTTGTCTAACAATTAAACTTTTAAAAGCTTTAAATTCCTCATTCTGAAATTTAACTTCAGGGTGTTCAAACTTTATATCGTCCATACCTTGAACAAGTTGGATTTTTCTTCTTCCACTCTGTCTTCCTGCAATTCTTCATAAATTCTCATTTTTTCAGTGTCCTCTTCCTCCCAAGATAAAGGAGGTCCAGGCTCTGAATATGGCCACTGCTATGAACGAGTCTGATTAGCAATGCTAGCAGACCCAATCAGCTGTGTAAGTGCCCAAGTAGATACCGATTATCAGTTGTGAGTATGTGCGGACTTCTGCACATGTGCAATTGTCCTTACACAGTCTGTAGTTTATAATCAAGTGGCCCTGGTGTCAAGTGAATCTTTGCCATCATCGCTTGGGTCATCCTCTGAGAGAGTGGAATTTGATCCAGAGGCTGAATTGTCACGGTACGCCCAATTTCTTCAGTAATACTAATATCTTTAGTAGTCATTTTCTTAGCTATTTGAGCCTTTATCTTCTTTGTAGCTGAGTCTTTATCTTCTTTCAAGGTTCTTAATTTTTTTAAAGTTTTTTTTTTAAATTTGGGTTTTAATTAATTCTGCTGGGAGAGGCGTATTTTCACATCTCCAACCTACATTATCATGCCATATCCCCCAATAGGCCACTTGTTAAGTGGACTCTGAGGAATTGTGCTCTCTACTCTCTTTAATACAGAGTTATTAATGTATAGTGAATGGAAGGTGATCGATCCTGGTCCTCCTCAAGTCCACAATCATCTCCTTCCTCTTGTCCAAGATTGTTATTCTTGCACCATATTACGCGATTTTACATCTGTTCTCTGTAATGCGACTCATCTTTGTTGTCGATGAGGCCAAATACTGTGGTGTCATCTGCAAACTTGACGACACTTGAACCTGGATCTGGTGATGCAGTCAAGGGTCATTAGTGTGAACAGGAGCAGGTTGAGCACACAGTCTGAGTTAAGCAGTACTCAGTGTGATAATGCTTGACATGCTGCTGCTGACGTAGACAATAATTCTTTGTGCAAGAATTTCAAAATCCAGTAACAGAGAGGGGTGTTAAGTCCCAGCAAGGACAACTTCTCCACCAGCCTCTGGGGAATGATTGTATTAAACACAGAGCTAAAATGGATGAACAGCAGCCTAGTGAATGAGATGTCATTTTCCAGGTGGGTCAGGATGAAGTGGAGGGAAAAGGCTATAGCATCATCAATGGACCCATTTCCAACCACCACTGGGCACATATTCCTCCTCCATCTTCTGCAGGGACCACTCTTTCTATGACTCCCTTGTCCACTTCTCCCTCCCCACCAATCGTCCACTTGGGACCTTCCCCTATGACAGCAAAAGATGCTCCACTTGCACCCACACTTCCCTCCCTCATCACCATTCAGGGCCCTTAACAGTCCTTCTAAGTGAAGCGCCATTTTACTTGTGAAAATGCATGGGTTGTCCGCTGCATCTGGTCCTCCCAATGTGGTCTCCTCTACACCTTCTAGCTATGTCTCTCCCTTCCCTGTACCCTTTCACACAAACATGACGAATTCTTACCTGGTCCCTTATTGCATCTAATTAACACCTTTTGTCAGTCTGGATTCCTCCTCCAGCCAGCATTGTCTGAATTCTGAGACTTCCTGCTTCTGGCTCATTCCCTGAAGAGCGGTTCAGGCCAGAAACATCAGCAATATCTCTGCTTTTACTGGACACTGAAAAGACCGGCTGTTTTCCAACAGGATTTTAGTATGTTTTTAATGCATTCCCTGAACACCACCCATTTTCCAAATACCTTGACTTGCAAATAGCCTCTCTTAATCAATGAGTTGCTGTCCATAACATCAAAATTGGCCCTGCTCAAACTTGGAAACAGTCTTATAATTTTCCATAACTATTTTAAAACAAATACAATTATAGTCATAGAATGCAAAATGACCCCATCCCCCCAATAGCTTCACTGAACAATCCTCTAGGAATATCCTCTCAAGTACTGCTGAATGGATCTTCCACTCCTCTCTTAACTTTGCCACCTATATTATACAGTATAAGCAAACAAAACAATCGCTTTCTGCAAATTTAAGCTTAGCATGCCCAGATATGCTCTGTACCATTATCTAGTTCATCAGTATGAATTGGGGCTGAATAGAAGAACAAGAAACACCTTGAGATGTGTCAATACAGAATGAGGTTAAAGATTGGCCTACTTTAAGGAAATTCACAAAAGTGCTGGTGAAACTCAGTCGGTCCCAAAGAGCTCATAGGAGGAAAAGTCATAAAACCAACATTTCAGATCTGAACCCTTCATTAAGGTATGAGCAAAAAGCAGGCAGGTACCACATAAAATGGTAATGGACGAAGGGAGAACCAACCACAGTATCTGCAGACTTTAGGCCCTTTAAACTGTAGCACCTGGGTACCTCTCCTGGGACCTGGGTGCAATTGCTGGGGCAAAGGTGCTGGAAGTACCTTTTAAATTGGAGGGAGGAAATTGACCCATTAAATCGCCAACCCGGCAATTGAAGGGGGATCCTGCCCCCGGATCATGCACTCAATGGAAGTACTGCCGGATGTTCGGATGCTGGCTGCCTATGATGCAAGCACTGACGTCACCAGAATAAGTGGGTCAGCCATTTTCCTGTTCAAATCACCTGTGGATGTGACCCAAGTTTAACTGGGTTCCCAGACTACCTCAGAGGTAGGACAGGGACCTGGTTGGATTCTGACAGGGTTGACCACATCGGTCCCTTTCTATCTGCCACGTAACTAGGGTGCTAACTGGGCCAATTGCCCATTTTATATGGCATTTTCAAAGGGCCTTTTGTTTCACCCTACTTCAAGAAAAGCACCTCAGCTTCCTGGTGGCCAGCCAATGATAGATGATCTTGATTCAATACATCTATTTGACAACATTGTCCATGACCAGATAATGAATTGAGCAAGAATCAAGCTTCAAATACAATGTTCTTCTTATTATAATAAGTTTCCAACAACATCAACTTATGAACATACACACATCTGTGAAGGCATCATGTACATAGTGGAAGGTCCTATATTTCTTTGAAGTCCTGAGTGTGTTTTTTACTCTTTCAATCTTTTTATTGAGTTTGGTGGATGCATAGAGAACACAAGGTTACCAAATATGAAGAATACAAGTATATTTCCAAAAATTAAACAATAGCAATATAGCCCTTCCCCATACAATGTTGTCAGAATAACAAAAAAAACCAAAGAACTCTTGCCTCTTACTAAAAAAAAACGTGGGATGCTTTGTCATAAAATTAATAGTTTAGTTCTGCTGAATCTATAAAACATTACTAACTGAAGGAAAAACCATGTACATAATATATTCAATGATCAAGTCAAACAGGTTTAACGAGCATGAAAATAGTCCACGAAGGGACTCAAAATTTTATGAAAATTAGTGTTAGCATACAATGTGGAACACCTGATCTTTTCTAGATTAAGGCATGAGATGGCATGACTCAACCACTGAATACTAGTGGGTGGAACAGGATCTTTCCACCTAAGTAGGATCACTCTTCATGCCAAAAGTTGTAAATAGTATGACTTGACGATCAGATGAAGAAAATAGTCCAGACAAACAGTCATCTAACAGTCCAGACAAAGCCTTTAAAGAATTAGGTTCAAGATTAACATGTAATATTATTGACAAAACACAAAAAATCTTCCTCCAATAAGGTTCAAAAACTCAACAAGTCCAAAACATATGTACCAAGGTTGCTTCCCTGTCTTTACATCTGTCACATTGGGGATTTAGATCAGGAATATATGGGATCATTTGTCTTCAGACATGCAAGTCCGATGTAAAACCTTGAAATGAATAAGAGAACATCAAGCACGTAGTGAAGAAGTGTTAGCTAATTTTAAAATTCAAATCCCAGTTTTTGTCAGAGGTAGAAAACTGTAGATCATGCTCTTATTGAGGGAAACCTGACATGATTTTGAAAGCGTATCATATATAAAAAGTTATTAAACCCTTCTGGAAGGCTTTTAATTTAAAAATTACATCCAGTATGTTAGATTAACAAGTCATGGGAAAATATAGTCATTGGAAAAAAATTAAAAACAGGTTTAAACAGTTCAATTGCTGTATAATAAAGTTCAAAGTTTCAATTTATTGTTGGAGTACATGCATCACATACAACCTTGAGATTCTTTTACCGTGGGCGAGGCAGAATGTCTGTGCAAAAAAAACTGTACTCAAGAAGAGATATGGTTCCAAAGGAGAGAAATGTAAACAAAGAAAGAAGTGCAAACAAACTGACTGTGCAATACAGAAAATAAATATTCAATTATGAATAATGTGCAAAGTAAGAGCCCTTAAATAAAACTCTTGAGTTTGCTGTTTAAGAGTCAATCAGAGGAGGGGTAGCAACTGTTCTTGAACCTGGTGGTGCAGGTCATGTGGCACCTACACATTTTTCCTGATGGCAGCAGTGAGAACAGGGCATATCCTGGGTGGTGTGGACCCTTGATGATTTTTGCTGCCCTCTAACAGCAGCGTTCCATAGAGTTGCTCTCTGTGGAGATGCTCTCTGTGGAGATGCTCTCTGTGGAGATGCTCTCTGTGGAGATGCTCTCTGTGGAGATGCTCTCTGTGGAGATGCTCTCTGTGGAGATGCTCTCTGTGGAGATGCTCTCTGTGGAGATGCTCTCTGTGGAGATGCTCTCTGTGGAGATGCTCTCTGTGGAGATGCTCTCTGTGGAGATGCTCTCTGTGGAGATGCTCTCTGTGGAGATGCTCTCTGTGGAGATGCTCTCTGTGGAGATGCTCTCTGTGGAGATGCTCTCTGTGGAGATGCTCTCTGTGGAGATGCTCTCTGTGGAGATGCTCTCTGTGGAGATGCTCTCTGTGGAGATGCTCTCTGTGGAGATGCTCTCTGTGGAGATGCTCTCTGTGGAGATGCTCTCTGTGGAGATGCTCTCTGTGGAGATGCTCTCTGTGGAGATGCTCTCTGTGGAGATGCTCTCTGTGGAGATGCTCTCTGTGGAGATGCTCTCTGTGGAGATGCTCTCTGTGGAGATGCTCTCTGTGGAGATGCTCTCTGTGGAGATGCTCTCTGTTTGGATGCTCTCTGTGGAGATGCTCTCTGTGGAGATGCTCTCTGTGGAGATGCTCTCTGTGGAGATGCTCTCTGTGGAGATGCTCTCTGTGGAGATGCTCTCTGTGGAGATGCTCTCTGTGGAGATGCTCTCTGTGGAGATGCTCTCTGTGGAGATGCTCTCTGTGGAGATGCTCTCTGTGGAGATGCTCTCTGTGGAGATGCTCTCTGTGGAGATGCTCTCTGTGGAGATGCTCTCTGTGGAGATGCTCTCTGTGGAGATGCTCTCTGTGGAGATGCTCTCTGTGGAGATGCTCTCTGTGGAGATGCTCTCTGTGGAGATGCTCTCTGTGGAGATGCTCTCTGTGGAGATGCTCTCTGTGGAGATGCTCTCTGTGGAGATGCTCTCTGTGGAGATGCTCTCTGTGGAGATGCTCTCTGTGGAGATGCTCTCTGTGGAGATGCTCTCTGTGGAGATGCTCTCTGTGGAGTTGAGGGTTTTGCCTGTGGTGTACTAGTCTATGTCAACTATGTTTTGTAGTGATTTACGTTCAGAACCATTTGTCCCCCCATGTAAGGCCATGATGCAACCAATCAGCACACTTTCCATTGACACATGCAAAAGTTTACCAATATTTGCAATATCATACAAAACCTCAATGAAGGGTGATGTCACATTATGTGCAGAGTCAAGATGTAGAAATCCAACTCGCCTGGGAATTAGTAAAAAAAGTGCTAAGTGCAAATAACCAAACCTATTAAAAACTGCTTTAGAACTTCCATACAATGCTTTAACTATGTCACCTAAAAGAATGAAGACTGTCACTGTCCTATCACAAACACAGACAGTAAGAAGAAAAAAAAGACTTACCATCTCCATGGATCCAGGAAGTGAGGTGACCACTCAACCTAAGCCAAGTTGTGCCCTTGTGGGGCCATCCAATGCCCTATAGTGCCACTACAGCCATCTCTCCAGGACAATGGTGTCAATGAAGAAGTTGAATTGCTCATGTGTGAGATTATGCACACGCGCAGATTAGAGGAGCTTCAAGATGGCGCTGGTTCAGATACTTACCCAGCACCATTCCAAGAGCAAGATTTCTCTGTTGGATTCGCAGGCCAGTGATGAAGAGGAAGAAGACTAAGAGGAGGTGACAAAACAGATGAGAATTTTTAAAGACAAAGGTAGGACATTGAAAATGCCCCAAGAGGAAGAATGCACAAATGCCCAGTTATTAAAAGAATTGAGAGAGTTAAAAACAAATATGAAAATGTTAGATAAGTAAATGAAGAAACATTTTACCTTTGCCCAGAAATTGCAAAATAAACTGTATAGGGTAGAAGAAGGAGTCAAAACATAGAAGCTAATATAGACGATGTACAGGATAGAAGGTTCAAAGTGGAGAATGATACTGATGCTTAGCCCATTGAAAAGAAGCAACTTTGGGAGAAAGTGGATATGCTAGAGAATTTTAGTAGAAGGATCAATATTAAAATTGTTGGTCTTAAGGAGGAGGAAGGTGATGAACCAATAAACTTTCCAACGGTGAATTCCAGAGGTCCAGGGACCAGATAAATATGAAAATATTATTGAAATTGAAAGGACACACAGAACCCCAAGACTGTGACCTCCACTAGATCAGAAGCCAATACTTATGCTTAGAAAATGTCTTTGCTATCAAAATATGGAGAAAATATTGGCTTCATCAGCACAAGGTGCTAAGGATAGACAGAGCCCAATGGAATTTCATGGAGTCAAGATATTTTTCTACCCTGACACAAGTCTGGAACTGTTGAAGTGAAAGAAAGCATTTAACATGGTGAGGCATGCTTCATGGCAAAATGGTTACAGGTTTATTCTGCGTCATCCTACTGCTTTAAAGGTCTTCTTGCAAGGAGGACAGTACAAGTTTTTTTTACAGATCACGTTCAGGTGGAAGAACTTGTTGAAACATGACCAGTTAAATAAAAAGAGGACATCTGAAAAACTCTGATGAATGTACAGTGATTTTTCAAATTTTATTTTCCATATAGACAGGATTGATAATGATAAACAGTGTGGGGGGTGGGGTGCAGTTGGAGTTTTTATGGACTGATTGATATCAACTCATGGGTATTTGTGGCAGGTGCCACACCCATAAAATGGAGGAGGTAACATTGTACATTATTTAAACAACATTTTTGTTTTTTGTTGTTGTTTTTTCTTTTGAATATATTAATTGTTGTAGTGTTAAATTGTTCACATATAATTCTTTTTTCAACCTGGATTGCCGATGAGAACAATATTCACACGGCATACAAAAATTACTTGGATGGCCAGGGAGGTGCAGGGAAAGGTGGAGGCACAAAATTGTTGGTCTTGGATTAGAGTAAATATTAATGAGTTATGTTAATGGACTGAATGGAAATGTGAAGAGGAAAAGAATACTGACATTAAAAAATGAGGAATATGGTCTTTTTACAAGAGACTCATTTATCAGAAGCAGAACATCAGAAATTAAATAGAGACTGGATGGAATATGTGGCAGCTTCATTTAATTCAAAGGAAAGGGAGTAGCAATATTGATAAAGAAGATTCTTCCAATTATGATACAAAATGTACTGGTTAATCCTATAGGAAGATATGGTACATTATCAATTCCCCCCCCCTAGAATTTGGGACCCTTTCAAATGTATATGCACCAACTGTGGATGATGAAATATTTATACGACAAACATCTTAATTTGATGGTGGCACACCAGAATATTTTAATTACTAGAGATTTAGATTTGTGTCCAGATCCAGTTTTGGATAGACAATTTAGAACAGTAATAAGAGGAAAGGCAGCAAAACCAACTTAGACTTAAATGAAAGATTTGAATTTAATAGATATCTAGAAAAATTCATCCAAGTGAGGGATTATTCCTTTTATTCAAATTGACATGATTCTTATTCTAGGATAGATCTATTTCTAATATTGGCACATCTTTAAGCCAGAGCTAATCAAGTTGACCATAAAGCAATAATTTTATCTGATCATCCATTTTATTAATAATATTTACAATGGTAGACAAAGAAGAATCAATTTTTAGATGGAAACTTAATTCAATGCTATTAAAAAGACTAGACTTTTGTATTTTGTTAGAAGGCAAATTTTCCTTGAGATCAATTCCAATATAGTTAATGATAAATTTATTGGATTCAATGACAGTGTATTTAAGGGGCCAAATTCTAAGTTTATACTTCAACAATTAAGAAGGATTCTATTAAAGTGGATCAATTGGAAAAAAGATGAAAAGGATTTGCAAAGATGGACCTATGAGGAGAAATGTTGAAGACTTAATTAAAAAAAAAACTTCAGAATAATATGTTACAGAAAACAGAGAGGTGATAATGAGGACTAAACAGATACATTATAAGCTGGGGATAGGGATCACAAGGTTCTTATTTGGCAATTGAAAACATAAGTTTCAAGAACTATTAATGCAATTTAAACATAATCTAATAATCTAATCATTTATAAGCCTTATGAAATTAAGAAAATATTTAAACAATTTTATTCTCAATTATATAAATCTGAGTCACAGAGAGATGACGATAGAAGATTTTTTTTAAAATCACAAGCAAAGTTACTGAGATTAACTTTCCAAGAGCAGAGTTGGATGCTCCTTTCACATCAAGGGAGGTGAGCGAAGCATTGAGCTCATTACAAAGTAATAATCCCTCTTCTCTGGGAGATTATAGTTTCCTGTCTGAATTTTATAAAGAATTTAAAGATTTCTTTATTTTTCTTTTATGGATGTATTAAAATCAGGCAATAGTAACACAAACTCCAAGAATCTTTTTCAACTGCAATAATAACAGTAAGTGTTTGAAAAATTTGGGATGGGCCAGATATTTATAAATTGGATTAAAGCTTTATATAATAGTCCCAATTCTAAAATTGTTACAAATGGGAAACCCATGTCTCTCTTTTTGTTAACTAAATCTAGTAGGCAAGGATGACCTTTATCACCTGCTTTAGTTATCTTAAGAGATTGAACCACTTGGAGAAATGATCCAGACATTAAAGGATTGAAGGTTAATCAAGAATATAAATTTATTTGCTGACAATGTCCTGATTTATTTGACGGAACCAATAGGTTAGTTACAGAAATTATATTAAAGTTTGGAGGAATATGGTAAGGTACATGGTTATAAAGTAAATTGAGATAAAAATGAAATTAAGCCCCTAACTTTAGGGGATTACACTCAGTGTCAACAAGATACTCAATTTAAATGGTCGGTGAATAGAATGATATTTGGGGATACGAGTAGACAATAAGTTGGAGAATTTAATTATGTACAAATTGAATTATGTACCTTTACTTAAGAAAATTGGTAAAGATTAAATAAATATTAGAAATTTTCTTTGGAAGAATAAGATATCGAGAGTTTATCTGATAAATTGACAAGGAAATTTGAGTTAGGAAGTTTATAATACCCAAATTTCAAAAATTATTATAGAGCAGCTCAACTGAGATTTATGACCTTTTTTTTGAAGAGGAAGAAAAACCAGCATGGGTTAAAATAGAATTTGGTAAAATAGAGAGGAAATCAAGATTTTATTTATAAATGGGAATCAAAATTTTTGTCTGGGAAGAGGGAAGCACCCTCATTGAAACCTTTAATATATGAAATAAGGGCAAAAACAAAATTGGAATGAGGAGTGTCCCCATACCCAAAATACCTTTGATTCAAAATGAAGTCATTCCATTTTCAAAGGATAATCAATTTTTAAATATTTGTTCTTGCAAAGCAATTAGATGTATAGAAGATTGTTGTGAAAGAATGGATTTAATGTCATTTAAACAATTTTAAAAAATAATATGGGATACAAAATAATACTTTGTACTGTTATAAAATGCAGGCTTATTTAAGAGAAACTAGGTCCTACAATGCTATTATCGAAATGTGGTGATGAAGAAATGTTGATACATTAAGAAATTTATTTCAGCTATGTATACTTTATTACAGAAGGGGGTCTCTTAAACAGGGGATATATAGCTCCATACAATAGTGGGAAACCGACTTACTTAAATACTAATATTGATGAATCAAATTGGACAGATGTGTCAAGGTACACACTATAAATGTTAGATATAGATTAGTTCAATTTACAAAAAACATCAATTATACCTTATACCATAAAAGTTAAATAGATTGAAATCAGGTTTATCAGATCAATATTTCAGATATGGTCAGGGGATAGGTACTTTCTTACATTCAACTTGTTCTTGCCCCAAAGTGAAACATTTGGCCAAATTTGGCAAGTTATTTAGAACGGGTTACAGGAATCAAATGTACACAAAATCCAATGTTATTGAAGGGATAAGACCCAAATTGAAATTATCCAAATATCAAAAAAGAGCTTTTAAAGATTGCTTAAGCAGTAGCAAGAAAATGTATAGCAGTAACATGGAAATAAGATATCCACTTGGGTATGGAATGGTGGAATTCAGAGATACACAGCTGCATTCCCTTGGAGAAGATTACTTACAATCTGAGAAATAAGTATTTTTGAAAATGTGGCCCCTGTATCTACAAATTGAGGCAATTAATTTATACATCTTTTCCTTAAGCTTTGACCCTTGTTCACCTCCTTTAGGTGTATTCAAAGATATAAATGATTGATGCCATCCTCCGGTAGCCAAGTTTCCATTCTATCTTCTTACTTTTCTTTATTCTTTTTTGATGCCATTTCTTTTCCTTATTTCTTTTTTTTTCTTTTGCAGTTGGAGTTTATTGAGGGGAAGGGGTTGTGGTAGGGGTTTATACCATCATGTAATGGATTTGATATGAATTTTTGTATCTGGCTATGATTGTGAACTCCTGAGGAAGAAGTGCTGACGTGCTTTCTTCATGAAGATATCCTTGTGTTGGGTCCAGGGAAGATCCTCCAAGAATGTGACTCCCAAGAATTCACGCTCACCCTCTCCACCTCTGATCTTTCAATGATCATTAGGATTCTTGTCCACAATCAGCTCCTTGGTTTTGGTGACATCGAGTACAAAGTTATTAGCACACCATTCAGCAAGCTTTCAATCTCCTTCCTGTATGTTGACTCATTGTCCCTTTTTAATACAGCCCACTACTGTGGTATCGTCAGCACATTTGGAGATGGTGTTGTCAAACCGAGCCACCCAGTTATAGGTGTATGGAGATCTTCTTACCAATCCTCATCGATTGTGGTCTGGAGGTGAGGAAATGCAGGATCCAATTATATAATGGGGTACTGAGGCTTACTCTTGGAGTATGCTAATTAGTTTTGTGAAACTAATGGTGCTGAATGATGAACTATAGTCAACAGAATCTTTGCTGTCCAGATGGTCCAGGGCTTTATGAAGAGCCTGTGAGATGTACAATAATTTTTTTTTTTTTTTTGCATTTCATGGAGGACACAGATTTTATTCAGAAACATCTATAGCTTGAAACCAAGTCAATGATGTGCACATTTTAAAACAATCGCTTAAATCAGCAGGCCACACAAAACAAGGAAGCACAATGACTAAAAGAATGATAGTAGTAAGCTTCAATGTGACTGCAGAGAAACTAGTTGAATTGGCAGGCATGTGGCAGGTGAAATTGAACTGACAACTTTTATTCTGCTATGAATGACAAGCATTATAAACCTATCAGATAAAGCTTTATAAGAGTATAAGAATATGTTTGAGAAGAATAGATGTATGTTTAACTGAAAGTGCCAGAAGAAACTGGAAAAGTATTTAAAAAGCATGTGAGAACATGAGGGAACAAATAAAATCATAGAAATGTTTGAATGGGATTTTAATCTACACAAATAGGAAAAAAATCATAACACAGGTAGACTTGTTGTGGGGTTCATGTTTTTTTTAAGTGGGGAAGGAGAGTGCAATTTCTTGAAAAACATTCCAGAGACAACTAGAGATATGCTCAGAGAGGCAGAAAATCATTCCCTCACAAGCAATGATCGGACCAAATTTTGTATTCATTTTAATGAGGGGAATGATCAAAGGACTAGTTTTAAAAACATGAAGAAATATTAAGGCACTAAATCACAGCTAGCTAAATAAAGTAACAAATTTGTTTAAGGGAACGCTTAATCAAGAAGCAGAAGAAAAAAAAATTACAACAGTCTTTTCAAAATACCGAAATAAATTCCAACAAGAGTGCATAGTTCCTATTAATGACTTGGACTTGATTCCAAGTCACTGATAACTATTTTGAAAAAACCTCAAATTTCCACATAGAAAATGGAATTTTAGGAGCTGCGAGGTTACTACATTACCATGGTAATATGAAAATGTTAAGGCTAACATGAAAGCAAACAAGTGTACATACAAAAACAAGTAGTGAGTGAAGATGAGTGAGAGAAAAAAAACAGCTAGCAGCAAGAAAAAAATTCAGGTGGGAGTTTATAAATGATTCAGGAAAAATGTGAATGTAAATACAAGCAATTAATAATGAAAAGATGGCTGATCAAGCAAACAGATATTTGACATCACTTTTGCCAGAGGATACACATCAGAAAAATAATTAGAGATAAAAAAACTAGACAGAAGTCAGGAAAACTACTAAACAAATTAGTGGAGCTCTTGAATGACAAGATGCAAGATCTTGATGCATGTTGTCCAACAGTTTTAAAAGAAATGACTAATAAGACAGTTAATATAAATTTTCCATAATTCCTTACATTTGGAGAAAATACCATTAGAGTAGAAAGCAGTAAATGTTAATTCAAAATGGGTGGGGGGACAAAAAGAGTAAAGTACAAATCCGATTATCCAAAATCCTCATTTATCCAAAATTCTTCCAGAGCCAAAATGACCTCATAGGTTGAAAAAAAATTCACTTGACATGAAATTAGAATGACAATTGTTGCCATTTCAGGTGACTCCCTCCTCTCTCTCTTTTCATTTCTACTTTACCTTCCCATATTGACTTTCTCTCCAACTCACCCTCTCAAACTGCATGCCACTGTCTCCTCGTCGCAAGCGGTCAGAAGAATTCCTTGTCCTGGTATCTATCATCAAGGAGAGCAGCCTCCCAGGCAGGAACAGGGAACTCAGCACACTAGGCATCAAGGCCTCCCCTCAACCTACTAACTCACACTGGGCTCCCCAATGTGCGTGTGCAGTAGGCCTAGGGCAGGATTCAGAGTCGGGACTCAGGCATTGGGTTTGGGAGCTCCAGTTACCAGGGAGACATGAGCCCATTGGTGAGTGTTCCACTGGCCCAGGAATCAACAGTGGCGGCTGGGTCATGTTGGGGAATCAGCCACACGCATTATTTTTTTTTTGTTGAGAATTAAAAGCATTATTTTAATGCTTAAAAGGCCTTCCCTTGTTGTTTCTTGTGGTTTAAGCATCAATACAAGTGATTTGCAGTTGCTACTGGGCTGTTTTTTTTTAAATTACCAGTTCTCTGAAAAATGTGTATCTGACATTAGGCCTGGTCCCAGCATTTCAGATAATCAGAGCTGTACTGTACAAGATAAGTCAGCTTAACATCCATCACGAGGAAAATGTTAGTCACAATTGCTAAAAACATTATGACATGATTGATACTTGTATGATCATGAGGTATCTTGACAGGGTGGATGCAGGGAGGACTGTTCTGCTTGTATAAGGAGCTTGAACTAGACAATCATATTTAAGACTTATAAACCAAAAATATTTTCTCTCAGAATGTTAGGCATCTCTGAAACACTCTTCTTTAAAAGGCAAGGGAAACAGAATCCTGGTAATATATTTTAAGGCAGATATAGACAGAATTCTGATCAGCAAGTAGGTGAACTGTTTCTGTGGATAGATCACTTTACACCAAGGAGATGCCAGTCAATATTGGGGAAGTTGAAATCTTAACAAAATTTTGTATTTTTTTTAAATTCAAATTTATAAATTTAGACAAACAGCATAATAACAGGCCGTCGGCCCTCGCGTTCATACTGCCCAATTTACATCCAATTAACCTACACCCACGGTACATTTCAAACAGTGGTATGAAATCAGAGTCCCTGGGGAAAACCCACAAAGAGAGAGTGTACAAATTCCTTACATACAACGCGGGACTCAAACCTCAGTCCTGATCACTGGTGCTGTAAAAGCATTGTCCAATCATGCTATCCAAATCTTCTGATTGATCTGTTTCTCAGTGGATCAGGGGCAAATCAAACACTCCAAATAGAGTGATCGATCCCTTCTTGTTTCTGGCCTCCACCCACAATAACTCGGAAAACTATTCTTTCACTTTTTTTTTGCATTTGTAATACCATCCCTGATTATCAATGCCACTGCTCCTTCTCTTACCTCCCTTCCTGTCCCCTACCTCCAGTTGCAAAGCTCTGACAAATCAAAGTCTCAGCACCCAAGGGCTTTTTTGGACTAGGCAGTTAGACCCTGCAGAGCAGGGCTGTCCCTCGCTCCCCCAGATCTACACAACAGCTGCTCCAGCAACACCACCATTTTTTTTTAAAACAGGTAGTGGCCTTGACCGTCTGACTGAACAAAAAGAATCAGAAAAACAAAGTACAAAAGTAGAATAATTCAGCAAGACAGGACATTTTCAAAAGTCTGTTGAATTTTGGAGATTAGAAAGATAGAGGGTTTCATAGAAATGTATAATTTTCTGAGGGGTCTTGACATGCTGAATGTGGAAAGGATATTTGTTCCTGTTGAAAAATCAAGCTTCAACACCATTATTCTCTTAGTGATGGTCATGAAGCTACAAACTCTGGACTTCTGCAAATGGTTCCTAGTCTTCCTCATCAGAAGACCACTGTCATTACTAATTGGAAACATCTCCTCACCGATTATCAACACAGGCGCACTTCAAGGATGTGTGCTTAGCTCACTGCTCTATTCATTATACACCCGTGACTGTGTGGCCAAGCACATTTCCAATCCTTTACAAATTTTCAGATGACACCTCAGTTGTCGGCAGAATCACAAACAGCAATGAGGAAGCGTCCAGGAGGGAGATAGATCAGCTCACCGAGTGGTTTCATGCCAACAACATTGCACTCGACGTTAGCAAACCAAGGAGATGATTGTGGACTTCAGAAGGAACTTGGTGAAACACAACCCAGTCCATGTCGAGGGCTCAGTAGTGGAGAGGGTCAAGAATTTCAAATTCCTGGGTGTCAACATCTCCAAGGATCTGTCCTAAAGCCTCCATGTTGATACAATCATGAAGGCAGCTATACTTTTCCAGGTGTTTAGTGATATTCGGTATGTCACAGAAGACTCTCAAAAAACTTCTACAGGTGTACTGTGAAAAGCATTCTGGCTGGTTGCATCACCATATGGTATGGAGGTGCCAACATTCAGGACAAAAAAATATTCCAGAGGGTTGTTAATTTGGCCTGCGATATCACAGGCACCAGACATCTACAAAAGGCAGTGTTGTGGCGGCGCACATACTCATGGCAAACCGGCCCCGCTTGTACCACTGCATGGCGGGGCAGCCATGAGAAGATGGTACCGTCAAGGGACCTCCTTGCCTCGTGGCTTTAGCTAGTACACGCCTCAGGCAGATGTTATGACGTCACCACCCACGCGGGGGCAGAGCTCACGCTGCCCTTAAAGGGGCATGCGGGATTTGAAATAAACGGTCGTTGAGAACCTCCAACGTGGTGGCTGTGAGTCTCTTCCATCGTAGCTGCTGCTATATTGGTGACCCCAACGAGCCCAGACGTTTTTCTGGTCTCCCAGCATGGATCCCACAGAGATCAACACTCTCGCCATTAAACTGTCCCCCTTCTGGACCCATCACCCACATATGTGGTTCAGGCAGGCAGAGGGGCAGTTTCGCCTCAGGAACATTATTCAGACGCCACGATGTTTTACCACGTCGTGAGTGTGCTCAACGAGGAGACTGCGGCAAGGGTGGACGACCTCATCCACAACCTGCCGGCTGAGGGGAAATACCCTGCCCTCAAAAACCTTCTTCTGGGCACATTCAACCTCTCCCCACAACAGCGTGCCTCCAGACTCCTACATCTAGACAGGCTAGGAGACAGAACACCATCAGCCCTGATGGATGAGATACTGGCGCAGGCAGAGGATCACAGGCCCTGCTTCTAGTTCTGCCAGATCTTCTTGGAGCAGATGACCGAAGACATTCAGCTCCTGCTGGTGGACAAAGACTTCGCTGACCCACGGTGAGTCGTGGCCTGAGCAGACACCCTCTAGAGAACCAAAAAGGAAAACAAGGTCCAGGAACCAGCCAGTCACAGCCCTCCCCCAAGCACAAGCTGGAGGAGCACCACCCCACCTGGTGCTTCTACCACCAACGCTGGGGGGCCCAAGCTCGTAAGTGCAGGCAGCCCTGTACCTTTCAGGGAAACAATATGGCCAACCGCTGTTGATAGCTGCGGCGGCTGGGCACGCGAACAGCCTCCTGCATATTACCAATAAGTCCACCGGCCGGCGTTTCCTGGTGGACACTGGAACGGAACTAACTGTTTTATCCCCGACCGCACTCTAGACCCGCACCAAAGCACGGGGTCCCATCATGCAGACAGCCAACGGTTCTGCCATCAAAACCTTCGGCACCCTCAGGGTACAGATCCAGATTGGGAAAGACAAGTTCTGCTGGAGGTTGGTGCTGGCCTCAGTGGGTACTGCACTATATGGCCGACTTACTCAGTGCGCACGGCCTGCTGGTGGATGTGAAGGGCAAACAATTAGTCATCACTTGCACTTTCCACTCAGTCCACCTCGATGTCATGGAAGCCTGCAAGCCGGATAACCGCCATCACCGCTCCCAGGGGCAAGTATTCAATATGCCTGCAGCCCTTCCCCTCTAAGAGGTAGTTAGCACTTTTTAAAAGTTGCACCAAAGTGGCCTGGGTAAGTAATGGAAGCCACATTATGTTGGGAAGAGATAAACTGAACATTTAGTTTATGGCTGCTGATCATGTGGGGTGCTTTGTTTAGATGGTAGTGAGCCTTTTGAATCTTATTACACTCAGAGGTAATTGAACAGTATTTTACCCTTCTCTCTTTTTAAAAATATTTTTATCAATTTTTCAGTTATAATAAATTGTACTATACAATTAATGGAATGTGCTACAGAAAAATAAACAAAGAAAAGCACTGGAAGAATAATCATACATACGAATTCCCAAAGCACAGCCACAATAATAAAAAATGGACATAATAAATATTATTTTTCCAAACCCCTGACCCAAAACAAGGTCGAAAGTTAATGTTGACGAAACAAAGTAACTCATTCTGAAGTGGGGCAACACAGTGCTAAAATTCTGTATTAACACTGAACATTGAGATTATGGTAATAGTCCATGAATGGGCCCCATAATATTTGGGATCTAATATTTTAATCATTTATTGCATATCTAATTTTTTTTCCAAATTTATAAAGGACATTACATCCCTTAGCCACTGTACATGAATCTTCCTACGTAATCAAAATAGCACGTCTGGCCCAGCAACGAAGTAAAAAATAAAATGCAACATTTAATTGGAGTTAATAAAACATAGTCTTCTCCAGAGTTCCAGAGCACCTAAGGGATTTGGTTCTAATTTTAAATTGAAAATTACCAATAATGTTTGAAAAACATATATTTTTCCATACCAGGGCACAACCATAATAGAGCCAAGAAAGAAATCTCTGAATGCATCATTTATTTTAGAATGGTCTGTGGTAATATTACCATCATCCATCCTGATCTTAGTCATTTGTCTCTTAGCACAATTCCCTTCAATTGATTGGCCAAGAGCTTGCCAGATTTTTCACCATGAACACAAAACTGACTTTTGGAAGTTTATATTCAATGAGGTAAGATGAAAGAAGATCAAATTTAGTTTTAAGTTCAACTCTCCTTTTATACAATTCCAGATCTTTAACATGCACATATTGTTGATCTATTTGTTTAATTTGATGAAACAAATCTAATTTTTCTTTATTAGTCTTCTTTATATTAGCAGTGTAAGAAATAATTTGTCTCTAAGATAAGCATTCAAAGTGTCCAAATCTCAGCCTGAATATGCCTGAGATTGTCTGATCTGGGAAGCTAAGAATACTCAAGCCTGGGAGACCACCTAGGAAATTGAAGTACTCTGTGAGCAGTACTGGACAAAGTGGTGACTCTCTCTGTCTGCCTTCCAGTAGACAAAAGTTAAAGAATTTCATGTATATTACATTCTAAATGTAGTATCGCGTGACAATAACGGAACCTTTACAATCAAACTAGAAATAGTTGAAGAGGAATTTGTGTTTAAAAAAAATTATCTGCTCCTCCATAAATTTCAAAAGTTCATTATCTGAAAGTAAAGTAGAATTAAAATGCCAGTGTCTTTTTGTAGAAGGGAGATGTAGAAAATTCATGACAAATTAACAGGAGCAAAGTCAGATATCACTGTACTATGATAAATAGTTGGCAGATTCTGTCACATTTCTAGTCAGGACTGATGGCCATATGTTTCATGGTAGGCGATTCATGAGCAATTGTGCCTTTTTCCATCAAGCATGGTGCTTGGACACTTGTTAGAGGTCGTCTTTTTCTGGTATTTTTGTGGAAAATATACTAGCTATTTATTTGACCATGTCTACCATATATTTTGGCGTACAAGTCAAGTTGTGAAACTCTAAAAAAATTTAATCAAGAGGGGGTCAACTTATACACCGGATATACTTTCGAGAATTTAAATTCACTGAAAAAACCAGACTGACATCAATTCAGCACTGCCATAACTGCTCCTACCTGGGGCCCCAAGATCGCTGTTGCCACTCTTACCTGCTATGCCAAAGTTCCTGCTCCCGCTGGGAGCACAATGTCGGCACTCCAGTTCCATGGGCTGTCACCGTTGCTGTCTGGTTGGCTGTTTTTTTTTAAAGTACTTAATTTTCAGCTTTATTGGGGCGTTTTTAAAAAAAAATTGGGTTGATCCTGGGAGGCCCAGACCACCTCAAAAGTTGGGGGGGGGTGGGGTTTGACTTATACACTGGATATACCATGAAACCCTTAAAATTAGGCTGAAAAATGTGTGGTGGGGGGGGGGGTCGACAAATGCCAGTCAACTTGTATGCAGAAATATACATTAAATGAATGAGCTTCCGGCAGACGTGGTTGAGGCGGGGTCATTGGTTACCTTTAAGGATAGACTGGATAGTTACATGGAGAGGAGAGGACTGGAGGGGTAAGGACCGGGTGCTGGTCAGTGGGACTAGGAGGGTGGGAATTTGTTACAAATGGACTAGTAGGGGCGAACTGGCCTGTTCTGTGCTGTAAGTGGTTATATAAATGTTGTTGTGTGCCAATCTGGAGCATTTCATGTGGTCCAGTTACAAATGGATTAAACACTGCCCAATCAGTAAACTTCCCTCACTTCGGCCCACAGAAATATACACTTTCTATCCTTCCATAAATCATTACAAACTTTAGATATTAGTGTTTCTCTCACAAAATAACTATAAAATCATGCAAGCCAAATAGAAACAGTTAAAATTCACTAAAAACAATGAAAATAATAAACCACAAAATTTATAATTATTTGTGATTTTACAATGTGACTGAAGACTTTGGGGCTTTTCTAGGCTATCTACAGTCTACATTACAAAAATAAAACGTGGTCAGGAACTTGTTAAATGCATCTTAAACAATAAGGTCAGTTTTCTGAATATAAATAAAAAAAATTAAGTGAGTGCATGTGGAGAACTTCGACAGCTTTTAGCCCATTATTATTAATAGGAAACAAGTGTTCTATTAAAATCCAGCTTTATTTCACAAATTCCTTTAAATTTCTTTGACTTCATATTTCTGTGACTTCAGTTCCAAAAATCTTGGATTTTTTTTTGTTCTGGTTAATGAAATACATTTTTAAGTACCCAATAACAGTGTCCAAATACAACATCCCATTTTGCTATTTGTATTTCAGCACCAAAAGACAAATGACCCACAGAAATAACACGTGAAGTACTGCAAGGAATGTCCAGACACAACAGCTTGATCTGTAATTGACAAATTCATCTTCAGGAAAATACTGCTACCACCAACATCTACACAAATCATAGCTGAGCCAGAGGAAGAAAGGAGAATATTTAAAGATCTCATTTCTGGACATAATCATTCATTTGTCAACCCAAAATCTGCCCATAGTCTCAAGCTAAATGTTTCCCAAAAAAAGCAGTGAGATGGAAAGTTACAACAGTCAGAGCACATCAATACACTAATTAGATGTGCACAAAAGTGGCAAACAGAAAATCAAATATGAAGGCATGCATTTAGGGAAAGCAAATATAGCAAGGTAGTGTATGATGAATAATATGGCATACAAGTTCACAGATCTCCAAAGATTGGAGGAGAGGTGACCAAAGTAGTTAGAGACTTTTTATTGGCCAAAATATGGAATGCAAGAGCAGGGAAATCATGCTAGAATAATATTTTTTAAAAACTAGCCAAGTTGCCTTGAACGAATTACTGCAATATAGGAACAATATGATATTGGTGGAAAGAAAAGTTGCAAGGACATTGGCAGGGATGTAAAATTATAACGATGAACCTGGTACAAAACACACACACACACCACACACACCCAACACACCCAACACACACCCCCCACACACTCCCCACACACACCCCCAAAACACACACACACACCACACACACACACCACACACACACACCACACACACACACCACACACACCCCACACCACACACCCCACACCACACACCCCACACCACACACCCCACACCACACACCCCACACCACACACCCCACACACACACCCCACACACACACCCCACACACACACAACACACACCACACACACACACCACACACACACACCCCACACACACACCCCACACACACACCCCACACACACACCCCACACACACACCCCACACACACACCCCACACACACACCCCACACACACACCCCACACACACACCCCACACACACACCCCACACACACACCCCACACACACACCACACACACACACCACACACACACCACACACACACACCACACACACCACACACACACACCACACACACACAAAACACACACACACAAAACACACACACACAAAACACACACACAAAGCACACACACAAAGCACACACACAAAGCACACACACAAAGCACACACACAAAGCACACACACAAAGCACACACACAAAACACACACACAAAACACACACACAAAACACACACACAAAACACACACACAAAACACACACACAAAACACACACACAAAACACACACAAAACACACACAAAACACACACAAAACACACACAAAACACACACAAAACACACACACAAAACACACACACAGCCTGTGATACTGCTGTAAAGAAGACAGAAGACCTGGTATTAAGCTGCCTTTGGTCATTTACACTGAATTGAACAAAGCCAGCATAATACCAGGTCTTCTGTCTTTTTACAGAGTAAGCCAACATTCCTGGAGAAAAAGAGGTGGGAAGTATAATTCAACAGCGTCGATGCCTAGTGTCATGTATAACATACTGTATTTGATGGCATGTTAGACCCAGTATTTTTCCCCCAAAAAAAGGCTCAGAAACCTTCCCTCTGTTTTATATACAAAGTTGAAATTAGGGTGCTAATGGTGAGTAACACCAACTGTGACCATCATGGCTCACGAGGATCACCACCATCTATCATTGGAGGCTGGTGGCGGAGCTGTCGGTCCCCACACTAGTCATTGGTGTGATGAGAAAGTGTCAGGTTCGAGAGAGACTAGATTGGACACAAGGGTTTGAAATCAAACATTACTTTTATTAATAGAAGAGAATGATAAAATCATAGCGGGAATAAAACATGCACACAATTTATAAAAGAGCATGGGAAAGAACACACACAATTTATAAAAGAGCATGGGAAAGAACACACAATTTATAAAAGAGCATGGGAAAGAACACACACAATTTATAAAAGAGCATGGGAAAGAACACACAATTTATAAAAGAGCGGGGAAAACTACAAATATTGATCTATTGCAGTGGATTTCAAACTTTTTCTTTCCACTCACATACCACCTTAAGTAATCCCTTACTAATCACTGCTATCTATCGTTGGGGCTGATAGTGGGCTGTCTGTGGGTGGGGAAAGAAGTGGGGCAGTGGGTTTCAGACAGTTGAAACAGAGGACAAATCCATAGACCAGCTTGCTCACAGCACAAGGTGATGAGAGAAACCTGGGGACAACTGAGTGGTGGGATCACTCCCCAACTCTAATCTCCTCTCCCTTAATATCTGAAGGTCTTGAATACATTCAGTAACTGAGAATTCACACCTCCTTCTTTAGAGTTCCAGATCCAATACACTTTGATACATACTTTTTATCTTATTCATGAATAATCAAGCCCTATTTTGAAAGGCCAACAGGCACCTCACATCTGTCCTGACAAGACCATAAATTATTTAATTTATAGGTACATAATTCATCATTCTCCTCCCATCAATGCTTCACACACCTAATGAAACAGTGAGTATAACAGGGGATGCATCACTATTTCACTACCAGCTCATTTCAGACTTCTGCATTTATGGGAGCATGCATAGACATCCGATATGGGTTAAACCCCAAGTGATTGCCAGTCAGGTATTCCCTAGTGAACTACTCACTGTCAGCCAGATTGATTCTGCCTTTTACCTTGTGGGAAGCCACTGTACATGTTTGTTTGGGCACACCCATTGGATGACTCTGCCTGTGGCTCCTTCCACAGACTCCAGAATGTTCCACAGCCCCCTTCCCAGTGCAGAATAGTCAAGCAGTATGGATAGGCTTTTATTAGCTTTAGAACAAAAGCACATCAGTTTGTTCAACTTCCATATAACCACTTACAGCACAGAACAGGCCAGTTCGGCCCTACTAGTCCATGCCGTAGCAAATCCCCACCCTCCTAGTCCCAATGACCAGCACCCGGTCCATACCCCTCTAGTCCCCTCCTATCCATGTAACGATCCAGTCTTTCCTTAAATGTAACCAATGATCCCGCCTCGACCACATCTGCCGGAAGCTCATTCCACATCCCCACCACCCTCTGCGTAAAGAAATTTCCCCTCATGTTCCCCTTATAATTTTCCCCCTTCAATCTTAAACCATGTCCTCTAGTTTGAATCTCCACCTTTCTTAATTGAAAAAGCCTATCCACATTTACTCTGTCTGTCCCTTTTAAAATCTTAAACACCTCTATCAAGTCCCCTCTCAATCTTCTACGGTCCAGAGAAAAAAGCCCCAGTCTGTACAACCTTTCCCTTTAACTCAGACCCTGAAATCCTGTCAACATTCTTGTGAACCTTCTCTGCACTCTCTCTGTTTTGTTTATATCTTTCCTATAATTTGGTGACCAAAACTGTCCACAGTACTCCAAATTTGGCCTCACCAATGCCTTGTACAATTTCATCACAACCTCCCTACTCTTGAATTCAATACTCCGATTTATGAAGGCCAACATTCCAAATGCCTTCTTCACCACACCATCTACTGAGTATCAGTCTGAGTTATTGATGGTTATTGAGTTTCTGAGTTATTTATTGTACAGTTGTGAGCCACCGGAAGGGAGTGGGACAATTGTATTAAGATTTTTCCTGTCATCCAACCTGCATGTTTTGTCCAAGTTTTAAATGCTAACTAGACAATGCACTCAACAAAAAAAATAGGGTACACATATGCATCCTGAATCAAGTTGGTCCCTGATTGCCTTTTCACACTGACAGCATTCCACTACATCTGCTGTCAGAAAAAAACCTGGGAATGACTTTACCCCACCATTCCATGTCAGTGCTTTTTAGACACCAGGCATAGCATAAAAAAGCCACAAATACCCCAGAACGAAACAGCTATGTAAAAGTCTTTAGTAACTATGCATCACATACTCAAGTTGATGGTAGAAACACTAGGTAGAAAAAAGGTCATCTTCCAAAAAATTTGAGGGATCTGAAATATGGGGAGACAAAAACCTTCACAAATTAAAGATAACTGAACAAGTTCCTGTAGCTTATAAAATAGAATAGTTCAGAACAGGAAAAAACCCTTCAGCCTTCATATCTCTGCCAAACATGATATCCAAATCAATCTCTGCTACTAGCTGTGACAGTACAGATTCTATCACCAATGTGTATATGTACAGATCGTAGAGTAGGATGACTGTGATTGGCTGAGAGTGTAGCCACACCCACTGGCAGGTCATAAAGGATTGCTCCTAGCCAGACCAGGTCATTCTGGACTGGTCGACCTACTTGTGGTATGCTCCAGTCTTTTAGTTAATAAAAGCCTTGGTTTGGATCAACAAGTCTTTGGTGCTTTCGACCCGCTCTACAATTTTATTAACTAAAAGGTTTTGAAGGGATGGAGCGTATGCTATGGCTGAAACGCATCGACGTCAACCCACAGTCAGCTATAGCCTCGAATGACTTTAAGCACTGGGTGAGATGCTTCGAAACATACTTACAGCTCTCTGACCCTGCCGTGATAGAGGACAGCCATCGAGTACTAATATTGATGACTATGGTGTCTCCGAGAGTGTCCAGGACTAGACCACTCACGCCGCAGCCATGAAGGTGCTGAAAGAGCTCTATGAGCGACTGGTGAACAGGGTCTATGCTCGGTATAAACTTGCTACAAGGAGGCAACAGCCCGGTGAGTCCTGAAGAACTTATATCCAGGCACTAAGGGCAATGGGCAGGGACTGTGCCTGCACAGACAGAACTGCTGCGGAGACCACAGACGATCTCATTCAGGATGCCTATGTGGCCGGGGTTCGATCGAATGAGGTGAGGCAGTGCCTGCTAGAGCACGGGGGAGAAAACCTAGAGAACGTGATCTGGATTGCAGAGACGATGGAGGCTGCAGTCTTAAGTATGGACATGTACTCTCGGGGCTGGACCCCACACTCTGATGTGAGTAGGATGCCGTCCCTCTACCCTACTACTGCCGCTACACTGCCCGATGCAACCCCAAAGTGTTATTTCTGCGGGAACAACAAGCACAGCAGGTCCCAGTGCCCGGCGAGAAAAGCCAGGTGCCAGATGTGCCTTAAAAATGGCCACTTTGGCTGTAGTCTGTCACTCCAAAATGGCCACCGTCAAACACAGTGCCTCGTGTGAAGCCCAATCGCCACCCTCCATTTCAAACACTTCTTCCTCAGAGCTCTTGTCCAATGAGATTGAGGACTCCACTGCGCGGCAGCGCCTGACGTCACGGGGCAGATGCCGAGCATGGAAGGTACAACCCACCCTTGCCACAATGACGTTCACCCTACCTCACAAAGCAACATCCGACCAGGCCCCAGCCCCAACCTCGACGGCCACCGCCGCTGCCGACCAGGGACCCGCTACCACCAAGGCAACTGACCAGGTACCCGCAACTGTGACCGACGCTACCGACACGGTACACACCGATGCTGCCGACTGGGGATATGCTGACACGACAGATGCTACCGACCCGGTACCCACCAATGCTGCCGATTGGGGACCCGACGCTGCCGACCAGGGATCCGCCGTCGCCGACCGCCCCACAGCAAGCAGCGACCCCCAACACTTACCATTGGCTGGCCAACACCCTCAGCAGGCTGCAGGCAGCCATACCAACTCCTCGATGCTGTCTCTTCATGCACACGTTGCGTGACGTCATCACGCAGGACTCCACTCTCCCCATTACAAGACTCTGCATCAGTAACCCTCGACCAGGACTTCCCCCATCCCCTCACAAAAGCAATGGAACTGATTAAAGTGCATGGACACTATACCAATTACTTATTTGACTTGGGGTCAACTGACAGATTTATCCGCCCAGACCTGGCCCACCGTTGCGGACTGCACTGCACAGAGAATTTCATTGGCGACCAGATCGCACTCGACTGGGATAAAGGGGTATTGCATGGCGACCTTGAAAGTCCAGGGCATCACATTCACAGACTTCAAACTATTAGTCCTTCCCCAATTGTGTGCCCCTGCACTGCTGGGACTGGATTTTCACTGCCAGTTTCAAACCGTTTCCCTGCATTTTGGGGGGCCTCACGCTCCACTCTCTGTCTGTAACCACTCCACCCCAGAAGCCTCCTGCCAGCAGCAGCCCAAGCCACCCGCCCCCCCGGGACCTCACCTGTAGTCTCTCCACCCTCCGAGTTGCTCCGCCAGCGATTTTCGCAGACCTCACCCCTGGCTGGAAGCCTGTGGCCACCAAAAGCCAGCAATATAGTTATGAACACAGGAAATTTATCACAAGCGAGGTGCGCAGACTGCTGGACGAGGGCATTATCAAACCTAGCTCGAGTCCCTGGAGGGCCCAGGTGGTGGTTGTTAAAAACGGGAGGAAGCTGCGGATGGCGGTTGACTACAGCCAGACAATCAACCACTTCAGGCTTCTGGATGCATACCCTCTTCCACGGATCACGGATGTGATAAATCAGATCACCCAATACAGTGTATTTTCCACCATTGACTTACGTTCAGCCTGTCATCAGCTCCTGATCTGCCGAGAAGACCAACCTTTCATGGCCTTCAAAGCGAATGGGCGGCTGTATCAATTCCTCAGGGTAACCTTTGGGGTCACAAATGGCATCGCGGTCTTCCAGCAGGAAATGGACCAGATGGTGGATTAGAATGGGCTGACTGCTACTTTCCCGTATCTGGACAATGTCACCATCTGCAGCCATGACACGCAGGATCATTGTGCCAACCTTGAGAAATTTTTTCAGACTGCAATTCTGCTGAACTTGTCCTACAATTTCAACAAGTGTGTCTTCTGGACCACTCGGCTCACAATTCCTAGGTGGTATGGTGGAGAATGGGGTGGTCATGCCGTACCCTGACCGCATGCATCACCCAGAAGGCACTCAGAGACGCTGCCTGGGCTTTTTCTCTTACTATGCCGACAAGGCACGGCCACTCATCAAAACCACCTCCTTCACCCTGTCAACCGAAGCCAGAGCGGCCTTCGACCGCATCAAATCAGGCATCGCTGCTGCAACACTGCACACCATCGATGAGTTCATTCCATTCCAATTCAAGAGTGATGTGTCCGACTTTGCACTGGCATCCACTTTGATCCAGGCCGGCCGGCCAGTAGCCTTCTTAGCCAGAACCCTCCAGGGTCCTGAGAGTCGACACTCTTCAGTCGAGAAGGAGGCCCAGGCCATAGTCGAAGCAGTACACCATTGGAGACACTACCTCTCTGGCAGGCGCTTTACACTGCTGACCGACCAACGCGCGGTCTCCTTCATGCTTAGCAATACCCAGCGAGGTAAGATCAAGAATGACAAAATCACCAGGTGGAGAATCGAGGTCCCCAACTTTAATTTTGACGTCGGCCTGGTAAACTCAACGACCCGCCAGATGCACTCTCCAGGGGGACTTGCGGCAACATACAACTGGACAGGCTGCAGAGACTCCACGAGGAGCTCTGTCATCCAGGGGTCACTAGGTACGCGCACTTTGTCAAAGCTCACAACCTGCCCTTCACGATTGAGGAGATTTGCTCCAGGACCCAAGCCTTCCCGGTGTGCACTGAGTGCAAGCCCCACTTCTTCTGTCCAGAGAACACCCACATGATCAAAGCCACCTGCCCCTTTGAGCATCTCACCGTCGACTTCAAGGGGCCCCTACCGTTGACCAACCATAACACCTACATCCTTACAGCCATCGATGAGTACTCCCGCTTCCCGTTTGCTGTGTCTGCTCAGACATGACTGCCTCCTCAGTCATAGAGTTCCTGCACAGCATCTTCGCCATCTTCGGGTACCCCAGTTACATCCACAGTGACGGGGATCCATGTTTATGAGCGCAGAGCTGCGGCAGTATCTTCTGGAGCATGGTATTGCTTCAAGCAGGACCACTAGCTATAACCCACGCGGTAATGGGCAAGTCAAAAGAGAGAATGCCACCGTCTGGAAAGCGGTTACGCTTGCCCTCCGGTCCAAAGGTCTCCCCACCTCTTGCTGGCAGGACGTGCTCACTAGTGTCCTACACTTCATCCACTCCCTCCTATGCACCGCGACCAATGCCACCCCCCCATGAAAGGATGTTCTCTTTCCCGAGGAAATCCAAATCGGGAACGACCATACTGGCATGGCTCATGGTTCCCGGTCCGGTCCTCTTACGACGCCACGTCCAGTACTCAAAGAACGACCCCTTGGTTGACTGAGTGACTCTGCTCCATGCGAACTCGCATTATGCTGACGTTGAGTACCTGGACAGGCAGGAGGACACAGTCTTGGTAAGGGACCTAGCCCAAGCCGGATCAGGCGCAGCAGTGCCTTTAACCCCACCTCCCCCTATTCCTTCTCCCCCAGGTCATGTGCTTGAACAGAGGGACCAGCACCACGCCAGCAGGTCAGGCCAGACTGTCGACAATGGCTTTGGGGAATTGAGCGAAGCAGTGGCCACACCCTATGGACCTGCCGGCACCACGACTCCAGTGACCCCAATCCCAGCACTACGGCGGTCACGCCGGATGGTAAGGCCCCCTGACTGGTACATCCCCTAACCTCCATCTACCCCAGGGTCAGTTCTCAAAGAAGGGGTGAATGTGATAGTACAGATTCTATCACCAATGTGTATATGTACATATGTACAGATGGTAGTGTAGGGTGACTATGATTGGCTGAGAGTGTAGCCACACCTACTGGCAGGTCTTAAAGGATTGCTCCTAGCCAGACCAGGTCATTCTGGACTGGTCAACCTACTTGTGATATGCTCCAGTCTTTTAGTTAACAAAAGCCTTGGTTTGGATCAACAAGTCTTTGGTTCTTTCGACGCACTCTGCACACTAGTATTTGATAGCTATCCCCCCATCTTCATGTATCTAAAAGCCTCTTAATATTACTATTTTATCTACTTTCATCACTACCCCTGGCAACTCATTTCAGGGACCCACCAACCTGCATATAAAAAATGCCCTGCACATCTCCCTAAAATGTTCTTATCTTAAACAAGTGGTCTCTGGTGGGTGACATTTTTAGTGTGGAGAAAATATTTCATCTGCCCACCCTATCAAAGCTTCTCATGATTTTGAAGTTATATCAGGTCACACCTCAGCCTTGTACACATCAGAGAAAACAACCCAAGTTTGTCCAACCTCTCCCTATAACTCATACCCTGCAAACCAGACAACATCCCGGGAAACCTCCTGTAATCTTTGCAAAGCCTCCACATCCTTCCTTCACTGTGGAGACCAGAAATGCACACAATATTTCAAGTGCAGCCTAACCAAAATTTTATACAGCTGTAACATTACTTCCTTACTATTGAGCAGGGCATTGAGTACAATGCAGGCAAACATTCCATCTGCAATGAATGGCCACTTTCAATGATTGATCCCTTTGCAGATCAATTGACTATACATTCCCCTTACATTTGACCTCCCAAAATTCAACACCTCAATCTTGCCAAAATTAAACTTCAGCTGCTATTTCTCCACTACATCTGAAATAGATCCAAATCCTGTTGCATTATTTGATATCTCTCTGCACTGATCACAATCTTAGTGCCAACTGCAAACTTACTAACTTTTTTTTTCTTCCGCTATTTACTTGAATCATAAACAGGGATCCTAACATTAATCTCTGCAGTACACCACCAGTTACAGGCTTCCAATCTTTTGGATAGCCAATTCTGTATCCAAACTATCAATTCACCATAGATTCCATGCACCTACATCCTCTCAATTATGCAGCCACGATTAAAGACCTTTGTCATTTCCTCAATAAAAATTCAAATTGAGAAAACGCAACTTGCCTATCAAAAGCCAAATGTGCACAAATCTCATCCCCGACTATCCTTTCCAATAGTTATCTCACCACTGATTACCAACATAGTTCAAGAAGGGAAATGAGGATAATTCAGAAAACCAAGTACAAAATTAGCAACTCACCATTCCTCTAGGACCTTGTTTGTTAGTGATGTTGCAAAGATATTTGTCAAGGCCGATCAATCTTTTCACTTGCCTCTTTCAATAACCTAAAATATATCCCATCAGGTTCCATGTCCTTATCCACTGTAATCTTTCACAAAAGCCCCAATGCCACCTCTTGCTTGACAATGCCACCTCTTGCTTGACATCAAAACACCCAACAAATCAGTATTCTCCACATTATACTCCCTATCACGACCTTCTCCTTGGAAAATATCAATGTTTAATTTTGTACCTCACCCATTTCCTCCTATTCCAAGCACAAATTCCCTTCTTTTTCCTTGAGTGATCCTATCCTCTCACATTCTCTTGTTTTTAAATGCATGCAAATTGCCTTAAGATTCGCTCTCATCCAAGGATATTTCATGACCCCTTTGGCCTTCCTAATGCCCTGCTTGAGATCTTTCCTGTAATCTTTATGTTCCTCCAGGGACACATTTGATTGTAGTTTCCAAATACCCTTTTTTCATTTTGACTAATTTCATGATTGGGAACATGTAATGATATGGTTGTATGTACAGGCTGGCCCGCCCTCCCGATGACATCCTCTCCTAGACTCCTCCCTGGACTCCACCCATGTCTCCCAGGCCATAAAGGTCGAATCCCCTCTTCCTTTCCTCATTTCCCTAGCCTTAACCTGGGCCAGCAATCTCTAGTGTAATAAAACCTATCATTCCCCTCAGTCTTTGTATCATTGGGGCAACTGGTAGCGCCCAACAATTTATTACACTAGATTTTAGAACGTCTCTGGTAATGGAGAATTTGCTGTGCCCTGAATGGCTAAAAGTTGACCCCCAAGTCCCGGGTGCATCTGAACTCTTCGAACAGTGGGTAAACTGCTTTAATAATTTCCTCGACGCCACCGCTGAAGTGGTCATTTCCGATGGAAAGAAATTGAAGATCCCACAGGCACATGTCAGCCAGAGGGCCTACCAAGCCATCCAGAGCAGCACGACCTTCATCAAGGCCATGGCTGAACTACGGACGCTGTACAAGCCAAGGGTGAACGAAGTTTACTCCCATTACCTGCTGGCGTCCAGAAAGCAACAGCCTGGTGAGTCCGCTGAGGAGTTCATCCAATCCTTGGTCACACTGGGAAAAGACTGTGTGGGGAACCACTCGGCCACGATATCGTTGATCCAGTGCGTGGAAGACCTGATCCAGGACGCCTGTGTTTGAGGTCGGACTATATCTCCTCCTTGAAGAGGATCAACTCCCGCTAAAAAAGGCAATTAACCTGGTCAGGACTCTAGACTCAACCCAGCGCCACACTATGTTGATCGTGGGCAGAAGCAGGCCTACTGCGTACGTTCCACCACGAGGGCCACCGTCCTGGGACTCAGCGTCGGGGTTACCAACCCAACCGCTATTGCAGAAACGCCAGTATTGCCACAATGCAACTTCTGCGGGCAGGCTAGGCACTTGAGACACCTATGCCCCACAAAAGGAGCCATCTCCTCGGGTTGCAGGAAGAAGGGCCATTACCAGAAGGTCTGCAGGTCCAGAACTCTGTCCAGGAGCAGCGCGATGTGTGTGCCTGAGAACCTTCCGGTGTCGACCGCGTGCGCCGTAAGGGGGGGGGCGCCATCTTAGTTTCTCCCAACCTCTACGCCATGGCCTATCCCTATGATGACATCACTGCCACGCGCCACGACTCTATTTCCTCCTTCTTTTCCGACGAGGGTAACGTGGTCAACATGGAGGTCACCATCTTGTGGACGACGACGAGAACGAGATGCCTGCATTGGCATCATTCACCCTGGATCAAGCCAGCCCCCACGTGATCTCAAACTCCATGATGCAGTTCGAGGTGAATGGGCACAAGACGAACTGCCTCTTTGACAGCAGCAGTACCAAAAGCATTGTCCATCCCGACCTGGTCTGTAGACTTTCCCTTTCCATCAGGGCAATAACCAGATCAGTATCAATGCCAGTGAAGGACCAACAAACTCGTATCTAGGGGTACTGTGTAGCATCTTTAATGGTGCGCGGGATTGTTTCAATGATTTTGTCTTGTTGATTATGCCCTAGTTCTGTGCGCTGATCTCCTGGGCCTTGACTTCCAGAGTCAGTTCAGGAGTGTGACAATGGCGTTCAGGGGCCCACAACCGCCGCTGACCGTCGACAACCCCCAGCTCTCGGACACCACTCCCCAACCCCAGCCACCCAGTCTCCGGCACCGTCCTGCAGTCTCACAACCCTGAGGCTGGCCCCCTCCATCATTATTCGCGAACCTCACCCCGGACTGCAAAACGATCGCCACCAAGAGTAGGCACCGTAGCACAGAGGATATACAGCTCATCCAGGCTGAGGTTCAGCAACTCCTAGCTGAGGGGATCATAGCCCCTAGCACCAGTCCCTGGAGTGTGCAGGTCAGAGGGGCGGGCAAGCCCCGGATGGTGATCGACTATAGTCAAACCGTCAACTGCTTCACCCAGGTGGACGCGTACCCGCTACCCCTGATAGCCGATTTGGTCAATAAGGTCGGCAATACAGAGTTTTTTCGACCATTGACCTCAAATCGACTTATCATCAACTCCCCCCGTCCGAGCGATCGAATCTACACGGGATTCGAGGTTGACGGACAACTATTCCACTTCCTGTGGGTGCCTTTTGGTGTGATTAACGGTGTTGCTGCTTTTCAGAGGGTTATGGACCAGATGGTGGAGGAGCACAAACTGACAACAACGTTCCCTCATCCAATAATGTCACCATCTGCAGCCACGACCAGCAGGACCATGACGCTAACCTCACTAAGTTCTTGCGTATGGCCAAGTCCCTCAACTTGACGTACAACAAGGACAAGTGCGTGTTTAATACAGATCGCCTGGCCCTCCTTGGATGTGTCGTGGCACATGGTGTCATTGCCCCGGACCCTGACTGCATATAACCACTCATGGAGCTCCCAGTCCCAAACATCATGAAGGCTCTGAAGAGGTGCCTGAAGCTGTTTTCTTACTACACACAATGGATGCCCAACTACGCCGATAAAGCCCACCCCCTGATTAAGTCCACAACCTTCCCAATATTGGCAAAGCCCAGGCTGCGTTTCATCAGATCCGAGGAGACACCTCAATGGCCATAATGCATGTCGTGGACAAGTCTATCCCCTTCCAGGTGGGGAGTGATACCTCTGACTTCGCACTGGCTGCCACACTTAACCAGGCAGGCAGGCCGGTAGCGTTTTTCTCCCGCACCGTCCCAAAGTACGGCACTCCTCCGTCAAGGAGGCACAGGCAATCTTTGAGGCAGTGCGCCACTGGCGACACTACCTGGCCGGCAAAAGATTTACCCTGCTGACCGACCAGAGAACAGTGGCCTTCATGTTTAATACAAAACAACGGGGTAAAATCAAGAATGACAAGATTCTTAGGTGGAGGATCGAGTTATCCACCTATAACTACAATATCTTGTACCAGCCGGGCAAACTCAACAATCCCCCAGATGCCTTATCCTGGGGGATGTGTGCCAGCAAGCATCTTGACTGTCTCCAGGCCCTACATGATAATCTGTGCCACCCCGGAGTCACGAGGCTGTACCACTTTGTTAAGAGTCGGAACCTCCCATACTTTGTCGAGGACGTCTGGTCCATGACCAGACGCTGCCAGATCTGCGGCGAGTGTAAACCGCAGTTCTACCGGCCAGAAAAGGCACACCTCATTAAGGCCACACGCCCCTTCAAACGACTCAGCGTCGATTCCAAGGGCCCCCTTCCAACCTCCAATAGGAGCGTCTACATCCTGATAGTGGTAAACGAGTTCTCCAGGTTCCCCTTTGCTATTCCCTGCCTGGATATGACCTCGACGATGGTTATCAAAGCGCTGCATAGCATCTTCACTCGGTTCAGCTACCCTAACTACATTCACAGTGACCGGGGGTCCTCGTTCATGAGTGAGGAGCTGTGACAGTACTTCCTAGCCAGAGGCATAGCCACCAGCAGGACCACCAACTATAACCCTAGGGGTAATGGCTAGGTGGAAAGGGAGGATGCCACCACCTGGAAGGCAGTGCTCCTGGCCCTCGGGTCTAAGAACATGCCAGTGTCCCGCTGACAGGACATTTTACCTGAGGCTCTCCATGCCATCCAGCCGTTGCTAAGCACCGTCACTAACAACACGCTGCATGACCAGTGCCTTCCTTAGGAGATCAGCAAACGGTTCATCCATTCCTCCATGGTTGGCAATCCCAGGGCCAGTCCTGCTACGGAAGCACGTCAGGAGCCATAAGATGGACCCACTGGTGGAAGCAGTGCACCTCATTAACACCAACCCACAATACGTGTTCCTGAAATACCCTGATGGCCATGAGGACACTATACCGATCTGAGACCTGGCCCTGCTGGCCACGGACCAGACTGCATATCTGATCACACTGCACAGGAGTACAGTCCTGGAGTCTGAGCCACCTTTCTCTCCGCCAGACCTCCAGGAGCCGACCCCCAGTATGGCAGTGAACCACTCATTCCCTCGGGAGTCCCCCGCCAACACCCCATCCCCAGCTGTCCCCATCCTGGATTGTCCCGCGGTGGGTCCCCCCCAGAGCAGCAGCATTTGGACACTGGCCCCTCAGAGGTCTGGCAAAAGGAGGTTGTTGACCGTGCGACTAAATCTCTAGTCTGAAGGACCCCTTCTTCCCCAACCCCCCCATGATTTTTTTTCTTCTCAATTTTGTTACCGGTGATTTCAATTTAAAAAGAGGGGGGGTGAATGTAATGATATGGTTGTATGTACAGGCTGGCCCGATATCCTCCCTGGACTCCACTCATGTGTCCCAGGCCATAAAGGTTGAATCCCCTCTTCCTTTCCTCATTTCCCTAGCCTTAACCAGGCCAGCAATCTCTAGTGCAATAAAAGCTATCATTCCCCTGTCTTTGTCTGTATTATCAGGGCAACTAGTAGCACCCAACACAACATACGTGTTTGGAAAGTGGATGAGATAAAAGCTTCTGATATTATGATTTGCTTTGTCGTCAATTGTTAATCATCAAAAATGCAAACATATTGTTAACTGTGATGCATATTTCTTTCAGTTTCCTCCTTGGATCTCAATTTGTGTTTGATTTTCAGCACTCCTGAAGGCAACTCGGGCCCAAAACGTGGACTGACTTTTACTTCCTACAGATGCCAAGTTTTCCACCTCTTTTGTGTAATGTACTAGACCCCACCACATGCAGATTTTCTTGCCTGTCATCATGAATTATGTGCATAAGTTGGACTTTATCGCTCTTTTGAGGTTTCCACAATTTTCTCTTTGGCATAATCTTCAAACAGAGTAATTATTTTAAAATTGATTTATCTAAATCATTGGCCGACATTGCAACTAAACCGTACACCTAGATTTTAACTCAATTTGCTGTTGTTTCCCCACCACATGATCTAATCAATAGGTCAGCCAGTATCTACGAATCTAGAAACAATAGTCATAATTGATGACCTCTGTTAAACTCTCTTAATAGTCAAGGCTTGCTTGAATCGTAAACTGAAAATGACATTTTACTGACCCTCACTACAGAAGCAGGCAGCGACCTGGACGATCTTTTGTGTTATCAGAAAATGCCAACAATATAATGAAAGGGGGAAACCGCGATGAAGGAGACCTATCTTTAAATGAACACAAAATAGGTTTAACGCGTGCGGGGGGGGGGGGGGGGGGGGGAGGAGGAAAAAGCTCGAGAGAGTTGCCAAAAGCGTAGTTCAAAACAACCCAACAGGGAAAGTGAGGTTTCAACAACCTGAAATGACCACGTTCACCACGAACCTCTTCATTCCCCACCCCCCAGTAGTCATTAATTCGAAATCACGTTCGAACAAGAACATCTAGAAGCCATTAAACATTCCATTTCCAACCACAGAGACAAGTTGAGCACATTTGACCAGAAACGTGCAACATTTGCAGAAGATGTGAACCAGAAAATCATTCCTCCTACTCTAAAGTGTGTGGACTGACTTGAATCGCAGTAATGGCAGAAGACAAGCGTGAGGAAAGTTAGTTCCCCAGACTCACCTCACATCAGAAATTGCCAACGCCAACCCCTGTTACTGCACTTCAAATAGGTGCAATCCGTGGTGGGAAATTAAATTCCTCGTGATTTGCAGAGTTTCGCTTCGGTCCAACACCGGAGCAGTCAACACCCTCAGCTCCAGGTGAAGGTTCCAGCCGCACCTCGCTCGCGTCATCGGCCCACCTGCAATTCAGCCCGATGCATTGTGGAACATGAAGTCCGCGCTCCTCTTCCAGCGAGCAGCACTGGTTCGCCAGGAGCCCGGGAGAACCGCAATGCCCAGGGTGCCCTGCGCACGCGCAACTGCACACCTGGAAATGGGAGAGGCGTCGGAGAAAGTTTCGTGACGTTACCACCGAAGGATGCCTGTCTCAATTCTGCTGAGCCGAAGAGTTCTGTTGCACGAAATAGGACCTTGTACATTCTCATCGGCAGGAAAGAAAGAACCAAAATATTTTGGCATTCCAACACTGATCTTGAGAGTAACGTCCTGCCAGACGTACTTCACTGCATACAGGGTCAAATCCAAGGTTTTTGGAGTTGCAGCAATGTTTGCTGCACTTCTTGTCCAGATTTCTGATCTACATAATTATTACTCGAAAACTTAACAACATTAATATCCTCCGGAACTCCTCCATTTCACAAACGTGACCAAAAATTTGCACGGCGTTTCTAGCATCGACAGACTCTTTTGTCTCTACCTATATCCTGCTCTGTTCTAAATATGCATTTATCATTTTTATCCTAGCTGATCTTCCTGTCTCTGAAGGAATCCAACACAATATCCTCCTTGTTTAAGAATTTGGAAGTGACCTCTCCAGGTCCATCACAGGCGCCTGACGTCTCACCCGCTGAAGACATTAACGTGGGTACTGCATTAAAAATAACACAAGAAATATGATCAGGAATGGGCCATCTAGCCTGACCAGTCTGTTCCACAATTCAATAAGATCTTGCAGTGGACTCAGCTCCATCTACCTGCCTTTTCACCATGATCCTTAATTCCCCTACCAGACAAACTATCTACCTTTGTCTTAAGTATATTTCGAAACAGAATCAGAATTTATTGTCATGAACAAGTCATAAAATTTGATATTTTGCAGCAGTATCAAAGTGCAAACATTCATATAAAACCACCTTCCAACAATTAAAAATATTCACAAAAAGTAAGACAGTGCCTTTCGTTCATCAATTCGTTCAGGAATCTGATGGCAGCGGGAAGAAGATGGCAGCAGGCAAGAAGCTGTCCATATGCTGCTGAGTGCTGGTCTTTAGGCTCCTGAACCTTTTCCCTGATGGTAGAAGAGTGAAGAGAGCATAACCTTAGTGGTGGGAGTCTTTAAGGATTGAGGCTTTATTTTTAAACACACTCCTCTTGTAGATGCCCTCAATAGAGTGAAGTCTGGTGCCTGTGATTTGGCAGGCCAGTTTAACAACCCTCTGGGAGTATTTTCTTGACCTGAGCATTGGCACCTGCATACCAGACAGTGATGCAACCAGCCAGAATGCTCCACACAGTACACCTGTAGAAGTTTTTGTATGTCTTCGATGACATACCAAATCTCCTCAGACACTTCACAAAGTATTGCTGCTGGTGAGCCTTCTTCATGATTGCATCAACATAGAGGTTCCAGGACAGATCGTCAGAGATGTTGACACCCAGGAATTTGAAGTTCTTAACCCTCTCCACGTCTGAGCCCTCGATGAGGACTAGGTCGTGTTCTGCTGACTTCCTTCTGAAGTCCACAATTATCTCCATGGTTTTGCTAAAGTTGAGCACAATGTTATTGGCATGACACCACTCAGGGACCTATCTCCTTCCTGTATGCTTCCTCATTGCCATTTGTGATTCTGCCGACAACTGTGATGTCATCAGCAAATTTGTAGATAGCAATGGAATTGTGCCTGCCCATACAATCATGGGTGTATAATGAGAAGACTAAGCATGAATCCTTGAGGTGATAATCAGTAAGGAGGAGACATGTTTCCTATTCATATTGACTGTGGTCTTCCAATGAGGAAGTCAAGGATCCAGTTGCAGGGGTGGGGGGGGGGGGGTTAAGAGGCCCAGAGTATGTAGCTTCTTGACCAGCACTGAGGCAATAATGGAATTGAAGGCTGAGCTGTAGTTTATGTGTTTGTGTTTTCGAGGTGATCTAGAGCTGAATGGAGAGCCAGCAATATTGCATCTGCTGTGGATATATAGGCGAAGCATAGTGGGTCTAGACCTTTTCATAGGTATGTGTTAATTCTGGCCATGACCAGGCTCTCAAAGCATTTTATCACAGTAGAAGTTAGTGCTACTGGGCGATAGTCGTTAAGGCAGCTCACACTACTCTTCCTGGGCACTGAGATGATTGATGCCCTTTTAAAGCAGGTGGGAACCTCTGACTGCAGCAATGAGATCTAATTGGTTGGAACAGATGTTCAGTACCCTGCCAGGTACGCCATCAGGTTATGACACCTTGCGAAGATTCATCCTCTTGAATGATGTTCTGACATCATCCTCAGAGACAGATATCACAGGGTCCTCAGCCTGTAATGAGGCAGTCTCTATTGCTTCCATGATTAACTACTTTCTGGGAAAATCTTTTCTCCTCATCACCATCCTAAATCTAGACCCCCAACCTGGGGCTATGAGCCTTTGTTCTAGTCTTACATATCAGTGGAAACAACTTTTTTTTTTTACATTGAGCCGATCCATTTCATAATTTGATATGTTTCTCTAAGATCCCTGATGATTCTTATGAATTCCAGTGACTCAGACTCTCCTCGTAGAGTAACCATCTCATGTCTGGAATCAACCTGTTGCATCTCCTCTGCACCTTCTCCAAAGATAGTATATCTTTTATCTCATAAAGAGAGCAGAACTGTATACAGTACACCAGGTACAGCCGTGCCAGTACCCTTTATGATTGCAGCAGAAACTCCCTGCTCTAAATGTTCCCTGCTCCTAATAATGTTGGCAACCAGCATCATAAAGGATACCAGTGCCAATCCCGCCCTTCACCCCCCCTTCCCCCAGAGCTCCCCCTGCCCTCAACTCCACTTCCTCCACCCTCCTCATCACCCTGGTCACATCCTATTCTCACTGCTACTTTCAGGTTAAAGGTACAGAAGATCAAAGACCAGCACCTCTTTCCAGAACCAATGGCTATCATTGTTACATTAATGACGGACTGTTCTGTCACCACAAAAGAACTAGTTCCACTATTGTAATGCCACATTTTCTTGCACTGTGGTAACTGTCGATATTTATAATCTATCAAGTATATTTTGTATTTCTTTTTTAATTGAATGTATACTACTGTCATTATTTTTTTCATTAAGTACTTGTTGAGTTCCAGCAAAAGAATCATGGCGCATATTACATTGCACAATCTATGTGAAAGCAAACTCAATATCATCGCCAGATATGTAAACTTTAACTTCCTGTGAATTTTCCCTTCAAGCTTTCATGCTTTAGTTTAGGGGTGGCCAAACTGCGGCTCGCAAGCCACATGCGGCTCCTTAAGATTTAATGTGCGGTTTGTTAAAATATATTGGATGAGACAGGAATCATATGAGTCTAATATTGTAAGTCAAAGAGCTGCATTTGACCAGAGACTGCTGCCCAGCACTGCCCACCCATCCATCGGAGCCCCTGATGACCTGACTGCGGACACTCACCTGGGCCCTGGTCGCCTGCCCATCCAAATTCTAACCCACAAACTTACTACCCAGTTCTAGCCACCAGCCTGCCTATCTGAGCTCCCGATATCCTGAACGATGCAATTACTTACTACGATCAAAAGCAGTATGGTTTTAATGGTTGACCCCCTAAATTTTACTCTAAAAATTGGTTCACAAAATTCAACTATTAAACTATAAAACTACTAAATACAGTATGTGTACTTTTTGATTATTGAAACTAATACAAATTAACAGTTTAAAAACTACATTCTGTTATGAGCCCAGAGGACCCCAAAACTCAGCAGCAATAGAAATTCACCAAGACAAATGGTTACTTAAACAAAAGTTGCTTTTAATTATCTTTCAACATGAAAACAGAATCAAACATTACTATTAACTTAAACTATCTGAGCTTAACCCCCTTCTAATTCTAAGCACACATATTTGTAATGTGTGTAAGTTCAGAAAAGTTCTTTGATTCACAGTCCAATCTCACTTCTCATTCCTCCAAGTTCACTGGTATCAGGCAATTCTTATACTGTGCACAGAATTTAACATTTATGGTTACCGCTCAGGAAGGTTCTTGTCGGTTTGTTGCTTGTTGGACACCTACAACTGACTCCTTCCAATCAGCCACTTCAGTGTCTTGCCAAATAAATTTGCCCCATCAGGGTTTTCCTGATGATAACCTCTTTCTTTAAGGTCATCACAGAGTTCCTTTTTGTTTCCCTTATTTCAAGTGAAACATTATACAGCCAGCCATCTCCTCTTGTATGGACCACAAGAACTAAGAAATCATAATCCGTCTTCAAAACAAGGTCTTTCCACAAGTTTGCCAGCTTGTCCTGTTCCAGTTCCAGCTGCTGCTGCTGAACTGTAGAATTGAATTTTCTCTCTCTCTCTCTCACTCAGAGAAAACCTCATGACCCTCTTAGAACTGAAAACTACACTCAGACTGTGGCATCAGACCCAATCTTCTGAGTTTGTTCATCTGTTGCTTTCCAAAACAATAATCCATTACTCCACAGCATATACAATTGATACCTACTTGTGAAATCCGTATCGGCATTCATCTCAGTTTTTGCAAAGGCACCCGGAGCATGGACTGTCTGGCTTGAGCAGAGCTCCAGCATTTTAAATGAGATCTGTTTTGATATGTTTGTATCTGAGTGACCTAACTAAAAACTCCACACAATTTATCTCCTTTAAAACATATACAATATAAAATATAGCATAATTTGTCACAATACATAAATAAATATTATTATGTACATGTATTTCTTAATATTTATATAATTTTTGGAACAAAATTGTGCCTATAAGAGTAAAAATATGTATGTGATATTTTTCATGTCTTGCTGCTCTCAAACATCTGAAGTTTGTCATATGTGGCTTTTACGTTAAGCAATTTTTGCCACCCCTGCTTTCGTTGATGGCAGTGACACGTTAACAAAAAAGGATCATTGTCCACCTTTATCGACCTGTCATTTTGATCATGTTTCTGAGTGTTACCACTTGTTGCCCTTGAACTGTTATTTTTGTGCAGCAAGCCTCTGTATATGTGAAGCAGGGAACAGATGGGGGAAAGCAAAAAATAAAGTGAAAGGTGAAGTTTTAGTTGCATCAGTGCATATCCTCTTACCATAATGCTACAGGCTTTTTTGTGTTCCCTACCAAATGTCATCAAATTTAGGTCCTTTGCAAGTCCCTTGAAGGGTAATAGACATGTAAATACATAATGATCTGATTCAGAGGTACTTCATTCAGAAATTCTTTATGTTGTTTATTATGTGCAAAATTGCAAGAAAATCATTTGTAAATATGCTGGTGATGATGTTATGGTATTGGGATAGTCAACAAAAATCAGACCAGTTTGTAACCAATGTAAACATAGCATATGAGGTGATGCATTTTGGGAGATTGAACAAGAGTACGACATACACAGTAAATGGTAAGGACCTAGGGCTTGATGAACAGAAGGACAATGGGGAATAAGTCCATAGATACCTGAAAGTTGTCGTACAGATGGAAAAAAAAAGCAGTGAAGAAACTTTGCAGAATGCTTGCCTTCATCAACTGTGGTATTGAATATAAGAGCAATGGCATCATTCAACAGCTTTATAAAACATTGGTTGGATAATGACTGAAGTATCGTGTCAATACAGGAAGGATGCAATTTTACTGGAGCATGCGGAGAAGATGCACCAAGATGTTGCCTGGATTAGACCATTTCCTTTTATGGGCTAGGTTGTTTTTCCTGGAGACAATGAGGCTAAAGGGAGTTAGTGGTATATAAAATGAGGAGAGGGAAAGACAGGGAATATAGTAAAAATATACTTTTTCCCATGGTGATGATGTCTAAGACTCATGAGCATAGTTTTAAGATTAAAGAATTTTGGAGGCCTGTGAGGTGGAAATATTTCACACAGGGTGCTTGGAACCTGAAATGCTATGCCTGGTGGAGATAGGTCTCTAAAGATATTTAAGAAGCATCTAGATATATATTCTAATCATGAAGGCAATGGATCCTTTGTGGATAAATGGGATTTACTTGGATGAACATGTTGGGCCAGAAGGCCTGTTTCTGAGCTGTTTGATTCTACAAAGGGGCTACAAAACATATGAGGTTGAGATTCTGAAATAAAGTTGCACACTATTCAAAGCAACATCAACATTTTGGAGCTTCTAAAGGAACTAATTTTGCTTTTTTTTTAATGGCTTAATTTTATCTTAATTATGGGGTGGTTCTAGATTAATGGATCTGTATTTAATAATACAAAGAGTACAAGAAAATTTAAAATATGCTTGAATAAACCTGGGGATGAAGCTTCAGGTACGACCTATACAAAAAGAATGGAATACACCTCAACCCAAATGGATTCTGGCAGGCAGGTTTAATATGGCTGTTAAGGAAGATTTAAACTAATTTTGCAGGGAGATAGGAACAAGGGTGTCAGAGTTGATGAAGGGTAAAATAGAAATAAATCAAGGGTAGTGTGTAGCAAGGATGACAAGCAGGTGATGGGACAAAATTGCAATTGGAGGGATGACAGAGACACAGCGCATTCAAAAACTGGTCTAAAAGAATTATACTTAAATGCATGCAGAATTATAAACAGCAGTATAATTACAGATTGGAGGGTTCGATGTTGTAGGGATTACTGAGTCGTGACTAAAGGATGATATCATTGGGAGTTGGGTGTCCAAGGGTACACGGTGTATCAGAAGGATAGCTAGGTAGGCAGAGGGGATGTCGTGGCTCTGCTGGTAAACAACAATGTTAAATCGTTGGAAAGAAGCGACGTAGGATCAGAAGAGGTAGAATACTTATGAGTTGAGTTAAGGAATGGTAAAGGTAAAGGGAGCTTTGTCCTTCTGCAAAGTCCTGCAAAAATTCTGTGTTTTGAAATGTGTGTGTGCAAGCTTCTCTAGGAATTCCTCCCAAACCACCTTAAAATACTCTGTCACAGTTGTTCCTTCAATATGCGGGTGGTCTCAGTCTGGCAGTGGACGAGATCATGGACAGACAAGATGACAAAGGAATAGGGTGAAGAATTGAAATGGGTGGCCACTGGGGGATCCCCACTATTGCGGCAGACAGAGTCAAGGTGCTCAAGGAAGTGATCCTCCAGTCTGTGTCCAGTCTCTCTGATGTGGAGGCACCCACAATGAATGCAGTTGATGACCCCTGCAGATTCACAAGTGGTGAGTAAGCGATGTGGGTGCAAATGCAGCACCTCCTGTGGTCACAGGGGGCGATTGTTGAGAAGGGATGAGTGAATGAGGGAGTCATGGAGGGAGCGCTGTGCAAGGTGGGGACTGGAGGAGACAGAAGTATTTGTCTGGAGGTGGGATGATGTAAAGGTATGGAAATGGTAGAGGATGATATGTTGGACGGAGGCTGGTGGGGTGGCAGATAAAAAGGCCAAGGGCAATCCTGTCCTTGTTGCACTTGGGGTCAGAGGGGGCCAAGGCAGTTGTGCAGGTATGTGGGTGATGGCTGATATGATGAGGGAAAGTCATGTTGTTTGAAGAAGGATGATATCTCTGATGATCCATTTTGGTCCTCCAGTCCAGTCCCTCCTCACCTACATCCATGATTCTTCACAAGTCCTCCATCACTTTAACTACTTCCAGTTCCCTGAACTCGACTCCCTCACCTTTGCCACAGGCATCCAATCATTATACACCCTGATTCCCCCATAAGGAAGGTCTCAAAGCCATTTGTTTCTTTCTCTACAATAGATCAAACCAGTTCCCCTCCACTACCACCCTCTTCTGGCTGCTAGAACTTGTCCTCTCCTTTGACTCATCCCACTTTCTCCAGGTCAAAAAGGTTGTCATAGGCACCCATATGGTTCCCAGCTCTTCCTACTTCTTTGTTTGCTACATGAAGCAGTACATGCTATAAGCCAGCACAGGCAAGCCTCCTCAATTCTTCCTCATGCACCCATGATCAACTTTATCCACTTTGCTGCCAACTTCCAGCCTGTCCTCAAAATCACTTATCCATCACCAGCAACATTTTCCCTTCTCTCAATCTCTCGGTCTCTATCTTGGGAGACAAACTCTTGACAAATCTTTTACAAACCCATGAACTCCCACAGCTACCTTGATGACACCTCTTCACACCCTGCCCCCTGTAAGAATTCACAAGATAAAAGAACAGAAGTAGCCAATCGGCACGTGGGGTCTGCTCTTCTATTTAATGATGAGCTGATCCTTATCACTCAGCCCCACTCCTGGTCTTTCTCCCTGTAACCCTTGATGTCCTGACTAATCAAATATCTGTCAATTTCTGTCTTAAATACACCCTACAACCTTGCTTCCATTGCCGCCTGTGACAACAAGTTCTACAGAGTCATTACCCTCTGGCTATGGAAATTTTTCTGCATTTCTGTTTAAAATTGGTACCCTTATACCTCTTGTCTTGGACTCCCTTACCATGGGAAAGAACTTTGCTACAGCTACTCTGTCCAGGCCTTTCAGCATTCGAAATGTCTCTATGAGGACCACCCTCATCTTTCTGTACTCCAACGGGTACAGTCCAGAAGCTGACAATGTTCCTCATATGCTAACCCTTTCATTCCTAGTATCATTCTAGTAAATCTTTTCTGAACCCTTTTGAATGCCAGCGCATTCTTTCTCAAATAAGCCACCTAAAACTGTATATAGTACTCCAAATGAGGCCTCACCAGCATCCTACAGAGCCTCATCATTACATCACTGCTCTTGTATGCTATTCCTCTAGGAAAGAATGCCAACATTGCATTTGCTTTTTTCACCGCCAACTCAACCTAGAAGTTAATCTTGAGGGCATCTTGAACCCCCATTTACCCTACACCCCCTATACATTTTGAATGGTGGGAGGAATGCAGAGCACCTGGAGAAAACCCACACGTATATGGGGAGAGCTCATTACAGACAGCGCAGGATTCAAACCCCGCTCCTGATCGCTGGTGCTGTAAAGGTTTTGCACTAGCCACTATACCAATTGTTCCTCATGCAACTGTAGTTTTTTTTTACTCCACTGACTTTAGCCTTTCCTTTTCAAGTATCACAGTGAACACACTCATATTGTGATCATTGCCTCCTCAGAGTTCCTTTAGCTGAAGCTCTCTAACCACCCTAGTACACAGCATCCAATTCAGAATAGCTGATTCTCTGATAAGCTCATCAACAAGCTGCTTCAAAAAGCCTCTGGTGTCACTAGGGGTGTGCGGTGGTGGAGGGAAGGGGAGGGGGTGGTGGTGCCACACTGGGTGACATCATCAGAAGGGGTGACAACAAAATGAATCATGTGCTTTTGTCTACACATGCTACGAGGTCAGCACTGCCACTGCTACTGCCACCATCAACACCACTGCCGCCTACCCCCCCAGTCAGTGCCACCACTGCCACCTCCCCCAGTCAGCGTCGCCACTGCCACCTCCCCCAGTCAGCGTCGCCACTGCCACCTCCCCCAGTCAGTGCCGCCACCCACCTCGGTCAGTGCTGCCACCTCCCCCAGTCAGTGCCACCCCCCCGGTCATTGCCAACACTGCCACCCCCTCCCACTAGTCAGCAGTGCTGCTGCCATCCACCATTCAGACCGCCACCGGCACCACCCCGTCAGTGCCATCACTGCTGCTGTAAATCCCTCCAGTCAGCGCTGCAACCACCAACGCCTCCTCCAGTCAGTTCTGCAACCCCCATCCTCGTGGTCAGCACCACCACCCTTCAGTCAGTGCCACCACATCCCCTCTCACCAGTCAATACCGCCGCCACCACCCCCCATGGTCAGCGCCACCGCCACCCCTGTGGGAGGTGACATCTTGAGTTACCACACCGGGTGACACCAACCCTAGTGATGCCACTGCAAAAAGCCATCCTGTAGGCATTCCACAGACTCTCCCTCCTAGGATCCCATACCAACCTGACTTTCCCAATCTACTTTCATGTTAAAGTCCCCCATGATTATTCTATCATTGTCCTTCTGACATCCCTTTATTATTTCCTGTTATATTTTGTAGTCCACATCCCAGCTACTACTTGGAGGCATGAAAACTGCCATTTGGAGGGCTGCCTGGTCAATGGAGAAGACTGGCGGTATGAAAGGTGACCTGAAAGAAAGAAGATAATCTGGAGAACCCTGAAGCGGACAAGTTTCATCAGCAAGACTGATTGGAAAGGAATCAGTTGCGGATGTCCTGGAAAAGGAATCTCTCTCTGAAAAACAGCAAGAAACCTCCTGAGTGGTAACCATTTGCCTTTTAAGCGCCAAAGACTGGTGAACTTTGTTAATGCTAAACTCCTGTGCACAGTACTAGAATTGCTTGCAACCAGTGACATTGGACTGTAATCCAAAGGACTTTTCTAATCTTAAATATACATTACACACACCTGCACTTAGTATTAGAGGAGGGGATTAAGTAATTTGGTTAAGGAAGTAGGTTAAGTAATAAGTTAATGTTTAATTCTGTTTTCTTGTTCAAATATAATTAAAAAACTACTTTTGTTGAAGTAACCCTGTGTTGTAGTGCATATCTATTGCTACTGGTTTTTGAGGTCCTCTGGACTCCGTAACAATACCTCATGTTCCATCTGGGCACCCTTTAACCAGATAGCATTAACATTGACTCCCCCCTCCACCTTACCAATCTATCCTTTTCTCTAGCTCTGTTCCTCTGTCTCACTTTTCTATCCCCTTGTCCTGGGTAAAATTGTACCTCTCGCTTTGTTCGTTTTAGATTGATCACAATGTTTGAGCTACCGAAAGAAAATAGACACACACGCCGAGAGCACTTCAGTTATACAAATCTTTATTACAAGTTCTAAAGCTGATATCAAACTACAATATGCAAGCCCTCCCCAATTATACTTATCAATACCTGGACTGGTCCCAACTGCCGAGGCGAGGCAACGACTGCGCACTTGTAATAGGTTGTTGGGCGCCGGTAACAGCTTCTCCACCTCCCCCGACCGGGACATTGGCTGGACTCTAGAAGTTCTTCTTCTTGCTGAGAGATGTTGCCACCTTTCGGAGAGTCTCTCTCTTCAGCAGCGGGACCATGACTTATATTACCCAAAAACTGCTTACCCAAGCACCTATTCCCAGCACAAAAAGAAAGATGAGCGAGCAAGCTAGCACCCCTAGGCTTCTATCGAATAACACAACTTTCTAACTTATCACTTTGAATACAATGGTTTATTTTGTGTCAAGGTTAGGTCTCTGCCTGAAAGACTGTGACCAAAACAAGCAGGAAGATTAAATGTTCTTGGTACACAAATGTCTTTTTGTCAGATAACTGCATCTCTGGGCCCCATGGTGGAATTTACCTTATGCCTGCTGAGTCTCAAGCATGTTACTGATCCTCAGACTTGCAGAAGCAAAAAACATGGTTTAAATCCACCAATACACCCCTCTATATCCTTACACAGAGCCAAAAGCAACTCCCTCTCCCCTAATCAATTCTCACCTGACCTCTCTCCTCTTATCATAATCAATTAACACCCTTTGTCTGTTGGTGTTGGTCTGTACTCCTCCTCCTGCCTTTCTTTCCTTTTCACCATCTTTTACTACAGACGCCTGTCATTTTTACTCTTACTTTGAGGAAGTGCTCAGGCCTGAAACAAGATTCAGATTCAAGATTCAATTTATTGTCATAGTAATAAAACAGTGTCCTATTACATGAAATTTCTTTTTGACTGCTGCAAGGCAAACCTACTTGCCACTGGCAGGAATTGCCTGAGTGCCTTTTACAGTCTGACTTACAACCAGAGAGAAAGAAGCACAAGAGAGTCCCCCCAGAGTCATTGAGTGTCCATAAATTCACCTCCAGTGCTTCCACAGCCACCACAGCCACTCAGAGTCCAGTCAAAACCATTGGCAACCCGAACTTCAGATCCGAACCTCCAATGCAGTCAGAAACCCTTTCGCACCCTCAGCTCCTCCTCACACCCCGGTTCCAATACCTGGTACCCCTCCAGCTAGTTTGAGCTAGTCTCCAGCAGTCCATAGCCCAGTGCAAGTCTCTCATTAGCTGTATCCAGCAGCCCACAGCTTCCGTGGGTTCCTCGCCTTGAGTCGCCAGCAGCCCGTTGCATGTACTGGTCCCTCAGTTTCAGTGCCCCCTCCCTGGTCCGCCACCATGGTCATCGTCCCCTCGGGTTGTCTCCTCCGCTTCTCCTTCTCAGATGGGGGTGTGATCTTCCCATCCCCTGGTCAATGGATTTCAAATAAAAAAACTGTCGGCTCCCTCAATGAGCCATTCAAAGCCCATGCAGAGCCAACGGCAGTCGACTCGGCAGCTGGATCCCACAGGATCGCTGGATTTCCACACTCTCGCTTCCCGTGTCAGTAAAATGCATCTTCACCTCCTATGATGCTGTGAGACCTTTTGAGTTCTAGCATTTCTGTGTTTTTACTCTACGTACCCGCATCGGACTTGTCAGCCACAAACGAGCCTGCAGCTGACGTGGACTTTTTACCCCCTCCATAAATCTTCGTCCGCGAAGCCAAGCCAAAGAAAAGAGAAAGCAGCACCAAGAACTGTGAATAATTATGTAAATAAAGTTACGCTGAAAGTATTTGTGTTATTATGAGTTTGGTTGTTTTGAAGCAGTTTAGATCAGTAAATGAAATTTCGTCCATATGTGTTTATATATTAAATTCCAAGGAAAGCAAACCAATGACTTGCCACATAATTACATTACCACACACTTGGAATTTTTCTGCTGTCATGCCATTTGGGAAGCTTTCATCTCATTGAATAAATTGTACATAAGGCAGTAAATCTCTTACAGCTTGTAAATGAATTTTATTTTCCAGTCTCCTGTAATACCCAGCCAAATGATTACTTAAAAATTTATTGTAAAAAGAAACAGCCAACATAAATGTTTCAAGATTTGTAAAGTTCATATATATTTCAGATGATTTTCAGAGTTTTCTGCATGCTTCATACTATAATTAGAAAAAAATTGTATTATAGCTTTAACAGCCTGTTGAATTCATGAATGGATTTCAGGAAACAGTCATCATTTTACTGTGAGGACATAGATCAGAGAACACATTTCTGTCCCATTATGCTTGATCCCCTTTCCAAATACTGCTCTTTGGCCATCAACTTCATCTGACCTTTTGGCAACAAAATGATGCACAAGCAGATTGTGCACTGTATATTTGACAATGGTGAACTTTGGATCCTGTAATCAGGAAAATCACTAAACCCACATACTTCCTTCTCAGTATCTTTATCCCAAATCTGGTCTTGTCCCTGTTCAATTATTGTTTAAACCCTCATCTGTATTTTATGTTTAGACATGCTTACTGCAGTGCACTACTTGTTCACATCCTATGTTCTACTTCCCATGAACCTGAGTCATCCAAACTTATACTGCTGTGTCTCAACTCACACATATCTTATTGGAACATCTCCTTTCCAGTTGCTGACCTAGGTTCATTACTGATTAAGCAATATCTCAATTTCTGCCCTTGTTTTAATCTTATTCCAGGATCTTATTCACCACCCCCCACCCCCACCGCCCCATTTTAATTTCTACTAACCTCAAAATGCTTGGGATGCCTGCACTTCCTTACCATATTTGTACTTTTCTTTCTGACCATATTATCTTAAAACTCATTGCTTCAGCCCTGTTAAATGCTGTAGTTCTGAAGCTTCCCTCTGTCCTTTTGACTTATGCTGGCTTGAAAAACAAATACAACAAATACAGCTAGTGGTACAGATATAATGATGAAGTGACATTATTCTGTTGTGACATGTCTTTGGTTGAGGTTGACAGATTAAACCAGTTTCAATGCAACAACTGGGCTTGATGTTGAATTTTCCAACTTTAGATAACTTTTTTCCTGAAATTTATTGTTTGTTGGCACATGTAATTATAGCAAAAATTATTCCAGGTAGCTCGCAAAAGAACAGCACACTCTGACACCTATTTGGATTTAAAAATTCACAAGAAACTATGTGGTAAAACAAAGTCAAAAGCCCAGACTTTTATTATGACAGCTGGCTAGCTTTGCCAGCCATATTTTTAAAAAAATCTTTTCTTTTTGTACAGAATATTTAACATAGATTAAACATTAGTTATACATTGCACAAATATAGAAGCATAACCTTGTCTTTACTTCTTCATTGTTTCACTCTATCAAAGAAATTCCCTTTGTTCTATCCATCCCTTCCCCCTTCTTTGCTACCAAGACTAACTTGTTTCTCTCTTTCTGAGTTCTGATGAAGGCTCCCAGACCTGAAACATGAGCTGTTTTTCTTTCCACTGATCCTGTCAGACTTGCTGACTTTTTCCAGCAAGTTCTGTTTTTAGTTCAGGCATTAAGTAGCCTTGATTTCATCACTAAATTGTGAAGGATAAGTCTTTGGATGGATTACCACCCCAGCTGTGCTTGGCCCTAAAATATGAAATTCTGGAAGTATGACAGTTTTCTAGTCAATTACTGGAACCTTAAATAAAATGCCAGCTAAACCACCTGCCTTGTGATTTGTAAAGTAATCCACTTTTGTAGGTATTATGATAATGCTTGTTCAACAGTTTTGCTATTCACTGGAAAATTTGCTGCCCATCTTCACCCTCCCCTCCCTCTACATGGCTCCATCTGCCCTTTTTGTCTCTGCTTCATTTGTCTGCCAACTCCAATCTTCCCCTTCATCTGGCACCATCACCAACTGATCTCTATTTTGCCCCTTACCATCTCTTCTTAATATTACCTGTTTTCTCTCTCCACACTCAGTCCTGTTGCAATGTCTTGAGCAAAAACATTGACAATTCCTTTCTCTTCATAAATACTACTTATGGAGCTGAGTTCCAACAGCAGTTTGTTTGTTTTTTTAATTATCTTTGCTTGTCTCTCTTATTTTTTGTCTTTAATATAGGTAAGAAAACATCCCCCTTTTATGAACAATTAGTCATCTACCCTCTTTATTTGTCTATATGGCCTTAGATGATCTTGTCAAATACCATGGGATGATATTGCTTCCTTAAAGTTTCTCTACAAATAGAAATTCTTGCCTCGGTAACCATGTTTCTGAGGGGCCATTGAGAACATCCATCTCAATTTTGGTAATTTTGGAGTATTAAAAAAATACTTCTTGCTTATCAACCTTTTGGGAATCATAAATTTAAATCTTGGATTCGTTTTTTTTAAACATAATTAATCTATTTAATTAGTCACCCAAAAAGTCTCACCTTGAACACAAAATTATCAAATATGGTTCAAAATGTCTAGTTTGCTTTCTTACTGATCTGTAGTGTAAGAGTTAACCTGTAATGTCAACAAATTGAAGAATAAAGGCCTATCACCCAGTTCTGGGTGAAATCACAAAATTGGACCCATAACTTTCAGTTGAGATCTGGGCCATCATAACAGATGTAGTCCCAGTTTCAGACATGCACCTAATATTCTCAATTATTTGTGAGGCAATCTTTGAAGTTTTTTTTTTGACATTCGATGAAGATCAGAAAATGAGTGTAATTTGACAATCACACAAGAAGCAAAAATTTGGACAATACTTATAGGGCCATCAGTTTCCTATGAAACATTTCACAAGACGTTTAAAATCATGTGGAGAATTTCATAACTTTCCTAACTGCTTGGCATGATTTCAAGCTAATAAAAAATAGTTTTTACAGTGTTTAACTAGTAAACAATTCTGTGGTCCATCTGTTCAAATATAAACGAACCTTCCCTTCCAGTATGGTGCGGTCTGTGTCTGAATTTGTTAAAGTGGACCTTTGGTTGTTGAAAACGAACACAGCTGCACAGGCTTTTAATTATTTTGCAAAGCATGAGAACTCCATTGCAGCAAGAAGCACTCCAATGAGCAGAGGGACTCCTCAAGGCTTACAAATAATCTTTTATACCTTGAGAACCTGAGGTTAATAGACTGCTTCATTTGAGTATATATTCCTTAGAATTCTCTGGGATTCGTTAATTAGGATTGTGTGTCATGCCCAATGGTTAATAATCTTTTACTACCTTACCAAATAAGGAGCTGTTGCTGTTTTCAGCCTTGCTGAATTATTAAAACATACCATGGAATGTTCTCTACCATATTATTTTGGTTACTACTTTAAAACATTCAGAAGTTGACCTTCCTTGGAATGGTTGCTGCCCTCCAGTTTCTGTCTCAGTGGAGAAAATGAACAAATGCATTATGCATTTCTAGAGTTGATTTACTTTTTAAATTTTAATTTTAATAATAAGACATACAGCATGGTTACTGCCCATTTCAGCCCACGGGTCAGTGCCACCCAATTTACACCTAATTAACCTCCACCCCCGGTTAGTTTCAAATAGGAGGAGGAAAGTGAAGCCCCCAGGGAAACTCCTTACATACAGCTTGGGACTCAAACCCCGATCCCGATTGCTGGCACTATAAAGGTATTGCGCTAACCGCTACACCAACCATGCTTCCCCATGGTTAGAGTTAGGGTTAGGGTTACGGTTAGTGGTAGTTTGAGGTGGGGGCACTTTGAAAGATTGGGTGGTTAGGTTAAGTGTATGTTGATGTGGATATGTGTGTCAGTGTCTACGTGTGTGTGTGTGTGAGATAGGTAGAGTAAATGATGTAATAGTCAGAGACCATCTGGGAAATAGCGATCATAGTATGATTGAATTTCTCATTCAGATGGAAGGGGAAATAGTTAGATCTAAAACTAATATATTATGCTTAAACAAGGGTGACTACCATAGGATGAGGGAGGAATTGGGCAGAGTGGACTGGGAGCACAGGCTAATTGATGAAACAGTTGAGGAACAGTGGAAGATTTTCAAAGAAATATTTTGTAATGCTCAACAAAAATATATTCCAGTCAGGAAAAAGGGCAGCAAGGGAGGGAAAAATCAACCGTGGTTAACAAAGGAAATAAAGGAGAGTATAAAATTGAAGGCGCAGGTGTACAAAGCTGCAAAGAGCAGTGGGAAACTGGAAGATTGGGAAAACTTTAAGAGACAACAAGGGTTTACAAACCGTGTAATAAGAAATGGGAAAAAGGATTATGAAAGTAAATTGGCACAAAATATAAAAACAGAAAGCAAAAAATTTTATAAATATATAAAATGGAAGAGGGTGGCCAGAGTTAACATAGGACCCTTGGAGGATGAGAAAGGAAAACTGGTAGCAAAAAATGAGGAAACGGCCGAGGCATTAAACAAATATTTTGTGTCAGTCTTCACAGTGGAAGACACGTCCAGCATGCCTAAGGGCGGAGTTAAGGATGCGAATGTTGGGGAGGGCCTTGATAAAATAGTTGTTACAAAGGAAGTAGTGATGGAGAAACTAAAGCCAGACAAATCACCTGGTCCTGATGATATGCATCCAAGGGTTCTGAAGGAAATGGCAGAAGTTATAGTTGATGCATTGGTGGTCATGTAGAGCTCGTTGAAAGAATCAAAGACTTGTTGATCCAAACCAAGGCTTTTATTAGCAAAAGACAGGAGCTCTTCACAGGTGGCCGACCAATCCGGAATGATCCGACCTGGCTAGGGACACAACCCTTTAAGGCCCAGACAATAGGCGTGGCTTAGCTCTCAGCCAATCGCTGTAAGCACAGTCTAGATACAGTAACTATATACACTATGTACATTGGTGATAGATCTGTAGTATCACATTCACCCCTTCTTGGAGAACTGGCCCTGGAAAAAAAACAAAAAATGAGGGAGAGAATGAAAGGAAGGGGTAGGTCAAGGACTGTAGCGGTCAGGGGGTCTGACCATCCGGCGTGACCGCCGTGGTGCCGGGATTGGGGTCGCTGGGGTGGTGTCGCCAGGGGGAGTTTTGCGCAATGACGTCACGCACCTGGATGACGTCACGCAACGGGATGACATAGTCAACGCTGGAGGAGCAGGTTGGAGGACCTCCCGGAAATGCTGTTGTGGCGGCGTCGGCGAATGAAAGGTAAGTAGTGGGGTTTGTAGTTGCTCGCGGTTGGCGGTGGGTAGGTCATCGATCGCGGTGGTCGGGCCCCGGCGGTCGTCGGCGATGGACGCTAGGGTGAGTACCTGGTTGGCCGTGGGGGTGGCTGTGGCGGCGGCAGCAGCAGCGGTAGCGTCGGCCCCGGGGGTGGCTGTGGCGGCGGTAGCGTCGGCCCCGGGGGTGTCTGTGGCGGCGGCAGCCACAGCGGTAGCAATAGTCGGGACTGAGGCCGGGTCGAGTGTTCCGCACGGGGGCGAGAGGCAGGCCAACACCATGGTTGCGAGGGTGGGCTGCCCCTTCCGGGTTCGGCGTCTCCGTGACGTCAGGCATTGCCGTGCAGGGGAGCCCTCGCTCTCATTGGACAAGAGCTCTGGGGAAGAAGTGTTTGAATGGGATAGTGGTGATTGGGCTTCACACGAGGCACTGTGTTTGCTGGCGGCCATTTTAGACCTACAGACTGCAGCAAAGTGGCCCTTTTTAAGGCACTTCTGGCTCCTGGCTTTTCTTGCTGGGCACTGGGACCTGCTGTGCTTGTCCCTCCCGCAGAAATAACATTTTGGGTTCGCACGGGGCAGTGTAGCAGCAGCCGACAGGCCGTCAGTATCTCGGGGGGTGGTAGGGTAGAAGGGCACTCTACTCACATCAGAACGAGGGGTCCAGTCCCTAGAGAGCTCGGTGGACTTTAAGGCTGCATCCTTCATTGTGATTGCAATCCGGGCCATGTCCTCTAGTTTTTCTTCCTCTTGCTTGAGCAAGCGCAGCCTCACTTCATTCGATCGAAGCCCGGCCACATAGGCATCCCGGACGAGATCGTTTGTGATCTCGGCAGCAGTTTTGTCCACACAGTTACAGTCCTTGCCCAACGCCTTTAATACTTGTAAATATGCCCTGCTGGACTCGCCAGGCTGTTGCTTCCTCGACGCAAGCACGAGCCGGGCATGAACTCTGTTCACTGGTTGATTATACAGTTCTTTCAGTATCTTTATGGCTGCGGTGTAAGTGGTCTCATCCTGGATGTTCTCGTAGACTCTCAAGGACACCATAGACAGCAATGCTGTTAGACGCTGGTTATCCTCCTCCACCTCAACGAATCTCAAGAAGTTTTCAAAATTCAGCAGCCAGAACTTAAGGGCTTTGAAGGCTGTAGCTGACTGTGGGTCGATATCAAGTTTTTCTGGCCGAGTTACACGCTCCATCCCTTTAAAAAAAAATTCTTTTTGCTAATAAAATTGTAGAGCTCGTTGAAAGAATCAAAGACTTGTTGATCCAAACCAAGGCTTTTATTAGCAAAAGACAGGAGCTCTTCACAGGTGGCCGGCCAGTCCGAAATGATCCAACTTGGATAAAGACACAACCCTTTAAGGCCCAGACAATAGGCGTGGTTTAGTTCTCAGCCAATCGCTGTAAGCACAGTCCAGATACTGTAACTATATACACTATGTACATTGGTGATAGATCTGTACTATCACAGGTCATATATCAAAATTCCTTGGATTCTGGGCAGGTCCCGGCAGACTGAAAGACCGCAAATGTCACGCCACTTTTTAAGAAGGGATGTAGGCAGAAGACTGGAAATTATCAGCCAATTAGCTTGACGTCTGTAGTTGGAAAAATGCTTGAAGCCGTCATTAAAGATGAAATAGTGAAACTTTTGGAACGTAAGGGTTCAATCAGGCAGACACAGCATGGTTTTAGAAAGGGAAGATCTTGTTTGACAAACTTGTTAGGATTCTTTGAGGATATAATGGGTGTGGTGTATAGAGGGGAACAGGTTGATGTTGTATATTTGGATTTCCAGAAAGCGTTTGATAAGGTGCCGCACAAGAGACTTATCAGTAAGTTACAGGAAAGTGGAGTCCGGGGAAGTCTAGTGGCATGGATCGAAAATTGGTTGTCTGACAGGAGGCAGAGAGTCGGGATAAGTGGAAGTTTTTCAGGTTGGCAGAGAATGGTAAGTGGGGTGCCGCAGGGGTCAGTATTAGGCTCACAACTGCTCATCATTTACATTGATGACTTGGAGGAAGGGACAAAATGTGGTGTAGCCAAGTTTGCGGATGACACCAAATTGAGTGGAAGAGCAAATTGTAATGAGGATGTGGAGAGTCTGCAGAGGGATATAGTTAAGCTGGATGAGTGGGCAAAGGTCTGGCAGATGGAGTACAATGTTAGTAAGTGTGAGGTTATCCACTTTGGCAAGAAAAATAAAAGAGCTGAATATTATTTAAAGGGTGAAAAACTACAGCATGCTGTTGTGCAGAGGGACTTGGGAGTGCTTGTGCATGAATCGCAAAAGGTTAGGTTGCAGGTGCAGCAGGTTATTAAGAAGGCAAATGGAATGTTGGCCTTCATCGCTAGAGGAATTGAATTCAGGAGTAGGGAGGTAATGTTGCAACTGTATAAGGTACTGGTTAGACCACACCTGGAGTACTGTGTCCAGTTCTGGTCTCCATATTTGAGGAAGGATATACTGGCTTTGGAGATGGTCCAGAGGAGGTTTACTAGGTTGATCCCTGGGATGAAGGGGTTGACTTATGATGAAAGATTAAATTGTCTAGGATTGTATTCGCTCGAGTTCAGAAGAATGAGAGGAGATCTTATAGAAACATATAGGATTATGAAGGGTAATGGATAGGATAGATTTAGGAAGGTTTTTTGAGCTGTCCGTGGAAACTAAAACGAGAGGACACAGTCTCAAGATTCAGGGGAGTAGATTTAGGACAGAGATAAGGAAAAATAGTTTTTCCCAGAAAGTAGTGAATGTTTGGAATTCTCTAACCAGGGAAGTGGTTGAGGCTGCCTCATTAAACATATTTAAAATTTGGTTAGATAAATTTTTACATGATAGAGGAATTAGGGGATATGGGGAGAAGGCAGGTAGGTGGAGTTAGGTCATAAATTAGATCAGCCATGATCTTATTGAATGGCGGAGCAGGCTCGATGGGCCATTTCTGGCCTACTCCTGTTCCTACTTCCTATGTTCCTAGATAGTGCACAAATCCTGCATTGTCAGCATTTCACTATGTGATTGTAAGATGAACATTGTAGAGAAGACTGTCTATTAAAGCTGCTTGGAAGAATTACATCATGAATTCTGATGTATTTGATCCATAGTGTTTGCAGACAGCTCAAACAATGATGGATTGTATGGGTTGTGCATATTCTCTGGATAATGACGGAAGGAATCGCAACAATGTACTTTAAATTAAATTTTAGACATATGGCATGGTAGCAGGCCATTTCAGCCCACGAGTCCGTGCTGCCCAATTAACCTACACCCCCTGTATGGTTTTTAACAATGTAAACAAACCGGAGCCCCTGGGAAAAACCCTCACAGAAATGGGCAGAACGTACAAACTCCTTACATGGGATTTGAAACCCGGTCCCGATCTCTGGATCTGTAAAGGTGTGCGCTAACCGCTACACCAAATGTGATGACCCACTGGGAAAAGACATCTGTGAAAGGTATTTAAAGGTCTGGGCATTGATGAAGACAACTAAGAGGCAGCTGCTCAGGATCATTCTCAGTGACTGTACAAACGCCTACTAAAGCGAAGAGAAGCTAATATATACAGGCAGAAAAGTACATCTGAAGAACAAACAGCATAAAGATGCAGCTAAGTTCATCTTTGTGCAGCAGACACAACAGAGCTGCCATTTACCAATGTACCTCTGTAGCTGTAGTCAGTGTTACACTCCAGTACAGCGAAGGTAATATCCAGGACATAAGTACACTCTGTGTCAAGCCTGATTGGATTTACAAATGATAGGCAAATGTCTTACCCCAGCCATTCTCAATGATGGTCATACAGCCCCCCTGCGGCCCACAGTGCATTTAAGGTGCGGGGGGGGGGGTGGGGAACTAAATTAAGTCGAATGTATTTTTTAAATGTGTTTTATATAGTCGGTAGAAGACGTACAGAAGAAACTAACTAAAATTTACTTTTTTAAAGGTAAGGGGGGGGGCAACAAACTTTGAAAATGTCCTAAGGGGGCCAGAGCCATAAAAAGGTTGAAAATGACTGCCTTAACCTATCCAGTGATGTCATGCAATTACAATCATTGAGTTCTGCAGCAAGAAAACAGGCCCTTCAGCCCATCTAGTCCTATTTGCCTGCATCTATCCTCTAAACCTGCCTAATTCTCTTTCAAATATTAGAATTGCCCCAGCTTCCTCCAGCTGCTTGTACTCCATGTACTTGTATACTGTGAAAAAAGTGCTCCTCAAATCCCTTTTATATCTTTCCTCTTTTACCTTAAATCTATGCCCTTTTAGATTTTAGATTCATCTAATCAGAGGAAAAAGTCTATGACTATTTACCTTATCTGTGTCCCTCCTGATTTTATATATTTTTAGGTTCCTCTCTTTATTTTTTTCAGTATTAAATCATTGTACATAGATTTTCCCTATTACATGCATCTCTCTCACCGACATTTCAATGTCCTCCTTCATGGACTGATTCTCCATGCCTTCTCCAACCTTCCTATCCTCCATGACATTCATACTGCTTGCTGAATGTAACAACATGTGCCTTTAAGGCCTCATACCTTTCTTTAATTGCTGCAAAGCATAGTATTGGCAACAGTAATTGAGCCATGGGGCGCAGGAGAGCTTCAATGATTTAATACATTGCGATGTTTCCCTTCAATTTTGCATTCTTGTTACGGGACCTGATTTTAATTAATTAAAAAATTGAAATTCGGCTTTTGGGTATATGACAATTAAAAATAATTAAAAATAAAACCTTAATTTTAAATTGACCCAAGTGTTTTAGTAACCAAGCAAGAATAATTATCCAGACTAAAGCTGGTAAATATGCAAAATGTCTGAATTCATTACAATAAACAGACATTCCGTCATGTGGAGAAGCATTCAGACATGCTGGAGAAACTGAGCAGGTTACGCAGCCTTTGTAGGAAGTGAAATGTAACCAACCTTTTGGGATGGATGATTCTCTTCTTCTTTGGCTTGGCTTCGCGGACGAAGATTTATGGAGGGGGTAAAAGTCCACGTCAGCTGCAGGCTCGTTTGTGGCTGACAAGTCCGATGCGGGACAGGCAGACACGGTTGCAGCGGCTGCAGGGGAAAATTGGTTGGTTGGGGTTGGGTGTTGGGTTTTTCCTCCTTTGCCTTTTGTCAGTGAGGTGGGCTCTGCAGTCTTCTTCAAAGGAGGTTGCTGCCCGCCAAACTGTGAGGCGCCAAGATGCACGGTTTGAAGCGATATCAGCCCACTGGCGGTGGTCAATGTGGCAGGCACCAAGAGATTTCTTTAGGCAGTCCTTGTACCTTTTCTTTGATGCACCTCTGTCACGGTGGCCAGTGGAGAGCTCGCCATATAACACGATCTTGGGAAGGCGATGGTCCTCCATTCTGGAGACGTGACCCACCCAGCACAGCTGGATCTTCAGCAGCGTGGACTCGATGCTGTCGACCTCTGCCATCTCGAGTACTTCGACGTTAGGGATGAAAGCGCTCCAATGGATGTTGAGGATGAAGCGGAGACAACGCTGGTGGAAGCGTTCTAGGAGCCGTAGGTGATGCTGGTAGAGGACCCATGATTCGGAGCCGAACAGGAGTGTGGGTATGACAACGGCTCTGTATACGCTTATCTTTGTGAGGTTTTTCAGTTGGTTGTTTTTCCAGACTCTTTTGTGTAGTCTTCCAAAGGCGCTATTTGCCTTGGCGAGTCTGTTGTCTATCTCATTGTCGATCCTTGCATCTGATGAAATGGTGCAGCCGAGATAGGTAAACTGGTTGACCGTTTTGAGTTTTGTGTGCCCGATGGAGATGTGGGTGGGCTGGTAGTCATGGTGGGGAGCTGGCTGATGGAGGACCTCAGTTTTCTTCAGGCTGACTTCCAGGCCAAACATTTTGGCAGTTTCCGCAAAGCAGGACGTCAAGCGCTGAAGAGCTGGCTCTGAATGGGCAACTAAAGCGGCATCGTCTGCAAAGAGTAGTTCACGGACAAGTTTCTCTTGTGTCTTGGTGTGAGCTTGCAGGCGCCTCAGATTGAAGAGACTGCCATCCGTGCGGTACCGGATGTAAACAGCGTCTTCACTGTTGAGGTCTTTCATGGCTTAATTATCCCTATGACCATGTTTGATGAACGATGTGACAACATTAAATCTGGTTTGGAACTTCTTTCATTACAGATGTAATTCTGCAACATAACAACCTAGCTTGATGTAGGCATGCCACTGTTTTGGCATGCAATTTTAATTCAAATAAAATGTAGACATACAGTACCATAACAGGCCATTTTGGCCCATGAGTCTGTGGCACCCAATTTATACCCCATTAACCTACACCCCCAGTGTGTTTTTTGACTGGTGGGAGGAAACCGGAGCCCCCAGAGAAAACCTACGCAGACATGGGGAGAACATACAAACTCCTTACAGACAGCATGGATTCAAATCCCCCGGTCCAGCCCCGATGGCTGGCACTGTAATGGCATTGTGCTAACAGCTGCGCCAACTGTGCTACCCATGTCATGCAATAATGTCTCATGGTCCTCAGTTTGCGAGCCATATCCTTTGCTTGAACTCCTCCTGTGTCTGTTGACCGTATATTTGTTATAAACTCTCCTTTTGATTTCAAAACTGATTACTGATTGTAGTATATATTAGAACTGGTTTTATGAAGATTGGTTCATTTTGCACTAATACCTCAAATTGACACACAATTCCATAAATCCATTACCCATAACTCCTGAATAATTCCTAACAGTTCTAGTATCATATAATAACAAGCATTCAATTTTGTCACTAAATGTTTTTGGTAAAGAAATTTCAGTTTGTTTATTCATAAACTCTGGGTTGATATTAGTTTATTTAAAAAAAACTACATAAATCCTCATTTATAGAAAACAAGCAAAGAACTTATCTCTGTAACCAGGAAATTGCTGCTTCTGAGATGTTCACATCATGTAATTCTGGAAGAATTTTTTAATAACATTCCAATGTTGAACAGTGAAAGAGTACATTTTTTTCTAAAGAATCACAATTTTAAATAAACTAAGCATGGCATAGTAAACAAACTTTTAATCTCAGTGTTAAACATTGTTGAGAATCCACTTTCCATTACGCAACCAACAAGATCAGATTTATAATAGCAAAAATCACATGTCAAAAAATGTTCCTACTAGTTCCCAAAAACTTTACTTGCTTCTGATTGGGCAATTTTTAAAACACCAAATTCTGAAAATCTAGATTTTTCTCTTCATAAAAAGATATGTTCCGATTATTTATTAATCATATTTTTGGATTATAAATTATTTGGATTGTGTTCTCTACTAAAATATGATGCAAATTTATTCAGCTTCAGGAAAAAAAAACTTTAAAAATTCAAATTTCTAAGTCCTAAGACAAAAAGTTAAAGAATTTCATGTATGTTACATTCTAAATGTAGTATTTGTGTGACAATAGAAATGGAACCTTTACCATTAATCAGCATTGGGCTCCTCTTTCTGTAACCACACCTTTGGCACCTCGCAAAAATACAATTTTGACTTGAATTTTTCACTGGTATTAGCTCTTACCCCTTCTCAGCTACTTTTTTCTTATATAGATTAACAGGACGATCATGCATCCTAAAATAACCCAATTTTTGTTGTGTGCTTAAATGCTTACGGAAGAGCAGTTCAGTTTGATCGTAACCTGAAACCTGTTGGACATAGCACAGGGCCAGATCTAGCTCCTGAAAATGAGACTGCAGGCATGTAACCTGAGAACATTAAGCTCCACACCATCACTGCTAGAAAGAACCACAGGGCAGGGTTTCTCCTTTCCCCAAGGTTGGTACATGTTTTGAAAATGCTCATTGTTTTTGACACATATCATTTCTGAGAGAAGAAAATACATGCATTCATTTACTAGAGTATAAAGAGTTCACAGCTCTGCATTGGCATTAGCTTTGCTTTGGCCTTTTTTGAAGTATTGTTACAAATATTCAAATTAGTTCGGTATTTTCAAAGTTTATTATTTCATGCAGATTTATTGTGATTCAGTTTGAATTGAAATTTATATTAACCATAAACTCAGTGGAAAAGGTGGACAGGGTGAATTAATATTTCAGTTCAAATAAGCGCTTATTTTGGCCATTACTTGCACAATTTAAATTTTTATATCATCAAAATGGTATAGAAAGCCAGTTGTATAATAAATAGTTCCATAGAAAAATGTTCACATTTACCAAGCTGCTCAATAGTAACTCCACTGGATTATTATTTTATATAGACAGTAAAACATCATTTGTTTGAACATTTTTATTAAGCTCTTTGACTTTTATACCTGTTCAACTGGAAATGGTGGATCTCCCTGCTGACTGTGTGAGGGTGATCCAAAATAGTAACTGAGATTGTGTGTTTAAAAAAAAAGGATGCTTTGGTACCCAGCAGAAAGGCTCTAAAAATTTTAGAGATATGATGCTACTGATATCATCTCAAGATCAACATCATTCTCTTAATAGTCAGGAAGAAGATGAAAAATTTACAGTTTTCTCATTCATAATTCCTTGAACAACATTTTTTGTACTCAATCTAAACTAATTTAAACTTAAAATGTTGTTATATATCATCTCAATAATTAGTTGACCTGGCTATTAATATTTAAATGAATCTCAGACATTCCATTTCGCTTATCTCTCTCTCTCTCTCTCTCTCTCTCTCTCTCTCTCAAAGGTGAACTCATGTTGTGGTCCTTTTCTTTTGTGTAGTGGGGGTTGGAGTGTAGGGGGTTTTTCTTTTATAAAACAATTAGTTGACTTATAGTCTCCACTGCACCACTGAACTAGTATTATTATACCAACTTAATTTTGATCCTGTAGTCCAGTCCCTTCTCATCACCATTTAGGACACCTCACATGCTCTCCATCATGTTGACAACACTTTGGATTGCCTCACTTTCACCTTGGACATTCAGCCCCTATCTCAAGCCTATCTGCTTCATCATGGATTACAGACCAAATCAGTCCTCCACCAGGCAGAGCTAGTACTCACTCTTAATAACCTCTCCTTTGGCTCATTCTACATTCTCCAAATCAAAGGTATAACTTATGGGACCCAGGTATGCTGGTCTTTCTGTTGGACAGTGTGAACCAATCAGGCAAGTCTCCTCAACTCTTCCTCCATTACATTTACAATTACATTGGTGTTGTTTTCTGCACCCATGATGAGCTCGTCAACTCTCTCTACTTTGCTGCCAACTTCCATCTGGAACTCAAATTAACTTGGTCCATCTCTGGTAAATCTCTCCACTTTCTCAAACTCCCTGTCTGCACTTTGGGACATAAACTGTCGACAGACATCCTCTTTAAACCCACAAACTCCCCCACATTTACCTTGATTACACTTCTTCCAACTCTGTTTCCTGTAAGGATTGTGATGGGATAGTTAGGAATGTTTTTTGGAGATAAACTGGTAAAATTAGAGTAGGTTACAAACATACACACATTTTAAAACAGATCTTATTCGAAATACTGAAGAATTCATATTCAATGACTTGATAGAAACTATGGAGAATGCTATGCACATTTAACAATTAGATGCTAATTGAAATGATGTCATGAAATGAATAGACCATGGACTGGAGTCAGGTTGTCTGTGTTGGACATTTCTGACATCTCTGCAAAGTGCTCACTCAAAGATCAATGAGAGGTTTATTTACCTAAAAGAGACAGAAGCAGAAGACTGACTCCTATTGTTTGCTGGAGAAGAAGGGGGTTTTGCAAGTGAGAGAGAAGGACATGTGACTGGCAGTTGGAATCTCAGATGGAGAGAGAGAGACACAGCTGAACATTATCAGCAGGAGAAGCTTTTTGGAACTGAAACAGAAGCTCCAGAGTGGCAGATGGCTGGAAGTGCTATCTGTCTGATGTTTCTCTTGGAACTATGTGCTAGCCTGAAAGAAATAAGTTATCATCTGGAGAACCCCAATGGGACAAGTTTTATCAGCAAGACATTGAGGTGACTAATGGTGGTACCTCAGTTGTAGAAATCCTGCAAACCTATGAAGAACCTTCTTGAGCAGTAAACATTTACCTTTTGAGCAACAAAGCCTGGTGAACTTCATACATGTTAAATTCTGTGCACAGTATAAGAATTGCCTGCAACCAGTGAACTTGGAAGAATGAGAAGTGAGATTGAACTGTGAACCAAAGAACTTTTCTTAAATTTACACACACATTACATACACATGCACTTAGAATTAGAAGGGGGTTAAGTTGGGTTAGTTAAGTTAATAGTGTTACAAGATCAAACCAGCAACCACAAAGAAGGCATATCACACAGAGGTAAAGATGAACAATTACTTTATTAACAAAAATTCACCTTCAAACTTCAGTTCAAAATCCCCCCTTTTATAATAATGCCCACTGTTTACTATGCACATCTCGATAACAATGTAAAACTAATGAATTCCCCAGCCTAAATATTATATATGTAATTAAAGTCTAAGTTATATTTCCAACCAGCCCACAGAAAAACTTAGACACAAAACACACAAGACTCACAAAACTTCGATCTCAACCGAAGCAAAGATCATAAGTAAAATGCAGTTTGTTTGGTAAACTGAAGCCAAAAGATCTTTGAGAGAGAGAGAGAGAAAGAGAGAGAGAGAGAGAGAGAGAGAGAGAGAGAGAGAGAGAGAGAGAGAGAGAGAGAGAGAGAGAGAGAGAGAGAGAGAGAGAGAGCACAAAATTCAAAGTTATCTCATGTTGTTTGCAGAGAGAGGAACAACTGGCTTGGTCCGGATCCTTCTGGCTGCCTTCTGAATGTTCATCCTTTTTTTAAAAATCCCAATATTCTAAATTGTCTGCCAGACCATGACTCATGCTCTGGGCTTTCTTCCACTCCACAGCACAACCCAGTGGTGGTTTATCGTCCAAGTCCAGAATTTTTTTTTTCATTTTCTGCACATGCTCAGTCCGTCTCCCACTCTATCAACATTCCACCTTCACCTTGGCTCTTAAAGGCAAACTGTCACTTTTAAACATAAAACCACATAGCACAAGGGCAATACACAACATAGAACTCTCTAACAATAGAGAAAAGTTAACGCTTGATTTTGTTTTTATGTTTAATGATAACTAAAAACAACTTTTGTTTAAGTAACTACTTGTCTTGATGAATGTCTATTGCTGCTAGGTTTTGAGGTCCTTTGGGCTCACAACAGGATTCTATTCCTTTCTCTTAATTTCTCTGCTGCATCTTCTCTGTAAGGCTTTCCATTTCAGGACAACTGAGAGATCCTCCTTTTTCAGAAAATATGGCTTCCCCTCTGCTATCATTAACTCATCCCTTATCTACATTTCCTCTATTTCCCACACATCCACCCTAGTCCCTCACCCTCCACCTCCAGAGGAAATAAGGACTCCTTACCCATCACCCATCAGCTCTACTTCCAAAATATATTTCTCTGCAATTTCCAACACCTCAAATGGATCTCAGCAGCAGACACATCTCCCCTGCCCTCTCCACTTTCTGCATGGATTGCTCCCTCCACGGCTCCCATGTCCATTCAATCCTTCCCATCAATCTCCTCTTTGGTACAAGAAGTGGTGCACTTGCACCTCCTTCCTCACCATTCAAAGTGAAGCAACACTTCACCTATGAATCTGTAAGGATTTTTTATTGCATCTTGTGCTCTAAATTCAGCCTCCTCTACATTGGAGAGACTGGACACAGACTGGGAGATTGTTTTGTTGAGCAACTTTGCTATATCTGCTGCAACCACCAATTCCGCACACTAATCCCACAACAACATGTCTGTCCATGTCTCATGCTCAGCCAGGTTGAGGTCACCTACAAATTTGAGGAACAGTCTTCAACCAGCTGACATCAATATAGACTTCTCCAATTACCATTATCCCCCTCCCTGGTCTCTCTCTTTCCCTCATCCCTCTTGTTTCCTTATCCTTCTCTCATGCTTTCTCTAGCTTCTAATTCCTTCAATTCCTTCACCTCTCCCCTATCTCTTCCCAGCTTCTTTCTATTCTACCTTTCCACCTCCATCCACCTATTACCTCTTCCCTATTAGCCTGTGTTCCCACTCCTTCTCCCCCCAACCCCCTCCGCAACCTTTTGATTTTGGTGCCTGCCTGATTTTCACCACTCCTGTAGAAGAGTTCAGGCCCAAAACATTGACTTTGAGTTTCTATGGATGCTATGTGACCTGCTGAATTTCTCCAATATTTTGTGTACTGCAATTAATTTACTTTTTCATTCCAGGACATGAAGTGCAAGAGTTTGAATTCTACATGCAGCTACAGGCAGAATTGATTAAATATTTGGCTTAAGTAAATGTTTTGCCTTCCATCACTGACCCAAGATTGCTAAAGAGGTAATACTTGTCTTTGAGACAACGGGTACTGCCATTGGAATAAGAGGATCCACTAATCGATGCCTGCCTGCCTCAGGCCTTTGATTGTCAATCTCCACACAGCAGAAGTAATTGGCCTCCAATTGTAAGAGGTGATGTCGAGCATTAACTGTACTTTATTTCATTAACATTAGACCCTGCAATTTTGTTTATTGTCACACTACCTTTTGCACTTTTGTTCTTACATTACTGCTATACTGTGTATAGGTTGACTTGCCTCGATAGCAAAAAAAGGATTTTCATTGTAATTCAATACAAAAGCAATATTCAGCTCCTGGAGACTCCCTTGCCCTTTTAGACTGGCTTCCTTACATTAAGTGTTTTGTGATAGCAACCTCTCAGTGGCAATAAGATGAATGAGATGATCTTTGACATCAGGAGAGGGGGCAGAGTCCACACACCTGTCTGTATTAATTGCACTGAAGTCAGAAGAGTAGGTAGCTACAAATCTTTGGGAATAAATGCCTTCAATGGCTGGAACAGGAACTCTTATTGTCATGATGGTCCAGAAACCGCTCCAACACCGCTACTTTCTCAGAAGACAAAGGAAGTTTGGCAACCCCCTTGTCCCCCCAGAACTTATATGTACACCATCAAAACCATATTGCTGGGTGTAGTACAGCTTGGTATGGAAGAAGCTACAGAAGTAGTGAATACCACTCATAACATAATATAACCTCCCCTTCCTTCCATCTACATCTCCTGTTGCCTGGGAATGACAGCCAACAGACTGAGGTCCCATCACACTCTCTTCTTCATCCATTGAGGAGAAGGCCAACAAGTGTGAAAGCATGCACCAACAAGAATAAAGACAGTTTCTTCCCTGGAGCTTTTAGGATCCAAAATACATTCCATAACAGAGCTATCAGGCTGCCCTTGCTTGGCACTAATTTAATTGTAATCCTAGTCTGTAAATTGTGATCTTTACACAGCTGTCTGAACATTGGCTTGTTTGCAGAAGAACACATCAATATACTAGGTATTTTGTGACAATTAAACTGATGTGGATTTCCAGCAAGCATTTCATGGGGAATATTTCCCTCTTTGTCAGCTTCAAGTTTCACCCTTGAGGAGACAGAATTGGGAATCCTACTGTGAGTGAGGAGAGAGGAAAGGAAAATTCTGAATAACTAGCTTGTAGAAGTTCTTTAGTAATGTGAAAAATAGAAAGGTAAGGAAATACTATTGAATGTGGTATATTTGGATTTCCAATGGGCTTTTAATAGCATCTCATTCAGGAGGTTGGTCAATAAGGTTGCAGCACAAGGATTTAATTAGTTCTCTAGATTAATTGAGTTACATACATGTTTTTCCAGTCACTTGCATGCCAATTATGCGTCAGATGAGTCTGAACTGACGGTGGCGGTTCGCAATACCACGCTGTGCGCCAACTACAATCTGTTAATTATTGCCTATCTGTGCTATTTGACCACGTGATGCTTGTGAATCCTATTTTATCAATGGACTGTAACTTGATAACATTTATAAAACATAAGGAACTGTTTGGCTATCAGGTGAATAGGCAGCCACAATCATCCCGGTGCTTAAGAGAGCGATGGTAACTGGACAAAATGACTACCACCCCAACCATCATGAAGGACTTTGAGTGACTAAAATGTTCTAAATGTCAAGGACTTGTGATAGCATTTAAAGATATGGACAACTTTGATGGTCAATAAATCCAAAAGTTGGAGTTCAGTGATTTCCAAAGGAATGTTGTGAGCTACCATGCCATTTTGTAGCTGGCAGCTACACCAATCTTTCTGCCATTTTGATGGACCCTGCCATATTATTGACAAAGAAGATTGGTACCTGGATTCACCTTAAAGCAGATGGGAGTTCACTGGTTGGGGAGAATGACATTGAAAATAAAATATGGACTAACGTCATAGAGTTTTGAATGTTAATTGAAAACAACAAGGAAGAAACTATCTAAAAATACATACTGGAGGACAGTTGATAAAAGTGTGTTGATTAGGGCTCTGGCCCAATTGGATTGGAATCAAAAATGTGGAAGCAAATAAACTTCCTCTCAAGAGAGCAGAGGAGAAAGACATTTCAGGACACACGAGTTCTCCAAATGAAGCAGAAGATTGAAATTTATAATAGGGTATGTAAGATGGTTTTGTGGTACTGGTAACTAATATCAAAAATAATCATGAACAGGAAACTGAAGCTTTTTGTAAATGAATAATTAATGAATGTGCTCTTCATCGTAATGATTATGTCGTTAATTTACATGCATTTGTGTCAGATTAACATATTTACTGACAAATAGGCTCACCTGTGACATTCTTTGGAAACTATACAATATTAAATAGTCACCTCAGAACTCAAGTAATCCATTATGGTTTTTAGTCTGCAGGCATGTAACGGTACAATCAAGAAATTTTGCTACTACACAAGCAGTCTAAAAAGGAACGTGCAGGAATTTTCAGTGTAAATCATACCGGAAAAATTCATTGACGGTCATCCACTCTACTGCACGTCCAACCACCTGCCCTGTTGCACTCGGGTTCTTGCAGTCTAAAAAGGCGCCCACTGTGAACAACCACACAGGCAGTAATTATGTTATTCTTTTTCTGTGATTTTCCCGACATTGCAGTCTAAAAACCCGACATGTCCCCAAGGGTCTCTCTGAAAACAAACAAAAAATATGCTTGATGAAATTGATGACATTTTTTTGAAACATTGTCCTTTAATATTTCAGCAGTTTTCCTGATAATAGTGAGAATTGGAGACAGAGTCGATGGAGAAGATGTTGGTTTATTTGATGGCCAGAGTTGGATTCACAATTCCCTCCAGTTTCTTTGTTCACGAATATCCCTTGCAAATGGGAGTTCAGAGTATCATGATGAATCAAAAATAATAATCTTTGCAAATTTCAAATTTCTGACCTCAGAATTGGGGTTGGAAATTCAGCTACTGTGAGTCTTAAATATCAGAAGGCCAGAAGTTTCTGAACTTTCTGGTTCAGCCTGAAATCGACTGGCAGATAGGTCAACCCTCCTTTTTTTAGCCTCATTTTAATGGTTTTATGTTATATCCGGCTTATAAATCAACCTCCATTTTATGGGCTGTTGTTCGGGCCTACTAGAAACAACAGCATTTTTTTTTTTTAAAAGCACCCAATCATAAGTAACAAAGCTGTAAATTAAGTAAGTTTAAAAAAACCTTGGGCTACCAGGCAGCAGTGGTGATGGCCCATTGAGCTGGAGCAGTGACCTCAGCCTATGAGACAGGAGCATCAATGGTGACCTCAGTGTCTCAGGTAGGAGTGGTTATGGTGGTACCCTGCAGTGGCGAGGTGTTGGGGAGTGGCAGCACAGGCAGTGGGGAGGTGCTTCCAGCATCGACTTGTATGCCAAATTGATGTCAATCTGGTTTCTTTTTTTGGTGAATTTAAGGTCTCAAAAGTATATCCAGCAGAAGTTGACCCAACTCCTTTTTGAGACATTTTTTAGGGTTTCTTGACTTATAAGCTGAATATATGGTATATTAATTAATTATTGATGACCTGATGCTGAGCAGCTCCATATTATAGGCTATCACATTTTACTTGGATGCACCTCCAATGTTCTCAAATGGGGTTTGAGACTAAAATATTTCTGGAGATACTTTTTTTCTCTTCCCTTTAGTTTTCATACTGCTAGATTGCTTGAACCCCATGTCATAAACTATCCTGAGAGCGGGAGGCTCTGCATTCTATTAGTTGAAATGAGCAACAGAATAAGCCTGGTTCTCCTGAGGTATATTTATGTATTACATAAAGGCACAATTACTTGCAGGCCAAATTTAAGTTTACCACCAGGTGGTGGATTTTCTCTGTGCATTTGTTATATCAACCTTTCAAGGATTGTTTTGTGTGATTTCACTACAGTTAATTCAAACAACATCTTCCCCCAAAAATGGGTTTCAGAATTGAGGCCAAAATATCTGAGAAACAGCTAGAAATTGTTATGAAATAAAAACAGAAAATGCTGGTGATAATCAGTAAATCAGATAGCATCTGTTGAGAGAAATAGAGCCGATTTAGCGACATGGTTTCAGCATTTTCTGCTTTGATTCATGGCACTTACAGTTTTTCAATATCACTCTGTAGGTTTAGAAATATAAAGAATGGTCTTGTCACTGTCACACATTCCAAAAACAAAAATCTATTCACATTTGGATTTAAAAAGAACATTTGCAGTTTTACTTTTCTCACTGTCCCTGCAAACCACAATGGCCTTGCCCCTCTTGTGAACTTCCTCCAGCTACACAACTCTAAGAATTTTGTGTTCTTCCAAGTTTGGACCTCCTTGTAATTTCATTTTTCTTTGCCTCATCACTGATCTTTGCAACCTTGGCCTAAAACCATGAAACTTCCTTCCTCAGCCTCTGTTTCATTTTCCTTCTTTTATGAGATTTATTATCATTCACATCTGAACAAACAGGCAATTAGTTGTCCAAATATGTGCTTTGAAGATATTTCAAGGTCAAAAAACTGTTTTCTCAATAAAAGGTCTGTTCTTCTGTGATTCATGCCAATTATTACTCTTGCGGTATTGCTGCACGTAGGAAACACAGATTTATTTAGGTACCTAATGGCTATGGGTAAAATATAATACTGGCTATTTAATTTTTAACTCTCCTGGTCAGAGGCCTCACCTGTCTTTCCAAACTGAGACCTAGATGAGGAAGCCTTTCAATTACAGTTCCATATGATGTTCAGAAAGGCAGCAATGGCTTATTTACATTTGTTCTTTGTTTCTTTTGAGCGCCGGTAATAAAAGTTACTCCTCTTTATCTACAAAAAAAATATCAGGCCTTCCCTGCCATGGACTTTTGATCTCTTTTCTCTTCCAAGATGCTATTAGACCATAGACAAAGGATCAGAAATAGACTATTCAGCCCACCAAGTCTGCTCCACCATTTAATTATAAGCTGATCTATTTTCCCTCTGCCTCACTGCCCAGCCTTCTCACCATTACCTTTGATGCCATGTCTAATCAATTACCTATCAATCTCTGCCTTAAATACCCTCAATAACCTGGCCTGCACAGCTGCTTATGGCAACAAATTTCACAGATTCACCACCCTCTGGCTAAAGAAATCCCTCTACATCTTGTTCTAAATAGATGGTCTTCATTCTTGAAATTGTGTCCTCTTGTTCTTAACCCTTCCACCTGTACCTGGAATATGCCTTTTAACATTCAAAATGTTTCAATGAGATCCCCCTCATTCTCCTAAATTCCACTAAATGCAGCCCAAGAGCTGTCAAATGCTCCTCATATGATAACCCTTTCATTCTTGGATTCATCCTAGTGAACCTCCTTTGAACCCTCTCCAACTTCAGCACAACTGCTCACAATCAGGTCTCACCAGTGTTTTATAAAGCCTCATCACATCCCTGCTCTTATATTCTATTCCTCTCAAATTGAATGTCAGCATTGCATTTGCCTTTCTCACCACAGTCTCAACATACAAATTTACCTTCAGGCTATCATGCACGATTACTCCTCGGTCCCTTTGCATCTAGGTATTTTTAAATTTTACACCCATTGAAAATAAATGTCTGCCAGTTTATTTTTTTCTCCCGGTGCATGACTCCGCACTTTCCAACATTTTGTTTCATTTGCCAGTTCTCTGCCCATTCTCCTAATATGCTTCAGTCCTTCTGCAGCCTACGTGTTTGCTCCACACTACCTACTCGTCCACCTATCTTCATATCATCTACAAACTTGGCCACAAAGCCATTCATTCCATAATCCAAATCATTAATATACAAATATAAAAAAGAAATACATGCTATGTACACATGTAAACAAATAAAAACATTTAAACAACTGACTGTTCAATACAGAGAGGGGGAAAAATGAGGTGCAAAAGTAAGAAACATTAAATGTCTCTCCAATTGAGTTTATTGTTGAGGAGGCTGGTGGTAGAGGGGAAGAAGCTGTTCCTGAACCTGATGGTGAGAGTCCTGTGGCACCTAGACCACTTTCCTGATGGCAGCAGCAAGAACAGAGCATGTACTGGGTGGTGTCAATCCTTGATGATTGCTGCTGCTCTCCCACCCACATCGCAACCCACCCTATTCCATTAATTATTTTTTATTCCAATCTTTTAGATTGCCATTATATACAAAAACATTTTGTTGCATAACTATGTGCTTAAGGTCTGATTTTTATAACTGAATTTCATGGGAATCGGTCTATATAATTTAAACAAAAAAACATTAGCACTTCAACTAGTTTTGGTCTGCTCAAAAGTTTTAGTGAATTGTCAGAATTGTTTTTAAACTTTAAAAATTTTCAATGACTTGGTCTTTAGTTCCAGACAGGTAACCAAAACGATTCGACATTTAGGTTCCTAGAAATGAAAAAAAAATTCCCACATCTTATTTAAAAAAAACAATTCTGAAAAAGGCAATATGACTGAGGATCTGATGCATCCTCCTACTGTCAGACAATTTATCATATGCAGGCATAGACACGTACAATTAATAGGTAGTACATCAATCAATCAATATCACTAATGAAGACAACTTGATGTTCTCCAGTGTGTAAAAGGAAATTTAAAACTAATTTCATAATGACTGTATTGCTGTAAATATGTGAATCATGTTGAAATTCTTTGGTTTCTGTTTGAGTATGTGACCTTCATTAATATCATTCAAACATCCATGACATCACAAATCTCTGTCAAGAAGACTTATTTAAAACCTACTTTCACTTCACACCCACACTTTTCCCCAACATCCTGAGATTTTTGCCATTTGTTCACTCCCCCCCACTCCTGCCCACCACTCAGTCCCCTTACATCATGAACAACTAATGGAAAGAGAGGGAGATTTTGTCATTTATTTTCTTGCAACTTATCAACACTTAATTAATATACATTTAAAATGCTTATAGGTTCAGTTTAGCATTTAAGAACAATTGTTTTAATCCAGGTCAACAACGATCATGGGGGAAAATGTATAACAAAAGGTTATCAGTCTGAGTTTGTGCAAGAAATACTTGCTTTAAAATCAATGTAAGGCAGCCTTATAGCAGTAGGTAAGTTGTCATCAATACAGTCAAAAGTCAAAAGTGCATTTTTGCACTGTATTTCAGTTGCTCATTTTATAAATTTCATACATGGCCAATACAATTCTACATTTAAGTTTAACTATGAATTAATTGAAATTTATTTGGATCAGATACAGTATTAAGGATGTTTATCTTGTAATGGACAAGTTGAAGTGAACATTCATACATGCCAGTTATTGAAATATCTAATCACACAACAACTGTGGATCACCAAATAGAAGAATTATGTAGGTTGCAGCAATTTTGATTTACTGCTTCTATAAAAACTTTGTCATGGTCTCCATTATGCATTCTGATTTAGACATGACAAGCTGGGGATAAATTTACACCTTAAAAACCAAAAGAAGAGCTATGACATGGGCAGCCAGTGGTTACTTGGAGCAAAATAAAATCTGTGGCTGTTAAATGTCCTATTTAAATGATCAGTCTACAGACAGAAAATATGTAGACCTAGAATCTGCCCAATATAAAATGTCAAACCACCAATAATTAGGACATCTTATGACCCATTTCAAAGAATTACCTATTTGGTATGAAATGTTTATTGACATCCATTATTGTGGAACTCTGTAGAATGAACCTACACTATGTTTCACTTTGTACCAATACAGCAACTCATCCTTTTAAGTGATAAAGAATATTGTTTGAGGGAAGCTTTATCTTGTAATTAACATTTTTGAACAAGTTGCATTTATAGATGTTTTTAGTTAAATAAATTTGATTTTTAAAATATTAATTTGATATTTTAATTGTTTATTTTAATACTTTTGCTTTACATTCAAAGCCAGGGAAAATGGTTTAGGCCACTAGCAAAGTTATTTAAAGCGATTTAATTGGCAAGGTTTAAACAGTTGTATAATTTTAATTGTGTGATCCTAAATCGATGCATTTGCAGATGGCAATGTTGATTAAGAATACACAATTATCTGAAAATCTGATTATCTGAAAGTATGAAATTTTTGTTTTTGTCCTTCAAAATTGAAGACTTCCTTTTGAATTTTCCTTATGATGTGAAAAACCTGCAGAGCATATTTTGTCAGAAGTGCACAAGGTCTTCATAACAAGCACAAGGATCATGCTGCAGCTTTTTTTGTAGTGGTGTGTGCATTTCTGCAAGGGTGCCAACTGATAGCAACAGGTTGGAAGGTTTCTTTGTGTTCTTAAGTTTGTTGTAATATTAAACACAATTCTTTTGGAGGGAAATTTTGGGGAAATAAAATGTTATAAATGTGGTTACTGAACATGGATTGCTTACACATTTAAAGACTGGGAGTGCATTCAGATAAAAATTCTGTATTACATAATGCATAATAAAACAACTAAGTTTTAGTTATGTCATAGATGTAAAACAGCTAAAATTGCTCAAACAAGTTACAAGCAAATGTTCCCACATCAAACACCCACAGAATCAACAAATGCTGATTAATTAGATATTCGGATCATGATTAGGGCATGTGGAGAAGAAATATTTAAAATTTAATTGGTGTACTTGATGGAAATATTAACTACAATATTTTGTGCAGCTCCACAGTATCACGGCTACTATTGCCCAGGATTGATTTTGACAGTTGTTGTTGTCTGCGTGGAGACATACCTTTTGAATGAATGGTATTAATCTAAATACTTCAGTTTCCTCACCTCCAAACATGGGTTTGGCCTAATCTTATTGTCAAGGTAAGGATCCTTCAGAATTTAAAAAAAACTTACTAAGTGAAACCTTAGACAAGCTGAAGAAATTGGAGAGTACAATTCTGATGAACTTAAATGGCAAATCCTTCACCCAGAAATTATTGCACACCAATAATTTACTCTTAACATTCATCAGTGGCCTTGCTTTAAGACCGAATAGATTGTTAGGTGAATTGCAAATTCTAAATTATAGGGTGGAGGGAAATGGGTAAAAGAATAGGATTAATGAGATTGTTATGAAAGCCAAATGGGTTATTTCTATACTAGAAACAAATGATGTACACTAATTTCATAAAGGTTGAATCATCATGTAATACATTGGAATAACCATGTCAGATTTATAGAAGTTGTCTGTTCTCAGACTAACTGATAATTGTATGCAAATCCAAGCAATTTTCTAACCCAAGCAGTGCCATGTGCAGGCAAAGGGGGGGGGGGGGGGGGGGTGGGCATTGCCACCATCTTGGACGATGTCACTTCTGACAAACAACACCATTGTGCGTGCCGTGGGGGGGCCACCATCTTGGATGACATCTCTACTGACCAACACCCACAAAACAATTACATGGTATCAATGATTATGTGAGTATATATGAACATTTTATGGGGGGGGGGGGTTTCAATGGTTTTTCATAAAATTCTTTCAATTCTCTTGCTCTTTTTGGCAAAATAGAAGTCTAGGCTTCTTGGATGGCAAATAAGAGACTGCAGATGATGGAAAACTAGAGAAACACGCAATGTTGGAGGAACTCAACAGATTAAGTAACATCCATGAAAGTCAACCAATATCTTTTGCCATTCATGGATGCTGAATGACCTGCTGAATTTCTCCAGTATTTTGTTTGCATGGATGGATTGTGTTTGTTGTGGAGATTTTAGTTTCCTTGAAGTATACATACATTCTGCATTCACCGTGTCACCCCATAGATTTCCTCTGATGTTCCAAATACTTGTGTTAGTAGATTAATTGGTTGCATGGATGCAATTGGGTGGTACTGGCTCGTGGGCTGGGCCTATTGCCATGCTGCATTTCTAAATTAAAAATTAAATATTTGAGGTTAGAGCCATTTTTAAAAAAATAATTAAAAACCACATAATGGGTCCTTCAGCCATGCTGACTGATATAAACAGACTCCACAGCAATCTATTCATTCCCCACCACACTCCCATTATTTTCTATTTTACTTTCATCCACATGTACGTGTCTTTTAAATGTCCCAAAAAAATGCTAGACTTTAACAACTGTATGTTAACTTGTGATTGTCAGTGAAAAATTAACAAATAATGTGAAAACAGTTTTACTTTTGTAGGGCTCATTCACTGTATACTGTACACATTAGTTCAATCCTGTTTCAAAATGCAAATAAGAACACAACAGCTACTTGAGTGGGTACAAGAGCCAAGAGAGTTACTGTAGCCATGAAATCACTTTACCCAAGACTCTGACTGATAGTGTAGAGCGACTGCATGTGGTGGATTCCCATCCAACTACCAATGATCAAGCAGTTCCTGGAATGGCAGGAAGCTATATTTATTAGAAACCAAGTTCGACCATTGTTAGAATTGATCTTGTTATTTTGCAGTTTACTGTGAACTTCCAAGTCCAAAATTGTGTTGCACTTTTGTGATACCTAGGTAGCATATAAAACAGATTTTCACTGCATGTTGGTGCATGTAACAATAAACTGAACTAAATAAACTATACATTAAAAATAAGCCTGCTATTTGTGGCCATCAAACATTTTAATCATTATTTTGGTGCAAGTTTGATCTATTGGGGAAATAAATTATACTACCAAGTGCTCAGTAGCACACTGTTCAACTTAAGAAATACCACAATCAAAATAAGTCATCATGATAGCTTTGAATGGAAGAACTCTGCTGTAATACTTCCAATTAATTGGTTACAAATACATGTCATTGAACCACAGCACCCACTTTTCAAATGCAGTTGAGCTGCAAAGTCTGTGTAGTGTTCGCAAAATCTAGTGGTTTAAGAGAACATTTGAGTAGTCCATCTAGATAAGTCAGTATGAGCATATTCAATTGAAATGGGGATGAGTGGGATGAGTGGAAAATAGTCATGCAGGCTGTAGGAGTATAATTTTACTGAAAAGTTGAAAACATTTGTTAATTTTGAAATTACATATTGTGCTACCAATCAACTACATTAGACAAAGATCTGTGATTAATAGTCTTTAATCACCTTTAGATATCAGCACATCTTACATGTTACTGACCAGGTTCCAAGGCAGGTACTGAGGGTGGGGTTTGGCCTTTATGGGAATATCCAGGAGGGAGGAGTCACAGGTTTCAGGGCAGGCCAGGCCATAAGCACATACATACAATATACATCTTTGTTTTAAAAGAAGGGGTGAATGTGGTGCTACAAAGTCCAGCAGGGGTGGTCTGGTACAATATTCATTTGTATTTAGCCCGTCCAATGCTCTCGTCTGTCGCTGCGACCATCACAGGGACTGCTGTGGCACAGCTGCTGGTTCCCAAGTGGTGCTTCCAGTGGCTGAGGTGGGGGGAGGGGGGGGGAAGAAATTGGTACAGTGGGATTGTTCAGGTCAGTTTGTGCTCAGGGTCAGGTGCCAGTGGCAGTGGGCTGGTTAGTTGCAGTATTCCTTGCATGCACCAGGTCCCGAATGGAAACTGTGTCTTGTCACCCATCCTGGTACTTCACATAGGCATATTGCAGGTTGGTGTGAAGATGGTGGACCTTCTTGACCGGTAGAGTCAGTTTTCTGGTGCCTGACGTGCTTCCAGAGCAGTACAGGCCCAGGGTTCGTCAGTCAGCAATGTTCTCAATGCTGACTTCCTGGGGAAAGAAGAGCCTTTCATGTGGTTTGGCATTCTTAGCAGTGCAGAGGAAGGACCTGGTAGTGTGCAGCTCCTCAGAGAGGACTCTTGCCACTGGGAGGTGGGCAGGCTCTTTGATTTTAAGGCTAGGAGGACTACCCAACAGATGGTGGTGTTCTCCCTTTCTACCTGCCCATTCCGCTAGGGGTTTTGGCCTTGGCCAACAGATACTGGCACAGCTCCTTGCTCATGAATGAGGATCCCTAGTCACTAAGAATATAGCAGGGGCATCCAAACAGAGTGAAGACAGTGGCCATGGTCATGTCCCAGCTGGGGATGGTAAAGGGGAAAATGGGAATACTCATCTATGATGTTGAAGAAATACCCAATGCTGTTTATTGACGGAAGGGTTCTTTAAAATCCATACTCATCCACTCAATGGGGCGGGCAGCTTTTATGAGGTGTTTTATTTCCAGCCGGTAGAACAGGGGTTGACATTGAGCACCGACCAGGCAGTTACATATCAACTCCCTGACGTGTTCAACAGAGTAGGGGAAGTTGCGGACTCTGACGAAGTGGTAGAGCCTGGTGACACTGGGCTGGCAGGGGTTTATGTGAAGGGCAATGAGGCAGTCCAATTGTTCATTGGTACATGTCCCACAGGACAGTGCATTATGAGGCTTGTTGATCTTCCCGGGCTGGTACAAGATCTCATAGTTGAAGACAGATAGCTCAATTTTCCCCCTCAGGATCTTGTCATTCTTAATTTTTTTTTCCCCCACACTGTTTGTTATTAAACATAAAAGTCACGGCATGTTGGTCAGTCAGTTAGGTGAACAGTTTTCTGGTCAGGTAATGTCTCCAGTAGTGCACAGCTTCCACTATGGCCTGGGCCTCCTTTTCAGCAGCTTTAGTGTCTAAGTTCAGGGCCCTGGAGGGTTCAGAAGAAGAATGTCTCAGGCTTTCCCACCTGGTTAAATGTAGCAGTCAGGGTGAAGTCAGATGCATTACTTTCCACCTGGAAAGGGATGGATTGATCCACAGCATGCATCTCACCCTTGGCGATGTTGCCCTTGATGCTTGTGAACACTACTTGGGGCTTTTGCCAACAGGTGAATGTGGTCGATTTCACCAGGGGGTGCGTATTGTCTGCATAATTGGGGATCCATTGGGTGTAATAAGAAACCCAACCACCTTTTCTGGGCCTTAAGGTCCATGGGAATTCCAACAGGGGGCATATGCAGTCAGAATCCGGCCCAATGACACTTTTCTCCACCATGCAGCCCAGGATGGCGAGCAGTGAAGGGCATTTGACTGCCTAGAGGAACTTGGCGCTATGGTCTTGCTGGTCATGGTAGGGAAATGTGGCCTTGAGTCTATAGTCATCCACTATCTGGTCCATCTTCCTTTGGAAGATAGACTTCATTGGTGACCATGAAGGGACTTGAAGAAAGTGGTAGAGGCAGCTGTCTGCCTCAAAGGCAGTGCATAGGCTGTCCTCCAGCAGATGAGCAGTTGATGGTCTGCTATCTTGATGTCAATGGTTGAGAAGGCCCAATACTGAGTGATCTCATTTACAATGTCAGCAATGCGGGGAAGTGGGTAGCCATCCAACAGGGTGAAATGGTTTATGGTTTGACTATAATTGATGACCATGCAGCATTTCTTCTGCCCTTTACAACCACCACTTAGGCGCTCCAGGGACTAGTGCTGGGCTCTATGATCCCCTCTGCCAGAAGCCATTAGACTTCTGCTTTGAAGGTTCTGTATCGCCTGCTCTTGGAGGTGACAGGCTTGCAGTCGGGGGTGAGGTTCTCAAACAGGGGTGGCGGCAGAACCTGGAGGGTAGAGAGGCTGCAGATAATGTTCAGAGGGCAAGTGGCTTCAGAATTTGATGTTACAGATTATGAAGGCAGGTGGGGGCCATCGAACTGCATCCAGATGCTCTGTAGCTGGAACTAGAAGTCCAGACCCAGTATGACTGCTGTGCAGAGATGGGGCATGATCAGGAGTTTAAAGTTCTTGTACTCTGTGCCCTGCACAGTCAGCATCACGCTGCAGCAGCCACAGATCTCAACCAAGTGAGATTTGGAGGCCAAGGAGACCTTTCGTTGTCCTGGGGTTACCATGAGGGAGTAGTGTTGTACAGTACCTGGATGGATGAAGCTCTCAATGCTTCCTGTGTTGAATAAGCAGTTTGTGGTGTGACTGTTTACATTGATAATCATCATGGTCTTGGCCTGTTGATGTGGGCTGTCTTGATAGAGGATGTCGGAGGCCAGCATCTGATTGCTGTCCGAGTCACTGCTGTATAGGTTTTGCGGCACCCACCAAGATAGCATCCCCCATGTTGGACACACGGTGCTGTCCTTCACAACTAGAGTGGCGCCACCCCACCTTGCCAGCCCCAGGGCCCCATTTTCAGCAACCAGAAGTAACGCCAAAGAGCCAGAAGTGGTGTGGTCCAAGATGGTGGGGGATGGTAGCCACGCTGCTGGCGTAAGGTGTAGTGTCCCTTCTTCCCGCAGGCAGAATGTCACGTTTCATGCTGGGCAGCTCTTCTGGGAATGTTTCCCGTGCCCACAGAAGTAGCACTTCAGGTGCTCGATGGTGGCAGCGGTGACGTGGGACCCTGCATCCCAAGATGGCGGCACCTGCATTCCCAACATGGTGGCACATTGCCTGAGAACACTTCAATGTTCCACTGACTCGAGCGATTTTGCCAATTCCACGACCACCTGCAGGCACCAATCGCCCTTTTCAAGCCGTCTCTGTATGATGTAATCAGACCAGAATCTTGCCATGCATACGTCGCATATCAGGCCTTCGAGGTGGGCAGTTGCTGAGATTTCTCTTCAGTCACAGGGTCATCCCAGCTCCTACAGCACCCTCATATTCATCAACAGATTCACCAGGTGCTTGTTTACAACTGCCTAGGAGAAATTGGGTGCAGATGACGTTTGTTGGGTCCTGGTACTGTTTTTGCAGAAAGTCCTTCGCAGCAGTTTAAGTAGGACAGTCTCATTGTTTGAAAGACCTGCTGGCCGACCTGAGCAAAGAGCAGATCCCACTTGTCTTCACTTCACACATGTGCCGCATAAACATGTTGAGGTCGCGCACCCACTGGTTGAATTTGACAGAGGCCTCCAGATCCTTGGGGTCGGTGTTGAGTTTATTTGCCCTTATTACATTGTCCATGGCCAAAAACTTAATGATTAAATTGTGCTACCAATCCACCACATTAGAGAAGAATCTGTGATTAATAGGCTTTAAACACCTTTAGATGTGAGCACATCTTGCTTGCATGTTGCTGACCTGGTTCCAAGGCTGGTACTGAGGAAGGTGTTTGGATATAACAGTCTTGATACAGATATCCAGGAGGGAGGTGTCACAGTTTCAGGGGGAGGCACCACACATAAATATTGAATAGGCTGGAGGGAAAAGGAAAGCTTTTGCTGTCATGCAGTGTCAAGAGTGCACTGAAATAGTTTAAAAATTGGCAGAACTCTGATTCAGTTACCTCCTTTAATCGTAACAGTGCAAATCAAGGACACTGGACAAGGATTTTGTTTCCTTAACACTTTTGTCTGTACTTTACACTGCTGATCACAAAAAAAATCACCTTAGAATCTTCCTATCACAAACCTCTTTTTAAAAAGATAACCTATTTTTTTATGATTTTCCATCATTTTTATTTAAAATGCTTCAAGCATACAAAAATCATTGAAAATTCATTTTTTGCATTTGGACTTGGACTTCTTCCCTGCTGATCTTGGTGAAGTCAGTGACAAACATGGTGAAAGATTTCACCAGGACATTGCAATCATGGAAAAGTGTATCAGAGCAATTGGGATCCACCAATGCTGTCTGACTATTGTTCTTCTTTTCTTCTTTGGCTTGGCTTTGTGGACGAAGATTTATGGAGGGGTATGTCCACGTCTGCTGCAGGCTCATTGGTGACTGACAAGTCCGATGCGGGACAGGCGGGCACGGTTGCAAGGGAAAATTGGTTGGTTGGGATTAGGTGTTGGGTTTTTCCTCCTTTGTCTTTTGTCAGTGAGGTGGGCTCTGTGGTCTTCAAAGGAGGTTCTGCCCACCCGCCAAACTGTGAGGCGCCAAGATGCACGGTTGGAGGCGATATCAGCCCACTGGCGGTGGTCAATGTGGCAGGCACCAAAAGATTTCTTTAAGCAGTCCTTGTCCCTCTTCTTTGATGCACCTCTGTCTCGGTGGCCAGTGGAGAGCTCCCCATATAACACGATCTTGGGAAGGCTATGGTCCTCCATTCTGGAGATGTGACCCACCCAGCGCAGTTGGGTCTTCAGCAGCATGAATTCGATGCTTGTGGACTCTGAGGGAGAGGACATGGACATGTCCTCAGGCCTGCGCAAAGGAGCTTTTAGGTGGAGTGCAGTGTGTGCAGTACTGGCCCCACCCTTTACACCCAAGCAAGCTGGGATGTGGCAGCGAGGTGCTTGGGTCGTAGGTTTTATATCAGAGTATCCTTAACTATTTTAACTATTGTTAAACACCGATAAAATACCCTAACCCTAACCCTAACCCACCGTGACAGAGGTGCACCAAAGAAAAGGTACAAGGACTGCCTAAAGAAATCTCTTGGTGCCTGCCACATTGACCACCGCCAGTGGGCTGATAACGCCTCAAACCGTGCATCTTGGCGCCTCACAGTTTGGCGGGCAGCAGCCTCCTTTGAAGAAGACCGCAGAGCCCACCTCACTGACAAAAGGCAAAGGAGGAAAAACCCAACACCCAACCCCAACCCACCAATTTTCCCTTGCAACCGCTGCAATCGTGTCTGCCTGTCCCGCATCGGACTGGTCAGCCACAAACGAGCCTGCAGCTGACGTGGACTTTTTACCCCCTCCATAAATCTTCGTCCGCGAAGCCAAGCCAAAGAAATAAGAAGAAGAAGTTGCAGAGTACAAACAAAAATCAGGAGTAAAACATTTTTAGGTCGGTTGGACGAACACAATTTGTGAGCATCATTGTGTAATCAAACATTCACTCTTTGAAATTTACGTGAAAAAAGCAAAACATTTTTCAACTTCCATCACTAGATATGTGTAGATGACAGGCTTTGTTTTATAGGAAGTCATGTGACAAGTCATTTTCCTGGAATGCACTATCCCTCCACCTTTGATACTTTACAAAATTCAAACTTTTCTCCATGAGTACCAAGAAATGTCTTAATGTCAGGAATTATTACTCAAGGCTTTGAAACTTGTATACGTTTGTCTGAAAAATGGTTGAAAATTGCTATCCAATGTACACCCAAATATCAATGCATCAGTTGGCCCTTTCAAACTGCCACGTAAAATAGGGTTAACTGGGCAATTTGCATGGTTAGCGACCTAGGTATGTGGTGATTTGAAAGGGTCCAACTGTGTCAACCTGGTCAGAACCCATCTGGGTCCCTGACCTACCTCAGAAGTGGTCAGGGAACCCAGTAACTCTTACCCAAGTATCATGCTCAGGTGATTTGAAAGGGGAAATGGCTGACCCAGTTATTCAGGTAATGTCAGCACCAGCGTGTGTCACAGGGAAACCCCTGGCTGAAGTTCCTGAGCTTTGAACTAGGTTTGATGGGGGGGGGGGGGGGGGGAAGGGAAGAAAGAGAAAGGGTAGTTTCTGCCACAATGAAGGAGGCCATGATGTGCCACTGTCGTGAACACCACTCCATAGCAACGGCTCAATGCAGGAGTGTGGGAACAATCATAGTCTTCCATAATCCTGGCAGATGTAAATATACAGGTACCATTTAAATGATTATGCCAAACCTACTGGAGACATCAAAATAACATCACTGCAGAAATTAAAGCTGCAAATATTATCTATGTATTGTGTTGGATGCTGAAACAAGGAATAGCTTTCAGACTCATGTCCATCAATGTCAGGATTGTTTGCTTTATTCTTGCCATCCATGGGTGTGATAGTACAGATCAATCACCAATGTACATAGTGTATATAGTTACTGTATCTAGACTGTGCTTACAGCGATTGGCTGAGAGCTAAGCCATGCCTATTGTCTGGGCCTTAAAGTGTTGTGTGTCCGTCCATGGGTTACTCAAGTTACCCGTCTGTTACTCAAGCCACTTCATTTGTGCTGTTTTTGTTAGAAGGCCACCTTGCATTATTTGGATGTAGCCTGGATTTAAAATGAGCCAACCTCATGCTGACCTCTTCATGCATCCAACCTACGAATGACATTTGCTTAATAGCACATTTTTACCAGTATTCTCTCCAAATCACTGAATTCTCCAAAAAAAAGTCACTATATTTCAAGAATATCTTAATTACAAAGGCCTCTTCAAAGCCAAAGAACATATTGTCCTAAACCTGTTCATATTTCAAGACTTCCCAATTATGTCCAATGTTAATTGCCTGCTATCCAGTGTAATTTCCCCACTAATCCCTCCTCACCTTGGCACAGCTGCACTTATAAAGTCAGTGGTTTGTCTGTTCAAGTCATTGCTCAACTGTAGTCATAGTGTTATATGAAACAGTGGTTTTCAGTCATGTGTATCAAAGCCACTTCTGTGAGTGACAGTAGTAGCATTTCACTACTTCAAAATGCTGGTTTCCTGATCAATTACTTCAGGAAGTTATAAAAAGCATCCTAACCACCAAAGCTGAGAGCACACAAAACATGACCAATTCCTTACTCAGTGCAAATCATGAAAGATTCACTTTTTTTTGTAAACAGCATCGGGCCACTCTCTCTTCCCCGCTATCCCTTCCCACCCTTTTCTGCCTCAGAAAATCACACTGAATCCCTCACCCCCTTCCGACCCTGCCTCTGTGAGGTGAGACTGATGCAGCTCGATTGATCGATGCACTGAAGGAGCTGTACCCTTGGAGTACCCTTGACTGCCTGGCTATCTGCCTCAATAGCAATGACCTGTACAACCCATTCTCACTTCCTGGGAGCCCACAGTCACTTGTCCATGACCAGGGATCTCTTGCACCAGTGCTGGGCATCACATTGATACTTCAATTGCCACAGCAACAGTAGTAGTTACCAGCAGACCTTTGGAGAACCCCAGGAGTTAATAGAGGTAGAAAGTGAAACTTGCTATTGTCATTTAAAGCCCATGGACTTCCTCTGAGATCAAGGTGAATTCCCCAAAGAGGCAGCAACACCGACCAACAGGAAAGATCTGCTCCATTTCTTGTAAACTCTTTTGAGCAACAGTGTCTTTGATTTAAAAAGTATTAAAAACAGAACAAACATTTATCTAAGAAAACAGCTACCACCTGTAAAACTGCCAGTTTCAATTCAACATGGGTAATTTGTGTACCTGGGAACTAAGCACAGAACAGAACAATCCAGTCAGCTCCAGGAAATTGTCATCGTCCTTCCAGAAAACCTTTCCAACAAAGGAAGACTTTTGCATACCATCAGTGTGGAGTTTTTGTATTCTAGCAGTGACTAGGTCTTCTCTGGCGGCTCTGGTTCCTTCCCTGCATTATAAAGATCTGAAGGATGAGGTTAATTGGCCCTAGTGTATACCTGAACAGTAGAATCCATTGGAAATTGATAATGCAGAGAGAATAAAAAAGTGCAATACTTTTTTTTGGATTTGAAGAACTTGGTTGATAGTAGACATAGATTATTAAGCCCAAAGGCTTGTTTCCATGCTGTATCTATCTGCATGATTCAATGGCTCTGAAAATGTACATAAACTCCTCTTTTTAAAAAAAAAATCTGCAAAGTCTATATGGAAAAGGTCATTTGGAAAATACTGCATTTGACTGCTATTGATTGAAAGTTACTCTCCAAACAGAGCCAGGAAAATAAAAGCTTCTTGCAAGTATTTACCTACTGCAAATACCCTGTATGATCAATATCAAGCAAGGTCAAAATTGTTTATCCAGAAGAGGAAAAAGAACATTCTATGACCTTACCATAGGCCCTTCTAGTCTATGTCGACCATTGTTCAGCTAGTCCCAATAACCTGCTCCCATTCCATAACCCTCCAGACATCGCCCATCATATATCTATCCAATTTATTCTTAAAACTCAAGATCAAGTCTGCACCCATCACATCAGAATGTAGCTCATTCTACACTCCCACCACTGAATGAAGAAGTTCCCCTAAACCTTTCCCCTTTCACCCTAAAGCCATGTCCTCTTGTATTTATCTATGAGGGAAGAACCTATTCACATTTTCTTTCTATACCCCTCATTATTTTGTAAACCTCCATCAAATTTCATCTTTCTCTTCTTCATTCCAAGGAATAAAGTCCTAACCTATTTAATCTTTCCCTGTAATTCCACTCCTGAAAACTCAGCGACATTTTAGCAAATCTTCTCTGCATTCTTTCAATCTTATTAATATCATTCCTGTAGTTAGGTGACCAGAACTGCACACAATATTCCAAATTTGGCCTTACCAATGTCTGAAATAACTTCAGCATAACACCTCAACTCCTATACTCAATACTTTGATTTATGAAGGCCAAGATGCTAAAAACTTTTACAACCCTGTTCATCTGCGACACCACTTTCAGGGAACAATATACCTGTATCCATAGGTCTCTTTGGTCCTCTGCACTCCTCAGTGCCCTACCATTTACAGTGCATGTCCTTCCTCGCTCTTCCAAAATGCATCACCTCACACTTGTCTGTATTAACTGCCATCATCCTTTTACTGATCCATTCTCCCAGTTGATCCAGATCCCTCTGCAAGCTTTGAAAAATCTTCCTCACTGTCCACTACATCTGCTAACTTGTTTCAGCAGCAAACTTGCTGATCCAATTTACCACATTATCATCCAGATCATCGATATAGACAACAAACAACAATGGTCCCAGCACTGATCACTGAGGCGCACCACTGGTCATAGGCCTCCAGTCTGAGAAGCAGCCATCCATTACCACTTTGTTTTCTCCCACAGAGCCAATTTTGAATCCCATTTACAACCACTCTATGGATACCTAGTGTCTTATGTACTAACCTGCCACGTGGGTCCTTGTCAAGGGCCTTACTAAAGTTGATGCAGACAACATCCACAACTTATCCTTCATTTATTTTTATGGCAACTTCCTCAAAAAATTCTACAAGATTTGTTAAACACTACCTACCACGCACAAAGCTATGCTGACTGTCCTTTATCTCCTAAAACACCCTCATGCCTTTTTTTGCCTTCCTGATTTCCTTCTTTAGTATTCTTACATTTTCCATACTCTGCAAGAACTTCATTTTTTCCTTGTTGTCTATAACCAGTTATACACCTCTCTTAAATCATATCACCCACAGCCCTTGAAAAACCAAGGTTTCCTGTTAATTTTGCCTTTTATCCTGGTAGGAATATGCAAACTCTGCACCCTGAATATTTTGGCTTTTAATACCTCCCACTTGCCGACATATCTTTGCCATAAAACAGCTTATTCCAATAGACTCTTTTGAGATCCTTTCACATTTTCACAAAATTGGCCTTTCTCAAATTTACAACCTCAACTCAAGAACCAGAACTATCCTTATCTATAAGTAACTTGAAACTAATGACATTATGGTCACTGGACCCAAAATGCTCATTTACACACACTTCTGCCACCTGACCTGCCTGGTTCCCTAATAGGAGATCAAGTATTGCATCCTCTCTCATTGGTACCTCTACATATGGATTTAAAAATTTTACTGTACATGTTTGACAAACTCCAAGCCATCCAGTCCTTTTGCAGAATGCGAGTCCCATTCAAAATGCAGAGAGTTAAAATCTCCTACTACCACAGCCTTCTGTTTCTTCCATTTGTCTGCTATGACAGATTTGTGCCTCCAATTCTCTTGAACTATTAGGCGGTCTATAATACAAGACTATTAGTGTTCACATCTACCCCATTCATGAGCTCCACCCATGTGGCCTCTGAAGGCAAGTCCACAGTGTTGTCCTGTCCAAGCACAGCTGTGATATTCTCCTTGACTAGTAAGGCCAATCCTCCCCCTTTCATCTTTCCTCCTCTAGCACATCTGAAACATCAGAACCCTGGAATATTGAGCTGCCAGTCCTGCCCCTCCTGCAACTAAGTCTCACTAATAGCAATAACATCAAAATTCATGTACAAATCCACATTATAAACTCATCTGCCTTACCAAAAATACTCCTTGCATTGAAATAGATGCATCCGGGATCATTTCTATCATGTTCCAACCTCTGCTTTCTGTCTTTAGATGCAGTCCTCTCATGACCCTTCCCATCCTCTTCCTCACTATCTGCACAATCACTTTGGTTCCTCTCACCCTGCAAATCTAGTTTAAATTCTCTGGAGCAGCCCTAGCATACCTACTTGCAAGAATACTAGTCCCCCTCCAGTTCAGGTGCAAATTGTGCTGTCATAACAGATCCCACCTACCGTAGAACAGAGCCCAAATATCCAGAAACATGAAGACCTCCTTCCTGTACCATCTTTTTAACCACATGTTCAGTTGCATTATCTTCCCATTTCTTGGCTCTCTAGCATATGGCACAGGTAGCAATCCTGAGATCACGACCCTAGATGTCCTGTGCTTTAACTTTGCACTTAACGCCTAAGCTCACCTAGTAGGACCTCCTCTCCTTTCCTACCCACATCATTGGTCCCGACGTGGACCACAACATCTGGCTACTCACCCTCTCTCTTTAAAATCAGGAAAACATGATCTGAGAGATTTCAGACCCTGGAATCAGAAATGTAACAGACCATCCAAGACATTCAGTCTCTCCCACAGAACCTGTCTGTCCCCCTAATTACCAAATTCCCTATCATTACAGCACTTCTCTTACCTTCTGAGAAGAGGGCCCAGTCTTAGTGCCAGAGATGTGACGACTACAACTTGCACCTGGTAGGTTCCTCTCCACCAACAGGACACCTATTTTTGATAGGAACTGCCACAGGGATACTCTGCTCCTTCTGCCTTTTCTCCCCTAACGGTTACCCAGCTGTCTGCCTCCTAACTCTTAAGGGGAGGGGGGGGAAGGAACTACCTCACTAAAACTCTCTATCACTGCCTCTGCTTTCTGAATGATGCAAAGTTCATCCAGCTGCCACTCCAGTTTCCTAACTTAATTTATCAGGAGTGGCAGCTGGGTGTACCTCTTACAGGTGTAGTCATCACGAACAAATATGTTGTTCCTGTCTTCCCACATCCTCCAAACAGAACACTGAACTGCCCCAACAACTGCCTCCATTACCCAATTCCTCAGAAATAGCTTAATTAAGGAAACTTACCACTCTGACTGAGAACAAACACCTCCTCAGCCACAACTTGACAAAGCCACATTACCTCCGAGTCACTCCATTACTGGTTGCTTTATCAACTGTCCCTCTTTTCATAAATGTTTATCTATTATCTCAGTTGCTGCCTAGCCTTAATCAATTAACTCAATTGCAGCCTCCTGACTTCAAACTCAAAAAGAAGCAAGGTAAGAGTTCCTTTTCAAACCTCCCTCTCAGCTGTACTAATGTCATGTGCAGTTTGCCCTCTCATTTCCTAAATTAAAAAAACATAATGAAATAATTTGAACATGCCTACTCACAACACTTATTCATGGATCCTCCTGGCAGCCTCCTGACTTCAACTCAAAAGATCCAAGGTAAGAGTTCCTTGTTTTTAAACACTCTCTCAGCTCTACTGATGCCATGCGCCAACACAGTCTGTTCTCTCCTTTCCTGACTGTTTTTTTAAAAAAATAAATAAATAATGGCTATTCCTACACAGACTCTCCTTGCATCCTCTGACTCCAACTCTTCTTTTAATTTTTTTTTCCTCTACGAGTCATATCAATAACATCCACAAATGATCATCATCAATATATACATAGTAACATTTCTTCTTTTCCCCGCCTTCGCCCCCCCGCCTTCGCCCCCGCCTTCGCCCCCGCCTTCGCCCCCCCGCCTTCGTCCCCCCGCCTTCAACCCCCCGCCTTCGCCCCCCGCCTTCGCCCCCCCCGCCTTCGCCCCCCGCCTTCGCCCCCCCGCCTTCGCCCCCCGCCTTCGCCCCCCGCCTTCGCCCCCCCGCCTTCGCCCCCCGCCTTCGCCCCCCGCCTTCGCCCCCCGCCTTCGCCCCCCCGCCTTCGCCCCCCCGCCTTCGCCCCCCCGCCTTCGCCCCCCCGCCTTCGCCCCCCCGCCTTCGCCCCCCCGCCTTCGCCCCCCCGCCTTCGCCCCCCCGCCTTCGCCCCCCCGCCTTCGCCCCCACTCCTATTAAGTAAAAGAAAAAAATTATATCATCCACTTTGACATATTTAAATCTTATTGTGATCATAATGATGTTGTTTTAAGGGATGAAGGTTTGTGGTTGATATTCTCTGACATATTTTATGTTCCCTAATTTGTTTGAATAATATACACTTGTCTTTCAGATTGTACGTAATTTTTTTCTAATGGAATACACTTGTTTATTTCTATATACCACTGTTATACTTTAAAGCTTGTTTCCATTTTCCAGGTTGTCATAATATATGTATATTTTTGCTACTGCTTGCACTATCATAATAAATTTTATTTGAGCTCTGTTTAATTTTAGTCCTAATTTTTTATCTCTTGTATTATTTAAAAGAAATTTTTGGATCTTTTGGTATGTTATTTTTTGGGATTTCGTTTAATATTAGGTTTAGATTTTCCCAGAAAGTTTTCACTTTTGAACATGTTCAAATTGCATGTCATGTTGATCCATTCTCTTATTTACAGCGAAAACATCTATCCGATGCTTTTGGGTACCACTCTGTTAATTTCTGAGGAGGAATGTATAATCTATGTAGCCAGTTATATTGTATCATACATAATCTACTATTTATCGTGTTCCTCATTGTTCTTGTACATAACTTTTCTCATGTTTCGTTCTTTATCTGTGTTTAAATCTTGTTCCCAACTTTGTTTCGGTTTATACCTTGTTTCATCTTCTTGTATTGCAATTTGATGTACATGTTTGTAATAATTTTCTAAATTATCATTGTGTCTGTGATTAAATATTCACAGACTCCAACTCTTGATGTATCATTTATTATAAGCTATTGCATTGACTGCAGAACCATTCCTGAATACATTTTTCAATGTTGCTCATTCTTCAACATGTATTTCTTTTCGACTTTTGCAAGTATTTGTTTGCAGTTTCAGATACAGTCAGTGAACAGTTTTTGAAAATCAAAACAATAACAAAAGATGCTTGGGGGGGGTGGGTAGGGGGAAAAACAACATACTGGAAACACTCATAAGGTCAGGAAGTGTCTGTGGAAAGAAAAAACAAGTTACCATTTCAGCTCCGAACTGATAGACTCTTTAACCTGAAATGTTAACTCTGTTTCTCCTTCCACATATGCTACCTGGTTGTTAAGTGTTGTTTTTATTTCTGAAGTGTTTAAGTATCAATCACGTGACTATTTTCAGAATCTGAATTCATATGTAGTAGCACTGACAAAACATCTATAATTGTGTTCTGCTTGAATCTTTGATTTTGCCAAAAGAGTCATTCTGATTTCAGTGGTGGCTTAGGGTAAATAATCTGTGAAGTTAAAATTAAAATTTATTTATTACAAACTAGTGCTCACTTGAGAGTCTCTGCATTTCCACAACTAAAGTACCACATTCCAAATTTGCCTTGCAGTCAGTATCATGTTGAGCATGGAAAGCTCTTCATGCCGATGGCACAGATAGTTTAATGGTTAGCCCAACATTGTTATGGTACCAGTGACCTGGCTTCGAATCAGACGCTCTCTGTAAGGTTTGTATATTCTCCCCGTGTCTGTGTCGGTTTCCTCTGGGTGCTCTGGTTTCCTCCCATCCTTTAAAAATGTATAGGGTTGTGGATTAATTCAGTATAATTGGGTGGTCTGGGCTCATGGGCTAGAAGAGTCTGTTACAGTACTGTATGCCAGACTTGCAGCCATCGTGTATGTTGTAGGTAAAAAAAAAAATAAATCTGCAGGTACTGTCAATCTGATTAAAAATGGAAAATACTGGCAATACTGTGCTCAGTAGGTTAGGGTGCATTAGTGAAAAGATAGTTAATATTTCAAATCCAGAACATTTTGGGTGAACTATTTTTCGACAAAGTAGTTTAGACAATAGACAATAGGAGCTGGAGTAGGCCATTTGGCCCGTCGGGCCAGCACCGCCATTTTAGATCATGGGTGATCATTACCATCAGTACCCCTTTCCAGCCTTATCCCCATAACCCTTAACTCCGTTACCCACAAGAGTCTTATCTAACTCTCTTTTGAACATAGTCAGCGAATCCGCCTCTACCACCCTCTGTGGCAGAGCATTCCACAGATTCACACTTCTCTGGGTAAAAAAATGTTTTCTCATCTCCGTCCTAAAGGGCCTACCCTGTATTCTTAAACTATGTCCTCTAGTCCTCGTCTCCCCCATCATAGGGAACAAGTAATCAGACTTCACCTTGTCTATCCCCCTGATGATTTTGTATACCTCAATCATGTCCCCCCTCATCCTTCTAAACTCCAATGGATACAAGTCCAGTTTTTCTAGCCTTTCTGCATATGACAACCCTGCCATCCCTGGAACTAACCTTGTAAATCTGCGCTGCACACCCTCTATAGCTAGTATGTCCTTCCTCAAGTTTGGAGACCAGAACTGGACGCAATACTCCAGGTGGGGTCTCACCAGGGCCCTGTATAACTGCAGAAGGGCGTCTCTGTTCCTATACTCCAATCCCCTCTTTATGAAAGCCAACATTCCATTTGCCTTCTTTACAGCTTTCTGAACCTGCATGCTAACCTTCAGTGACCGGTGAACAAGTACACCCAGATCCATTTGCACTTCCCCACTCCCTAGCTTGTCTCCATTTAAATAATACTCAGCTTTCCTATTACTTCCCCCAAAATGAATAACCTCACATTTGTTCACATTGAAATTCATCTTCCATTTAGCCGCCCACTCCTCCAGCCTGTCCAAGTCCCTCTGCATTTTCCTTACATCCTCCTCACACCCCACACCGCCACCCAGTTTAGTGTCATCTGCAAATTTGCTCATGTTATTTATAATCCCCTCATCCAAATCATTAACATAAATTACAAACAACTGAGGACCCAACACCGATCCCTGAGGCACTCCACTCGTCACATCCTGCCATTATGAAAAAGACCCATTTACTCCAACCCTTTGTTTCCTATCTCTTAACCAATTTCCTATCCATGTCAGCACCTTACTTCCAATACCATGCTCCCTGATCTTGCCCACTAGACTCCCGTGCGGTACCTTATCAAAGGCCTTCTGGAAGTCCAAATACACCACATCCACTGGCTCTCCCGAGTCCACCCTCTTTGTCACATCCTCAAAAAATTCCAGAAGGTTAGTCAAGCATGACTTACCCTTAAGGAATCCATGCTGACTAGCCCTTATACTATTATTACTGACTAAGTGTTCTGCTATTTCTCCTTTTATGATGGACTCCAATATCTTCCCCACCACTGATGTCAGGCTAACCGGTCTATAATTTCCCGTTTTCTCCCTCCCTCCTTTCTTAAAAAGCGGCACCACATCAGCCACTCTCCAATCCTCAGGGACCTCCCCGGAATCTATGGAACTTTGGAAAATGTCGACCAGTGCCTCCACAATTTCCATAGCCACCTCTTTCAGCACCCTAGGATGCAGCCCATCAGGCCCTGGGGATTTATCAGCCCTCAGTCCCAACAATGTACTCATAACCTCCTGCTTCTGGATCCGGATATCCATTAGATCCCCTACCTCCCCAGTAAAGTTCCCCAAGTCTCTTGCTTAATGTGGGCATTAATCAACATTTTCTATGGGTAATGCATTGTACATTGCAAGGCTGTTAGAATTTTTTTAACAGATCAGACTGAAAAGACCAATCTTACCCTGGCTTTACTCCTCTCCTCTTGCCTTGCACAGAAGATGCAGGAGTTTGAAAATCTGCACCTTCAGATTCAAAGACAGCATTTTTCCCCATTGTTATCAGACAAAACATAACTGATGATATCTCATTCTCACAAAAATACCTCAACATGAATTTTCACTTTTTAAAATTGTGCCTTTCCATGTAACACTCTGTTATACTATATTCTGAACAATGAACGAGTTGACTTAAAGTTTTTTACCCCCACTCTGCATACATGATGATAAAATAATTTAATTCCAGTCCTCCAAGGCATTTCAAAAATCCAGTGAATTCATCTCATTTCCACTAAATTTGATTTAGTCCAATCTCTAATCATTGCCACTTAAAACACATGAGAGCAGAGACATCAGATGCTAGAAAATGGAGCATTATATAAAAGCAAACTATTGGAGGATACAGGATTTGTTTATATATACTTTATTTTAAATTTAAAACCACAAAATAAACATTTACAATATTTCAAATTCAATCAAATGCAAGAAAAGAGAAAAAGAGGACAAGACAACATCAGGAGTATTTTACTTTTCGATATCTTATGGAGACCTATAAGAGAACAGGAATGTTGGAGACTCATTTCAATATTAATACCCACATTTTGTAAATATGACCACCATATTTCCAAAATGTATGATATTTATCTCTTAAATTGTAGGTAATTTTCTCAAGTGGCATACAACTCCTAACTTCCACACAACATCTATCCATTCCCAAATAAATATCCAACTTTGAATTTTGTAGAAATACATTTTCTAGCTATTATCAAAGCAATTTAAATAAATTTCATTTAATAGATATTCAATTTTAATTTGGGTTTGATTCCTCTAATAACTCCAAGTAAGAATAGCATTGAATCCTGTGGGAACTTTATCCCCGTTATTCATTCTAATAAATTACCTATTTGAAACCATATAACCATATAACCACTTAGAGCACAGAACAGGCCAGTTTGGCCCTACTAGTCCATGCCGTAACAAATCCCCACCCTCCTAGTCCCATGGACCAGCACCTGGTCCATACCCCTCCAGTCCTCTCCTATCCATGTAACTATCCAGTCTTACCTTAAATGTAACCGATGATCCCACCTCGACCATGTCTGTCGGAAGCTCATTCCACATCCCTACCACCCTTTGCGTAAAGAAATTTCCCCTCATGTTCCCCTTATAATTTTCCCCCTTCAATCTTAAACCATGCCCTCTAGTTTGAATCTTCCCCACTCTTAAATGAAAAAGCCTATCCACGTTTACTCTGTCTGTCCCTTTTAAAATCTTAAACACCTCTATCAAGTCCCCTCTCAATCTTCTATGCTCCAGAGACAAAAGCTCCAGTCTGCACAACCTTACCCTGTAACTCAAACCTTGAAATCCTGTCAACATTCTTGTGAACCTTCGCTGAACTCTCTCTATTTTGTTTATATCTTTCCTATAATTTGGTGACCAAAACTGTACACAGTACTCCAAATTTGGCCTCACCAATGCCTTGTGCAATTTCATCATAACCTCCCTACTCTTGAATTCAATACTCCGATTTATGAAGGCCCACATTCCAAATGCCTTCTTCACCACACCATCTACCTGAGTATCAGCCTTGAGGGTACTATTTACCACAACTCCTAAATCCCTTTGTTGCCCTGCACATCTCAATAGCCTACCATTTAATGCATATGACCTATTTAGATTTGCCTTTCCAAAATGTAACACCTCAACACTTATCTGTATAAAAGTCCATCAGCCATTTCTCAGCCCACACCTCCAGCCTTCCTAAATCACCTTTTAATCTATGGTAATCATCCTCACTGTCCACAACACACAAAATCTTTGTATCATCCGCAAACTTGCTTATCCAATTCTCCACCCCTACTTCCAGATCGTTAATATATATAACAAACAATAGTGGACGGAGGACCGATCCCTGAGGAACTCCACTAGTCACCGGCCTCCAATTGGACAAACAATTTTCTATCACTACTCTCTGACACCTCCCATCCAACCATTGCTGAATCTATTTCACTACCTCCTCATTTATACCTCATGCCTCCACCTTTTTTCCTAACCTCCTGTGGGGAACTTTGTCAAAAGCTTTACTAAAGTCTAAATAGACAACATCCACAGCTTTCCTTTCATCAACCTTTTTTGTAACCCCCTCGAAGAACTCAATCAGGTTTGTCAAGCATGATCTACCCCTGACAAAACCATGCTGATTACTCCCTAGCAATCCCTGTACCTCCAAATATTTGTAAATATTTGTAAACACTTTCCATCAAGTTGCCCACCACAGATGTCAGACTCACGGGCTTATAATTCCCAGGTTTACATTTAGACCCCTTCTTGAACAGCGGAACCACATGCGCCACACTCTAATCCTTTGGCACTACCCCCGTGGCCAGTGACATCCTAAATATCTCTGTTAATGGCCCCACTATCTGTCCACTAGCCTCCCTGAGTGTCCTTGGGAATATTTTGTCTGGTCCCGGAGATTTATCCACCTTTATCTTTTTCAACACAGCCATCACTACCTCCTCGGTTATCCTTATATGCTTCAATACCTCCCCACTATTTTTCTTTACCTCAACTGGTTCAATATTTTTTTCCCTAGTGAATACTGAGGCAAATAAATCATTCAAAATTTCCCCCATTTCCTCTGACTTCTCTCTCAGCCTACCCTCACTATCTGCAAGGGGTCCAATTTTATCCCTCACTAATCTTTTACTTTTAATGTATTTATAGAAACCCTTTGGATTTATTTTTACTCTGTCTGCCAAAGCCTCTTTGTGCCTTTTTTTGGCCTTTCTAATTTCTTTCTTAAGATTCCTTCTACACTCCTTGTAGTCCTCCTTCAAATTGTCAGCTCCCTGTTCTTTATACCTCCTGTACACCTCCCTTTTACTCCTAACCAAATTTCCAATATTCCTCGAAAACCAAGCCTCCCTATGACTTCCAGCCTTTCCTTTGATCCTCACTGGGACATAACTACTCTGTACTCTCAAAATTTCTTTTTTGAATATCCTCCATTTTTCATTTACACCCTCACCTGAAAATATCCTGTCCCACTCAATACTCCCCAAATCCCTTCTTATTCCTTTGAAATTTGCTCTTCTCCAATCCAGAACCTCAACTTTAGGCCCCTCCTTGCTCTTCCCTAAAACTACCTTAATACTAACACAATTATGATCACTAGACCCAACTGGATCTCCAACATTGTCTGATACCTGACCTAGCTCGTTCCCTAACAGGAGATCCAGTATTACACTGTCCCGAGTCGGTTCTTCTACTAATTGATTCAGAAGACAATCTTGAACACATTTAATGAACTCTAGCCCATCCAGCCCTCTAACTGTATGGGTATCCTAATCAATGTGAGGGAAGTTAAAATCTCCCATGATCACTACCTTGTGATTCTCACACATATACGTTATCTCTCTACACATTTGTTCCTCAAGTTTTCTTGACCCATTTGGTGGTCTGTAATACACCCCTATTAGCACCCTCATGTCTCCTTCACCCCTCAATTCCACCCAAACAGCCTCACTGGATGATCCCTCCAGACCATTTTGCCATCTCACGGCAGTAATGTCCTCCTTAACAAGCAGAGCAACTCCTCCCCCTTTTTTACCCTCTGATCTATCACACCTAAAACAAATGTATCCTGGAACGTTAAGTTGCCAGTCCTGCCCCTCTTGTAGCCAGGTCCCACTAATTGCCACAATATCGTGACCCCAAGTATATGTCCATGCTCTAAGCTCATCTACCTTGTTCACTATGCTTCTTGCATTAAAATATATGCATTTCAGAGAATGACCCTCACATACATTCTCTTTTCTACCTTCTACCCTAATCTCCATCCTACCTTTGTTATCGTTTTTATTCTTATCTAGGTGGCCATTCTCCCTTGACACTGCTCTCACACTCTGTTCCCCACCCCCCTGCCAAACTAGTTTAAACCTTCCCCCACAGCTCTAGCAAATCTGCTTGCCAGCACATTGGTCCCCCTCCAGTTCAAGTGGAGTCCGTCCCTTTTGTACAGGTCCGACCTTCCCCAGAAGAGATCCCAATGATTTAGAAATCTTATCCCTTGCCTCCTGCACCATCTCTTTAGTCACACATTCAAACAAAAAAGGTTTAACTGTGGAACAATGCCAAGTTGAATGCAGAAATGTACCAATGTCTTGTCCACATCTGAAACATAAATCCAAATAAGTATGATTCATTTTGTGTAATTTCTGTGGTGTCAAATATAACTGATGAATAAAATTATACTGAACTAGCCTCTCTCACATTTATTGTATTTTTCATACTTTCTCTACATATCTTAATCCATTTATCTTTATATGCTTATTTAAATCTACTTCCCATCTGTCTTGATTTATAAGCCCTTCCTTCTGAGCTTTCTTTTGTAATAATTTTTACATACTTGAAATAAATTTCTTCATATCTCAAGTACATAACAATAATTCTACCTCCAGTTTTGATGGTAATGCTAAATCTTTACCAAAAATTTTACATAAAATCCTCCTAATTTGATTATAAAATTGAGTATTTTCCGATGCCTTAAACTTTTCTTTCATTCCATTAAAAGTAATAAATTTCCCAGCTTTAAAACAATCTTTAATTTTCTTAATATCATAATTTTGCCAAATCTTTAAAATTGATTTCCTATTAAAAAATGGAATGCCTATTTGGAAATGTGTTCTTCTTGATGTTAACCTTCCTCCTCCAATCTCTTTATCAACCTATTCCAAAGCTCAATTAAATTTTCAGTATGGATGTTTTTCTATTCGCTATTAACAATTTTGAATTCCATTCATAAATATATTCTATTTTCATCCATGCTGGAACTTTATTTAAATCGTACATTGATAAATCACAACTGGATTGCTTTATTATAATTCACAAAATTGAGGCGCTGTAAACTCCTAAATAGTAGTTCCACATTAATTTTTCCAAAGAAACTCGAGCCATTTTCCCTTTCCATAAAAAATTTCTAACACATGTTTAATTCCTTAATTTTTTTTTTGCAGAATTGCAATTATAATCAATTGAAATAAATACTGTATTTGAAGAAAAAACATTCATCTTAACACAATTTACTCTACCTGTTAAAGTAATGGGTAACATATTCCATCTTTCTAAATATTCTTTAATTTTCTTTAACAAAGATAGATCATTCAAATTAAATAATGTTATTAAATGTGGTTGCACACAAATAAATAAATATTTTATTCCAATATCTGCCATCTAAATTCAATTACTTTCTTACAATTTGCATAATCCCCATTAACTAAAGGCATAATTTCACTTTAATCCCAAATAATTTTATAACCAAATATTTCTCCATACTTTCTTCTGACTTTAAGTTGTTGTAAAGAGTTTAAAGGATCTGTTAAATATATCAAAACATCATCTGCAAATAAATTTATTTTGTGCTCTTCCTAATCTACCTTAATAGCCACAATCTTAGAATCCTATGGGCTGATTATTTTCTAATCAATGTCCATTATTGGAGAGACTATTTTAAACTTCGTTCCCTCCAATGATAATGAAATGGACAGTAAAAATATGATTTTTATCAAAATATTTTATTCTACTTTTAAAATCTGAAGTATAACTTCTAGCTTTGCAAAGACAGATTGAGAAGGAATCTTACCTAGCCATTAGTGAATCTTGACTAATTGTTTTATTTTGCTTTTTTTTCAGTTTATAAAATGTTTGCAAAGCACACATTGATCTGTTCTTGAAACAGCTTTATCCAGTTCAATATACAAGGTTATGTAATCAAAGTAAGTCCTTCCATGGATAACTAAACCATTAAAATACTTTGCATCTATAAAGCAATAACTTGCACTTTATGCTTCATTTCAATGACAAATTCTCCAGTCTGTGTTCATTGTTATATATAAATTTCAGAATAGCATAAAGAGCAGGAGTTTACTTTTATTTAAAAAAAATGCTTGCATTTTTCTTTTTGTTCTCTTTGTCCATCTTACACATTTCTGCTTGCCCTGGCAATTGGGAAGAATCCTTTCATGCTGGCATATTGTGTCCAACATATCACCACTTTAATGAGATGTACCAGCATTTGAATTTACATCTTTCAACCCACTTGTGTAGTTTATAAACTATTTATGTAATTAGGTTGTCCAGTTAAAAAATGGAAAGGTTCATCAGGAGTCATTGTGCTTTTGGTTAGATGTCTTTGGATAATCTTTTGACACCTGTGAGGACAAAGGATATTCAATTTTGCAATGTCTCTTTAAAGGCAGAAATCATAGATACTGCATAAAACCTTTGTGGGAAAAAGTCTGAGAAGAGACCTGATTAAAGTTGTACCTGCTCCTTTCAAACAAGTGTTAAGTCATCACACTGTCGGGCCCACCTTACCCCTTTACTTCCTACAGAGGCTGTTTTACCTGCTGAGTTTCTCCATCACATTTGTGCATTGTATACAACTTCAATTGTAGACCATGGGAGAATTTGGAATAAATTAATTTAAAATAGTGAAACAAACATAGGAGGGAGTGATATGGAGCCAGATTCCTTGGTCCCAACTGCTGCTTAAACTTATCACATTGGCTCCTGTTTACAAATGGTTAAGCAAAAAGGGAGTCCTTTGCCCCAAAATGTGCTTGCAAACTTTGTTAGCTGGTAACATGGTAATTCCCTACTGTCAGTTGAATCGTGCACCTTACTAGTGCACCTATATTTTCTCAAAGAATGGGAGAGAAAAGATCAGACTCGGGGTAGAACATCCTGTGCCTTGCTTTTGAGATGAGTACTACATATCAGCAGACATTGAAGCAGGTATCCCAAGCAAGATGCATTGAGTGGGTTGATGGTCCATAAAGTAGAGGCTCTCTATGGACATATTACTACTGTTTCAGAGAATGTAGTTTTCATTCAGAAGAGCAGCTGCTGATGTTGTTCCATTTTGAATACTTTGTTTCTCATCATGATCTAAAAGCAGGGTCCACCAACTGGTGATCTAAAATTAGAGCTCTAATGGTACTAGGTGAAGCTCAGAACAATTTGTGGAATCCACAGTCCCAAAAATTGATTCCTTTACTGTTGAAGCTTCAGGGTCTCCTTTGTAATGTCGTCTTTGAGACATTCCCATCAAAAGATTTAAAAGATTGCAAACTAATATATTGGTGGGAAAACAGATGACTGCAGAAGAGAATGTTGTCTGGCTGCTGCACTGGTTTAATTTCCATTCAATATCCTTTTAAAACAGGATTGACTGATTAGTCCTGTTCATCCTGTAACCACATTTGGTACATATTTTGTCCAATAAGTGGTACATATTGCAGCCATGGTGTCATCAAGATAATGGGGTGAATCTGGTTTTGATTGGCAGAGATGTTCAGCTTTATCTCATTTCCTAAGCAATATGGCATATACATTTCACAAATTAAAATGAGAATGTAGCTTAAAATAACTTAGGCACATAATCATTTTACCACAGGAATTTCTTAATAGAGTTCCTACGTAGGTTTTAGGTTATGTCAAGCAAAACAGGTGTCTTTTTGTATTCTAATTTTTCTTAATGAACACTTAAACTTATTACAGCTCAGTATAGGACCTTCAGCCCATGATATTACACCAACCTATCTAGGAGCAAAACACAAAAAATCTGCAGGCACTGTAATTGAAGTGAAAACTCCATGCTGGAAAAACTCAGCAGGTCACACATTGGTTATGTATCTTTACCATATAAAGTACAATGTTTCAGGTATGAACAAAATGAAGACAGGCACCAAAACAATATGGTGGGAGGTGGGGGATGGGGAGGAGGACAATCCCACAGGCAGGAGGTAACAGTGGATAGTTCTGTGAATAGTGAGGGAAGGGGGTGGAGAGTTAAGGGAAAGAAGACTAAGGGAGGGAAAATGGAAAATGGAGAATGGGTTAGCAGAAACTGGAGAAGTCAATGTTGATGCCATTCAATTGAAGAGTGTCCAGTCGGAAAATTGGGTGTTGCTTTTCCAATATACAAGTGGCCTTGGTTTGACAGTACATGAGGCAGTGGACAGACATGTCAGTGTGAGAGTGGGGTGCAGAAGTGAAATGATTGGCTCAGCAAGGCAATACCCCAGTTTGCATCCAGTTTCTCGTGATGTAGCTCCTGATCTAGCATCAAATGCGGTAGATGACTTCTGGAGATTCATGTGAAGGAGTGTTTGGGGCCCTGAATTATGATGAGGGAGGAGGTGTGGGCACAAGTGTAGTACTTTCTTCAGCCACAGGAAGGTGCCAAGGGGGTGATAATTTGGAAGGGATGAGTGGATGTTAGAAGGAGCAGGAAGACAGGGGAGGAGAAGGGAAGATGTGTCTGATGGTGGGAACATGTTGTAGGTGATGGAAATTAGAGGATAATGTATTGTGTGCAGAGGCTGGTGGGGTAGGAGGTGAGGACAAAGGCAATCCTGTTTTTGTTATATTTAGGGGCAGAGGAGACAAGGGCAGATCAGAAAATTGAGAAGGTGCGGGTAAGAGCTGAGTTCAGGAAATGTCACATTTTTTGGAAGAAGGAGGGCATCTCGGATGATCTGGATTGGATGTCCTCATCTTGGGAGTAAATACGATGGAATTTGAGGAATTGTGAGAAAGGAATAAAATCCTTGCCAGGAACTGGGTGTGGTGTAGTCAAGTCGAGGGGGTTGGTAGGTTTGTAAAAATGTCTGTTTGTAAAAAAAAAGCAACTCCTCTCCTGAGATGGAGACAGATAAAGAAAGGGGAGAGTGTCACCCGATATGGACCAAATGAATTTGAGGTTGGGGTGAAATTTAATTTTTCCCTACCTCACACGCAGTCTTATTAATCACCCAGTCTTATAAATCTTGTAATTTTCTTCTTGGAAGTGGCATGATAAATGTTTAACTTGGCTGACAGCTTCGCTTTTATATTCAACACTTACACTTTGAAGCTATTGGCTTTGAAATCAAAATAATTGACTTCCACTCACAACCAAAAGTAACATTCAGCCAATAATGAAAGTATACTTTGGTCTGTAAGAAACTTGCCCACTTTTCAGCACAGTGAGAGAATGATGCTCATTGGCATATTGCAGGCTGGAGGAGGAGGTGCTGAGTGAAGCTTGTGACAGCCAATGCTTTGTGGGAAAAGGTCACAGTCTGGTCTCCAAGCATCAAGGGGATGAAACTGGTACGGAAGCCCCCAACAACTGAACAGGAGTAACCCCAGTGTCCCACATTAATGGCAATGGGGCTGCAGAGTATAATCAATGAAGAACGCTACAATGTATAGCAATAAAATTGATAGAGGATCTTACTCTGCTTTCCTTCGTGTGTATATATTTTCTTTTATTGTGAATTAAATTTATTTTTTGGGACAAAATAAAAATTGGTATGAAGGTCCTTGAGAAAAATCCTCCTGAATCTCAATCATCTGTTTAAAAAAAAAAATCAATGAAAAAGCCACAAAAAATAATATGGTAGATTCCTACAATATTAACTAAAAGTTTGATTAACATTAACCTGTCAGATCAAACTGCAGAGAACAAGATTATGAGTGCCTGAGCAAATAGTGGATTGGAGGAGGAAAAAGATGATGTGAAGACTACATGTAAAGTCAGAAACCAAAGGGATGTACATGATGGAAATGCTCTCAGGTGCATCTCTTTCAATGCAAGGAGTATTGTAGGAAAGGCAGATGAGCTTGGAGCATACATTGGGATGTAGAACTATATCATTGATTGGAGGAGGGACAGAACTGGCAGCTCATTGTTTTAGGGTTCTGATCTTTCAGACATGAAAGAGCTAGGTGGATGAAAGGAGAAGGAATGACATTGTTCATCAGGGAAAATATGATAACTATGTTCAGACAGAACAGACCAGAGGGCTCATTTACTGATGCTATAGGGGTGGACCTGAGAAATGGAAAAGGTATGATCATACTCATTGGGTTGTATTGTAGACTGCCCAATAGTCAACAAGAATTGGAGAAGCAAATCTGTAGAGAGATAGCAGACAGCTGCAGAAAACATAAAATAGTGGTAGTAGGAGATTTTAACTTTCCACACATTGACTGGGGTTTCCACACTGTAAAAAGGCTGGATGGCTTGGAGTTTGTCAAATGTGTTCAGGAAAGTTTTCTAAATCAATAAATAGAGGTACCAACTAAAGAGAGAGTGCAATAATAGATCTTCTAAAAGGGAATTGGGACAGCTGACAGAGGTATGCGTTGGGGAACATTTTGAATCCTGTGATCATAATGCCATTAGATTCAAGTTAATTATGGGGAAAGATAGGCCTGTTCCTTGGGTTAAGATTCTAAATGGGAGAAAGGCCAATTTTGACAAAATGAGAAAGGATCTGGAAAGCGTGGAATAGGATGTGGTTTTCTGGCAAAGATGAGGGAAATGTGGAAAGTCTTCAAAGGCAAAACTTTGAGAGTACAGTGTTTGTATGTTTCTGTCAGGCTTAAAGGCAAAGTTAATAAACATCAGGTTCCTTTGTGTTTGAAGGATATTGTGGATCTTTTGAAGAAGAGGTGTCTAACAGGTCAACACAACAAGGAGCAAATGAGGTACTTGTGGATATATATCAAATCTCTCTCTCTCATTTAAAAAAAAAATTGAGATTGCTTTAGCAATGATAGAATGGTGGTGCAGACTCAATGGGCCAGAATTGAAATATTCTCCTTGGTTTACTGCTTTGTATCTTCTCTTTCTGTTCCTATATATTATAGCCTTGTGGAACCACCAACAATCCAAATTGCTGAAGTTTACAGAAAAAACAATCCTTTTGAAATTCAATGAGAAACTGAGGTTTTTTTAAATTGCTGACACTCAGCAGTCAAGAAATGTAGAAACCTAGAACATGGCAGCCTTCAATGTTGTGCCTACCTAAATATTCCTACCAAAAAAGCCTAAACCCTTCCTACCTTGTAACTCTCCAATTTTCTTTCATCCAAGTGCCTGTCTTAGAGTCACTTAAATGCCCCAAGTGTTTCTGCCTCCACCACCACCCCTGGCAAGGCCATCCAGGCACCCACAACTCTCTGTATTTATATATTTTTTTAAAACTTACCTCTGATGGCTCCCCTAAACTTTTCTTCTTTCACTTTGCACTGATGTCTTCTGGTGTTGACTTCTATGCTGTGCTCTATGTAGACCTCTATTAAGTCACTTATCATCCTTCTTCATTCTAAAGAGAAAAGTCTGAGCTCTGATAACTGCCTCATAAGACTTATTTTCCAATCCAGGTAACATCTTGGTAAACCTCCTCTGCACCTTCTCCATGCCTTTAATATCCTTCCTATAACGAGGTGACCATATTCTTAGTGTGGTCTCAACAGAGATTTGCAGAGTAGCAATGTGACCTCTTGACTCTTGAACTCAATCCCCTGACTAATGAAGCCCAGCAACTCATAGGCCTTCATAACAATCCTATCAACCTGTGAGGCAATCTTGAGAGATCTATGGATTTGGACCCCAAGGTCCCACTGTTTTTTTGATATTAACTATCTGACAGTTACCTTGTACTCAGCCTGAGGTTTGACCTTCCAAAATGCATCACATCATACTTGTATGGATTAAACTCCATCTGCTACCTTTCTGCCAAACTCTGCATCATGTTTATATCCTTTTGTAACCTACGGCAAACTTCAACACCACCCACAACCATTCCTATCATCATTCAACTTACTGATTCATCCCTCTATATATATATATATATATATATATGTCCAGGTTATTTATAAAAATCACCAATTGAGGGAGTCCCAAAACAGATTCCTACAGAGCTCCACTGGTCACTGATCTCCAGGCAGAATACTTTCTATCCACTACTACTCTCCACTTTATACGGACAAGCCAATTCTGAATTTACACAGGCAAATTTCATGGATTCCTGACTTTCTGAATGAGTTTACCAAGGGGAACTTGTCAAATGCCTTACTAAAATCCATCTCCAGCTCTACCTTCAACAATTAAAAAAAAACTCAATTAGATTAGTGAGGCATGATCTTCCCCTCGCAAAGCTATGCTGACTATCCCTTTATAGACTTTACTTCTGCAGATGTTCATAAATCCTGTCCTTTAGAATAATCTCCAATAGCTTGCACAACACTGACTTAAGACTCACTGGTCTATAATTCCCAGGATTCTCCCTATTACTTTTTTTTAAAGCAAGGGAACCACATTTTTCATTCTCCAATCCTCAGGACCGTCCCCTGTGGCAAATTAAGATGCAAAAATAATTGCCAGTAACCCAGCTATCTCCATTCCCATAGCAACCTGGGGTATATTTTGTCTGGCTCCAAGGACATCAATTTTAATGTTTTTTTTCTAAATCCAGCATTTCTTTTTTTCCTAATCTCAACATGGTCCAGCACACAAACCTTTTTTATTCTGATCTCACCTTGGCCAAGGCTCTTTTTCTGGTGAATACTGAAGCAAAGTATTCATTTATGACCTCCTCAATCTCCTCCACATCCAGGAACATGATGCCACCTTTATCCTTAAGAGTGACCAAGTTTACATATAGACTAAATTTGATTGAAGTACTGTGTCCAAAAGTGGACACCTGACTATCAATATTCAGAAAAGAAATGCTTATATGTGGATTTGGTCATTTTCCAGTAACTACTGAGAATTCCTCTGTTTTTATTTGCAAAGAATCTGATGTCCATTTCAGCCTTGGACCCAAATGCATCCTTGTCTATCTTTGGTAATTTTGGCAAGTGGTGAACATTTTGTTTCTTTTAAGTTGTTCAGTGCCATTAAATTAATTGGTATCTAAGCTTTCTGATTTTTCAAACATTTCCCCCCCCCCCAAAAAAATCATTTAAAAGCAATTAAGATCAGAAATTCTGGATAATTTTCATTGTCTTTGCTCAGAGGAACAGTTATAATAATCTGTTACTGCCCAGCTTAAAACCAATGAGCATAGCAATAAGGGTGTATTTTTTAATATTTCGTCTTCAGATCCTTACTGAGGTATTACCTGCTTCCTGTCTTTTAACAGACATTAATCACAATGAAGGATGAAATAAGGAACAGGATTTTTTTTTTGCGTTAATAAACATTGTTGTTGCGGCACCTAAACGGAGTCATGAAGAAGATTGAGACCAGTAATCGGTGGGCTCATTTGCACTCCAGTTGTTTATTGAAACTTCCCACACTGCACCTTATAAGGCTACGGGTAAGTCCTGCCCTTATCTCGGAAACGACACATGACGTAGCCCCGCGCGCATGCAGCCCCGACCCGTCTGGCAGAAAAGACTACATGGCAACGCCATCTTGATCCGGCTGCTCCGCTGCCATGGCCATAACATGCAAAGTTGTTTTGCCTGCCATCAGTGAGGTACACAGCCACCTAACCCAGTCCTCCCCACCAAAGAAATGGCGATTGTGTGTTGTGCCCCTACGTTTGGCTGGCTGTAGTTGAGATGCGCAGGCTTCAGGCAGTCATCTGTGAACAATTTCTCCCTGCCCCCAATGTCTAATGTGAACCTGTTGCCACTCCTGTGGACCACCTTGTAGGGGCTTTCATAGGGTCGCTGGTGGTGGTGGGGAGGAGGGGTGGTGGGCAATGTGCACTTTGGTGAACTAACACAGACAGTTTTCTTTAAGTCTGTGGGTATTGAGGTGGGGTTGTCTCCATTGGTGTGAGTGCGAGGGAGCCCAACCGGTTCCTTAATTTTTGCAGTGCTTTCCCTTCTTCTGTGTCTGTGCCCTTGATGGTGGGGAGGGTCAAAGGGGCTCCGTATACCAACTCTACAGAGGAAGCCTGGATGTCCTCCTTGGGTGATGTCTGGATGCCAAGGAGCACCTAGGCAAGCTCATCCACCCAGTTGGGCCAGGTCAGGTGGGCCATGAGGTGTAGACTTTAGGTGGCGGTGAAAATGTTCTACAGGGTGTTGGGCTGTGGGCAGTGGTGTGGTAGAGTTATGTGCTGAGGAGGGAGGCCTCAAGGCTGAGGTGAATTGTGCCACCCTATCTGTAGTGATATGGCCCGGTGTCTGAACTGGGATATCCAGTGTGTGAGCACTGTCCTGCCGCAGGAGTCTGTGGATGTGTCTTTGGGGGGGTGGGGGGATGGCCTTGGGCCATCTGGTTACATGGTCAACCACTGAGGAGGTGCTGGGCTTCTTGTGAAATGGGCAGGTGACCGATGATATTGACAGGGATGTGGTCGAATAATTGATTGGGTGGTTCGAACTGCTGGATGAGAATTTTTGTGTATCTGTGGACTTTGGAAGCCTGGCAATGTGTGCAAGTGTGGGACCACTCAGTGACTTGTTTTCTTAAGCCATGCCATACAAATCGTGCAGTGACTGTGTGCTGTGGTCCTGATGAAAAGGTGCGAGAGGTTGTGGATGCAGTGGAAAACCTCCTTCTCCATTGACCCGGAATGACTGTTCGGAGCTGGCTGGTGGGCACATTGCAGAGCAGGGTGCGGCCACTGTCTGGTAGGGGGACATCTTCAAAGCGGAGGCTGGTGATGGCTATGCAAAAAGCCTGGGTCTCCGTGTAGGTGAAATGTTTGTGGTTGGTAAACACGGTGAAAGGCCTGCCGTCGAGGAAATAGTGGAAGTGCCTGCCCATGAGGTAAAGGGCTAGGAGTTCTTGGTCAAAAGCCCTGGGGGGGAATGGCAGGGTGTGCAAATGGGGCTGAAGGTGGCCATTGGCCTCCAATGTCTGTCGACCAACTGTTCAAGTATGTCCCCTATCACTGTGGCTGATGCGTCAACTGTCAGGGAGATGGGAATATCTGTTCTGGGGTAGACCAGCAATGTGGTGTGGGCTCGGGCCTACTTGGTCCTTTTGAAAGCTGTAGCTGCCTCCTCGCTCCAGACCAAGCCCTTCTGTTTGGAGGTCATCATGGCAAAGAGGGGGTGCATGATTCATTCTGTGGCGGGAATGAAGCGGTTGTAAAAATTGACCATGCCAATGAATTCCTGAAGGCTCTGGAGTGTGTTGGGTCTTGTGAACCGCTGAATGGTCTCCACCTTCTCTGGCAATGGTGTCGCTCTGTCCCTGGTGATCCTATTGCCTAGCAAATCAATCACCTCCTGGCTGAACTGATGCTTACCAGGTTGATCGTGAGGCCAAAGTCATCCAGGCAGGAGTAGAGTTTGCTTGGCTGGGTAGCACTTTCCTGCTGGTTCCTGCAGGCAATGAGGGTGTTGTCCAGGTAGATGAAAACAAAGTCAGATCTCTGCCCACTGTGTCCACAAGGCACTGGAAAGTCTGCATTGTGTTTTGAAGTCTGAAAGGCATGCGCAGGAACTCGGTCTGAAAGGCGAGATGCTGGCGGTCTTCCCAATGTTGCCTGGGTGGAAGGAGATATGGTGGTAGCTTTGTACCAAGTCTATTTTGAAGAAAACTGTCTCGCCTTGTAGGTTGGCTATGAAATCCTGTATATGAGGGACTGGGTAGTGGTCTGGGGTAGTGGAATCATTGAGGCACCAGCCCCCTGTGGCGCCATCTTGGCATGGCTACTCTGCTGCCACGACAGTACCATGTGGAACCAATTTGCCTGATGTCTGTGATGTGCACTGCCACAGTTTAATTCAGAGTAAATAATTGTGGACAGACTTTACTCTGTTCTGGCTCAAAATCAGGCAGTATGTGAAACTATCATTGCTAAAAATACTATTTTTCACAATATATAAATTTAAAAGGTTTACAATGGCAGAACAGCTGCAACTTGTGTTCTAGGAACTTTACTAAATGTGGGAATTCCTGCAAGATTTCAGCACTCGCACTTAAATTACTTCACTTGAGTTGTAGTGGGCTGCATGTCGTTATACATGGAAGGTGGATCACTTTGAGCTTTGCAGAAAGCTCTCCTTTGGCCTAACTTAGCTATTCTGACCAAGGTGGCATTCTGGCCGAGTACTATTTCTGTAATTTTTGTTTTTGGCTCATGTCCTTCTAAACGCTTCTAAACGGGTGATGGGGTTGGGAGGAGGGATGCAGCCAACTGTTCGACATTGTCAACATTAAATAAGATTGAATAGTAAAAAGAGGGGAGTTGAAAAACAATAGGGAGGAATCGCATTGATTTGTGCAGAATCCTTCACAGCATTGAAAATAAGGTTTGTTAAAAATCACAAAACACTGTTGGACGGCATGAACAAGTGTGCAGGATGGCCCGATGACTCCATAACTGTAGCTCATCAAAATATTAATTATCAGTTGTTGTCTTCATCAGAAAAGTACACTCAAGGAAGTTACAGAAAGGGTTCCATTGCTAAGACATCAGCCCATCGTGTCCTCCCATCATGAATGATTTACTATCCTTTTCAACACCATTCTCTCTAACTCTTGATTCCATATCTCTGTCTTCAACATACCCAATAACTTGGCCTCCACAGTCATCCATGGCAACAAATTCCATCAATTCACCATCATTTGGATAAAGAAATTCCTCTTTATTTACTGAGACAAGGGAGAAGTTTAACACCAGCTGAGGTTAAATAGTGGGCCACATTTTATGTACAATTAATGGAATTAATAGCCAATTGATGAGCCATCTTTTTTTTTTGTTAGTCGTGTGGAAGTGGGGGTGAATATCAAGAATTGGTGGCATTATCTCCCACTTTTCCATTTACTGGCACCATAACATTTATAGGTTATTAACATGGCTCATGGGTTTCACTCCAAAGCTGACATTTTAAATGTGTCCACTTCCCTTGGAACAGTTTGATAAAGGCTCAAGAATTTCCAATTCACAGCATTCTGATCATAAATTTGACAAGTTTTTAAAAACTGATTTTTTAATTCACATTTCTGCTCAAATTCAACTGTATATATATTTTCATAAAACTTTCTACCATCAAGCCTTTTATAATTATTTAAAATGTGCTTTCTTATATTTTTGGGAGCAGACTTAAATTTTGATTTGTGTATCTGTTCCATCACCTCTGAGTGGCCTATTGTAATACTAAAAATGTAAAGAAGCTTTACTATCATGTGCATGACTGTGGTATGTCATGGTCAATTTCTTTGAACTGAAATGAATTATTAGATTTCCAGATTTCAAAATTAAATGAACAGTACTTCAAATTAAGCAGATTGAGCTCTGCATTGGATATTTTTTCCCCCCTCTGTTTCGTCAAGCAATCAGACCTCTTGAAGAAGCCCATAATGTATAATGTTTATAGCTGGGGAAATGCAAATGTTTAAGGGAACTGTTACCTACAATCCACAGAGGGGTAACATCCAGAAAGGATTTAATTAAATAAAAAGGACATTGTAGATCACAGATGCTGATGGTGAGATTAGTGTAGAAATTGGAGAAACTCTAGCAGAAATATTTAAAATGTCCTTAGCCATGGGTGTCGGAGGATTGGAGGGTAGCTGACACTGTTTTGTTTAAGAGGGCTCCAATAGGGGAAACTTCTTCAGACAGAGTTGTGGGATTGTGGAATGAGTTGCCAGCCAAAGTAGTGAATGCAGACTTGATTTTAACATTTTAGAAGAAATTATCAGGTACATTGATGGGAGATGTATGGAGAGCTGTGGACTGGGAGTAGGTCAATGAGACTGGGCAGAAAAATGGTTCGGCACAGACTATAAGGACTGAGGGAGTCTGTAGCTGTGCTCGTGTTCTATTGTTCTACAACTTCAACATCTCGCTTCGGCAGGGCATGGTGCACACTTGTTTCAAACAAGCCACAATCGCAATGATGCCCAAGAAGAATGTGGTAATCTGCCTAAATGACTACTGACGATAAATATGAACTTTGAACATGTGCCTGGGGGAAGAGGAAATGGGGGAGGATAGAAAATAAATACTTTAGTGCTCACCAGGGAGAGGGACCTTGGTCAATGTGAGAGAATATAGAACAAGATTATGTGCTGGAGCACATTGGGTTAGTCAGCACAACTTTGTGATGGGTTGATCATGCCTCATTTGCCTAATTAAGTTTCTGAGGAAGTAACAAAAGAAATTGATGAAGATAAGGTGGTAAATTTGGTGTTTTTGGATTTTAATAAGACATTTGACAAGGTGGACTCATTCAAAATGTCATGAGGCATGGGATCCATAGAATATTTGGCTAGCCTGCAGAAAGCAGAGGGTAGTAGTAGATGTAAAATATTCTGCGTGGAGGTCAATAACTTGTGGCACTCTGTTGGTATGTATATGTATGAATGACTTGGACAAAGAATTAGAGGAATGAGTCAGTATTTTTGCAGAGAACACAAAAGGTTGGAGATGTTGTAGATTACAACAGAATATAGACAGGATGCAGAGTTGGGTGAAAAAGTGGCAGATGGAGTTCAATCTAGAAAACTTGTGAAATGATGCATTTGGAAGGCCAAACTTGAAGACAGCATACATGGTTAATGACAAGATTCTTATCAGTGTGGAAGAACAAAGGGACCTTGGGGTCCAAATCCATAGCTCTCAAGCATGCCATGTATGTTGACAGGGTGGTTAAAAAGGCTTTACAGTATGCTGGCTTTCATTAGTTTGAGGATTGAGTTGTGAGGTAATGTTGCAGTTCTAGAAGTCTGATTAGATCACACTTGGAATATTGTGTTCAGTTCTGGTGACCTCATGACAAGAAGGATGTGGAAGCTCTGGAGTGGGTGCAGTGGAGATATACCAAGATGATGCCTGGATTGGAGGATATGTTATAAGGCAAGATTAACAGAGTTTGGGCTGATCTCTTTGGATTGAAGAAGGATGAGGGGTAACTTAATGGACTACAAGATGATGAGAGGCCAACAAGCACTTTTAAAAAAAAACAGGACAAGGATAGCAAACACCAGAGGACATCTGAACAAGATGAGGGTAGGAAAGTTTAGGGAAGATGGCAGGTGTACATTTCTTTACATAAAGAATAGTAGATGCTTGGAATGGAATGATGGGGGTGGTGGTGGAGATTGCTACAAAAGGGTCTATTAGAAGATTCTTGGGTAGGCACATGGATTATAGGAAAAATAGAAGGTTATAAGTATAAGATAGGGAAGGTTTAGTTTGTTGAGTAGGTTTCTATCAGTTGGCACAACAAAATGCAATGCCTCACTCTTGTCAGCATTAAATCTCATCTGCCATATTGGCTGAAAGGCCAATTAACATGATCACAGAACTAGATATGACATTGCAAGGTTTTGTTTATCACTCATTATTATGAATGTAAAAATACAAATGAACAGAATGCATGGTGGCGGTGTACAGGGTGTGGGAAAGAGAATATTATGAAAAGAGATGATGTAATGTACTGTTAAAGGACCTCATATCCTGAAGACTTTCCTCTGGAGAACTGTGTTGATTTTAGTTCATTGCTCATGGTATGTGAAAGAGAAGGAACAAAGAATTCCTTTCTAAATCTGTCCTACAGTAATTGAATTGCATTGTGTGGTTCTGGAAAATATGCAACATTTTTTAGACACTGAGCAGTGATTATTCTATTTTATCACGATGAAATTTTTCAAACCACTTTACCTATTCAATGTGCGGCTGCCAAAATTGAACTCTTCTTCCAAGTCTTTGTGAATCTCATTCAAAAGTGGGTTAAATAGCTTTGTTGATAAAGTACTTGAGCAATCTTCTTTCTGTTGTGATAGCGATGACTCATGTTGGATTCGGTGAAAAGGAATGACTAGTGACCAAAGGGTCAATCAAAGGTTTGTATTGCAGAAAACCAACTAAGGAAGCTTGGCTTTACAGCACAGTGGGATTTTATGTCAGAATCCTTAGAACAATGAATACATTGTCACTGTGCGGTGCAAAGAAACACTGCAATGTTAAATGTCTTTATTGTTGAAGTTAATATATTGGAAGTACCCTTGAGAAACTGACAGCACTGCGGTGTGAATCACCATAAAAATCCAGTGGGAAGGTTTCAACCGGATTACAAATGATTATTTCACAGCCATATTTGGCAAAAGAGCAGGTGTTTGATTCATATGGAGTGTTGATGATTCAACATAACTGTACATGTGCCTTCAATATCAAAGAGACTCACATCCCTGATCAGAAATGTTATCATAAACAAATTAAAGGAGAAATGAAGTGCAAAATTTCTGTCGCATTCATTCCACAAAAAAATTGTTACTACTGAAAGGATTCACAGAATGACTCATTAACTGTTCATAAATTAAGCTGTACAAATGCAATTAATCTAAGCAATTTTATTGAAAAGCTGATGAGATGCCAATGAATTCAAGGGAATGCAAAATCAGGGGCTGTTAAAATTAATCTCCTATTTGTCAGATGCCTGTGGGCTGAGTTTAATTTGAATTGTCCTCAATAACTTGGGGATTAAAATGCCTTTGAAGAAGGAGGTCGCAACACAGCCATGATGCCCCAAGGCCACACACTTGATATCAAATAAAATCTGAGCGTATGACATGAGGGTATAGATGGAGTAAATGGAAGTCAGCTTTTTTCACTGAGGCTGGGTGAGACCAGAACTAGTAGGGCATTGAAAGGAGAAATGTTTAAAGGGAGAGATCCAGACATGGGCTTGAATCTGTCGGGAGTTTGTACATTCTGTGTGGGTTTCCTCTGGGTGCTCCGGTTTCCTCCTGCCCTTCAAAAACATGAGGCATCTGTGAGTTGATTAGACTATTCAGACAGCATAGTGTCATGGGCCTGCTACTGTTCTCTATGTTTAAATATTTTTTTTTAAAGTAATTTCTTCATAGAGAAAGTGGTGAGAGCATGAAATGAACTGTCACCTGAAGTGAATATGGGTTCAATTTTGACATGGGGGGGGGGATAAAAAATTTGGATAGGTTCATGGATGGGAGGGTATGGAAGGCTATAATCTGGGGGCAGATCGTTGGGACTGGGTAGAATAATCGTTTGGCACAGACTGTTTCTGTGCAGTAGTGTTCCATGGTTCTTTGTAATTCCTTTCTTTATACTTTAATTATTTTGCATATTGCTGCACTTTACCTGAAATCCATTGTTTACCAATATGTTGGTCCTTTTTTCAATGATTTCACTTTTCATTACAGTTTGCTAGATGTCCCAGTTTAATGACACTGCCAAATTTCAGGGTTGTTCAGAAAGAAAGCTTTTGCCAGCAGATGCTGCATGGTTCCATTTGTTCTACTTCCCCATCATTAATCATCCATTCACTCCATCCTTCACTTACTACCTTCACCTGCCTATTACTGTATTCTACTTAGTTATTTTTGTTGGCATAGGTTCCTTATTATGTCAAATGCTTCATGAAGATTTTTTTCATGTTTTATTTTACAAGGATGTTCAAGCATGGTTTACCTCTTAAGCCCATTGAATTTTATTGCAAGTTCTCAGCAATTTAATTGCATATTATTAATATGTTGAAATAAAGTTTTCAATTTCATCTGTTGAAAGATTCCTGTTTCTTGGATTGCTGGGGATGTGGCGATGCAGTTGTGTGCAGTGCCTGGACAGAGATTAACTGGCTTTCTCAGCGAGTGTCAGATTGATATGAGACTGGCAGTCTCCTGGTTATTATTTTTGGACATGTAAAAATACCGACAAATAAATTAAGGGCAAGAGTAAGCCATTTGTCCCTCGAGTCTGCTCTTCCATTTGATAAGATCAAAGCTAATATGATCACAATCTTAACTCCACATTCCTGTCTCTCCACAGTAACCTTCCATGCCCTTGGTAATCAAGAATCTGTCAACCTCTGCCTAAAAATATTTAAAGACTCTGCCTTCATCACCTTTTGAGGAATTGTGTTCCACAAGATCCCAACCCTCTGAGGGGAAAAAAAAAAGTCTGCTTAATTCTTTCATAAATTCGTGACCAGCTTTCAGATTGATCTGTATTTCCAGCATTTTCTATTTCATTTTAGATTTATGGCATTATGAAGCTTGGTTTTGACTTTCAGAATATTTGTGAAAGTGATGGGAAAGCAGGGAGAGATGGACAAAGAAAGAAAAAATATGGCAAGCAGGAAAAGAGGAATTGAAATGGGAAGCGACACAAAAGAATGGTAGGCAAAAAAGGAGAGGGTAGCAGAAGGAAAAGAAAATGAAGGAATAAGGAAGATGGTGCTGACAAAGCACAGTGCAGAGGGGAGGAGAGAGTGGTTGTTGCAAAGAGGGGTAAACAACATGGGAGGATTCAGTGCTGTTGGAATGGGGCCAGTTTTCTTCCCTGTTGTGGGAGGAACGACACTGACTTTAGTCCAATTGCTTCTCTTTAAATAGAGAGAGGTTACCTCAGTGGGCATTTGCGGAGACGATGGGATAATGTACAAATATTCGGTTTTAAGATGGATTATGGACTTTTCTTGCTTCCAGGTGGAAGTAAAAGTTCCAAGAGTTGTTCCTGAGAGGGTGAAGAACTTGCTTTTGATTCGGATGTGAGTCTGTGACTGCTCGAAAAGCTGGATTAACTTGAAAACTGGGTCAGAGTGAATGAGATTTTCCTCCACATAGGAGGAAATTTGTTCTAACTGGATGAAAGCTAATGGATGATCATTTTCTTGCAATATTTTATTTTAAAAATTCCATACGTATAATTAATAGACTCTCAGATAGACAAAGATTAATTAAATATAAAATGACAATGATCACAAGCTGGTTTTCATCCCCCCCCCCTCAGAAATAGTACAAATCAAAAAAAAAGTATTAAAATCTAGAAAAGAAAAATTAGTTTCCTGGATTGGACAAAGGGTTAGTTCGCACACTGGGATCCTACACTGTTTTTACCAGCATTTTAGGGAAGAAGATTTACACAGACCTTGAGGCTGGAAGTACATTTTACATATTTATCCCTAAACTTTGCATATATGGAGTGTTAATGGATGATCTTATCTAGGTTAGTGGGGAATGAGGGTAGAGAATTTTAGATTCGTTTCAACATCCATCACTAGATGGAAGACAACATTCATTGGGTGTGCAATAACTCATTAACATCATTGAAGAAAGGAGCTATGACAACACTTCTGTAAAATGATTTTCTGAAGCCTATTTACTCGTAAGGGGAAAGGTGGGAGAGTTGCACCTATGTAACTGCACAATTGTTAGAGGTTGATGATTGAATTATTATTCAGCGAGTGGGATAGTTTTACTTTTGTGTGGTTCAAGGGTAGATTACAGAACTTTACCTGGCCACAGAGAAGGACCTCCATCGTTCAGCTTTTTAGGAAATATCACTCTACAAGGGAATCAATTCTGAACTATAATCCTTGCCTTTTATCCAGTCAGATTATGCACAACGACTTTCAAAGTTCCATGTCTTGCCATATATGTCTGGAAGAGATTTTAAACCAAAACAAAAAATGTTGTAAATAGTCAAAGGTGAGGCTACATCCATGGGAAGAGAAACAAGAGTCAACGGTCAGGTTCAGACATGACATCATAACTGGGAAGGAGACAATTTCTTTTTTAAATCACAGGCAGGTTAAGGGAGGAGGATGTCTCTGATGGGGTTAAATTGGAGATAAGCTATTGTTAACGTCCCAAATGGTTGTTCTGTTGGTGGTACCAGCTATGTCGTAATTGCAGCTGGACAATCTGATAACGCCATCAGCAAGATGGATAGCATCTCGACACTCCTGATGGAAATGGTTAAAGTGTTTTGCGGGCAGATTGCAACCTGACTGGTTGAGATGAGAATGTTCAACACAGGCTCAGATAGACTTCCTCATCTTGTCAAAGGAAGTCCAGGTCAGATCCACAAACCTTAAGAGATGTTCCTCTCTGACCACTGAACCATTCACCTGCAGTCCAATCAGCCACATGGACTTAGAAATTGATCCCCAGGGAATATTGAGGAGCTGAAGAGAGACTCAGCAGGCTGGAGGACTGTGAGGTCCCTCTTTAACTCCCCAGTGCATTGCTGGGAAGCAATTGAGAAGATCATCAAAAGGTTTTTCATCTTCAAATGTGTTCAGAAAGTTTGATGGAGGGAATAGTGCCATCTCCAAGCAGACTTGTAGCAACTCCTGCTTCAGATGAGCAAGGTGGAAGTGAGGGAAGAGCTTTGAGAGTCTTGGTCTTAAAAGACAAGAAGCCACACTTTGTCTAAAAATCCTCCAAGAAAACCTTCTAATCCAGAGTCCCACTCCAGGGACCAGGATGAGATGTGTTCACACTTCTTTCAAAAGGTTCACAGTGGGAGCTCTCTGGTCCAGATCCTTAAGGAAAAGGATGGCTCAGCAGCATCTTTATGAGCAGACATGTTGAAGATCTGCAGGTCCCTTGTTTCCAGCCTGTATTGCAGAAAGGCTATAGGCAGCACAGCCTCACAGAACTTTGTCATAGAGTTGAAAACAAGCAGGAGAATCTGGACCAATCACTAACATTGCAAATGCTGACAGATTCTATCCATTCCTTTATAACTGGAAGTGACTGGTTACTGGCTGAATTACACTTGGCTCTATGGGAACTTGATTGCACCAGACCTGCTAGCAATGGATAATGCCATGCCGCTGGCTTGCTGCATGTCAGAATCTATGAGGAAGGACATCATCACCTTTATCTACCAGCAGGAGAAGGAAGACATACAATATATTTAGGTAAGTTTCTAAAGTTAGTATAAGATTCTATATTGCCCTGCTGCAACAGTCATCAGGCACTAAAGATAGCTCTAAATTTTAGAAAGGATCAGCAAGTAGCAATGAGCTTCATGTGGAGATTAGTCAAGGCATTTCAGCAATGTGTTTGGCCAAGAATCCTTCTGCATTTAGCTAAAGAGGGCTAAAAATTGTTTGCTGCCTAAAATTGGCACTTTTATGGCTGGCTCCCATCATCAAAACTTGAATATACACAGTGTATACTGTCCAATGGAACAGAGACCTTTCCCATGGGAGCCTTTGGAAGGATTGAGAGAAGATCCTGAGGATAACACTTTGAAGATGGGGGTTCAGAGTACAGGGTAGTGGGGGAAGATTAGGGATACTATGGTATGAAACTTTGGGGAAGAGGCTTTCGTGCTAGGTTAGGAGTTGGATGATGCAAGAAGTTCACGTGTGAGACCAGGTCCTTGTTAATGGCTGAAATAGTATCGAGCTTAAACTGGGAATCGGAGCTTGATCCTGGAATTGGTGGCCAGGAAGTGGCAAGCAGGAAATCAGAGTAAAAGGAGTGAAATGATCAACTGATTATTTTGGTGATCAATGTCATGGAGCCATACAGCAAAATGAAATCGGCCTCTTCACCCACACTCATCAGCCAACACACATTTATTTCAATCCCAGAATATTATTCTCCACACTTTCTTTTCAATTCCCCTAAATTCTACAATTCAGCAACACAGGTAACTTGCTGTAGCCAATTAACAAGTGGGCGAAAACTGGAGCAGCCAAAAGTAAAATCCACACAGTTATCAGGAGGATGTGCAAACTCCCTGAAGATATCCCAGTGGAATGAACGGCCTTCAGCCATGATGGCAGCTCTGTCAGCTGTGCCTCTGTGCTGCTCAAATGGAATGAGAAACTTTGGGTGGATAGGTGAGATTCTTGGGAATTGGGAAAGTGGGGTGGAGAGACAAAAGCAGATTGTTACATGTGCAACTACTAAAAGAACAACATCCCCTCTGTAACTGCAGGAATGCGACATTTGCACCGATACCTCTCTTATCACCATTCGTGACCCCAAACAGTCATTCCAAGGGAATCAACTTTACTCACTGTGAATCTTTAGGGCTTATCTACTGCATCCCATGCTCCTATTGTGGTCGTCTCTACATTGGAGAGACTGGATGCAGACTGGGAGATTGCTTCATTCTGCACCTTTGCTCTGACCATTACAATAGCAGGGATCTCCCAGTGGAAAACCATTTCAAAACCCTACCCCTTTCCTATGCCAACATCTATTTTTATGGTCTCATGCACTACCAGAGTGAGGCCACCTGCATATTACAGGAACAACTCTTATTCCATCTGGGTGCCCTCCAACCAGATGGCATTCACATCAATTTCTGTGTTTTGCCCCTTGCCCCCCATCTTTACCCTTCCCTTATCCCTATTTCTTTTCCTCTAACTCTGTCTCCCTATCTTTCCCATTCTGTCTCCTTCCCTCCAGCTCTGCATTCACACAGGCGCAATGGAACAATTCTCACCTTTCCTCCTATCCATATCCAGTTATCACCTTTTATCTGCTGGCCTACCCTCCTCCCCCTGCCATATCTTCCCTTTTCAATCATGTGATTGTTTCTTTTCTTCATACCTCGAAGGCTCCGTGCCAGAAATCTTGGTTATATCTTTTCTTCCCCCCCCCCCCCCCCCCACCCCCCATTGGATGCTGCAAGACAGTTTAAGTTCCTCCAGCATTTGTGTTTTTACTACAATGACAGTGTCTGCCAACTTCTGCATTTCACTAAATCTTGACCTTTCTGGAAGGTGACAGATCCTCAGACTCCGTGAGGAAGATTCCATCAAGCCCACTTTAAATGATGCTGAAGCAGGACTCTCCAGGCCAGGCCTACTTCAGTGTATTGTTCACAATTTTTATCAAATTACCTCAAAATATGGTTTTATTTTTCAAAAATAGGTAGTACAGTGAGAAGGGTTCTCTATTACAGATTGACAGGTTAAACCTAGCATTATTTACAGAGTATGGGATTATAATAAAAAGGAAGGTCAATTAGTCCCAAACAAAGGGAGCATGATTTCATAGTTGTGGGGTTCATTCAGAGGCCTGATGTTTTCAAGGAAGAATCAAGTGTGCTGGTGCTTGATATCACTCTCTTCAGCCTTCTTTCTTTCTGAAGGGAAAAGGTAAAAGGGAGTGTGTCCAGAGCATGATGAGTTCTACTGTACGTTGACTGTTTTTTCTAGTCAGTAAGAGATGGAGATGGAGTCTATGGAAGTGAGGAAGTTTTTTTAATGTTCTGAGCTGCTTTCATTACCTTCTGTCATTCCTTCTGATTTTTGAACAGAGTAGCTCTCATGATTGCATTGAGTAAATCTGCTTTCAATGGTGCACCTGTAGATGTGGTTGAGAAGTTGATGCAGGCTCCGTGTGCATTGCAAACTGGTTTGATGTCATGCCAGACAACCTTCATATAAGCATGCATGAGGAAATGGTTTCCAAATGTGTGCTTTCCATGAACCAACCCACCTTTTATTACTGGCAATTATTTTTTTGATAATGCTTGGTCATGCAGCACCCCAAATAATTGTACAATTCAACAACATGTCAACTATTGGTGTAAGAGGAAGGTTTTCAAATTGCTGGGTTCTTTGCTCTTAGCTTGGGTGAAGACTGACTGTTGTACATCAAAAGGGCACAGTTGTGGCAGAACTGGCTCTTCTAGGGCTTGATGGATCTAGTACTGGGTAATGCACCTGGTCCAAACCTCTTGGTGGTGAAGCATTTCAGTGATCACAATCTCCTTAGCTTTAGCATAGTTATGTGCAAGGATAAAAGCAGACAAAATGGTAGTGTTAAATTGGGGAAGGGCTAATTATGATGAGATGAGGCAGAAACTAGGGAGAGTAAATTGGGAACATGTATTCACGGGAGAAAGCACAGCAGTAATGTGGAGAATGTTTAGGGGCCACTTGGTTTTGGATAGGTTTGTCCCAATGAGGCTGGGAAAAGATGGTAGGAAGTGGTTAACAAAATAGGAAATGCTGCTCGTTTAGAGGAAGAAGGAAGCATGCATTTAGATTTAGGAAGGACTCATGAAAATTGTATCATAGCCATGAAGAAAGGACTTGGGAGACATGAAGGGGGCAATGGAATGCATTGGCAAGTAGAATTAAGGAGAACCCCAAGGAATTCTATGTGTATATAAAGAACAGAAGTATAAGAAGAGTTGTCTAGTGCTGCTTAAGGATAAAAGAGGCAACATGTGCCTGGAGGCAGAGGAGGTTGTCAATTAATATTTTGTTTCAGTATTCACTAGTGAAAAGAACCTTGGTTAAGGTAAGATCAGATGAACAAGCTTGTGTGCTGGACCATATTGAGATTAGGAAAGAAGAAGAGCTGAATCTTCTTAAAAACATTAAAATTGCTAGGTCCCTGTGACTGGACAAGATGTACCCCATCTTCCTGTGGGAAGAGAGGGAAGAGAAAGCTTGGGCTCTGATCTTTGCATCCTCAGCCAGAAGGAAGGTGCAGAAGGATTGAGGAATGTGGTCCCCTTGTTTTAAAAAAGGTAATGGGGAAAATCCTGGGAATTATAATGTGTTAAGGATTCTTAAGGATAGGATTTAGGAGCATTTGGAGAAGTATAGTTTTCTCAGGGAAAAATAGCATGACTTTGTGAGGGGAAGGCCATGCTATTGGGATAAATGGCTCATTTTCTGAGTGGCAGGCGGTGACCAGTGGGGTGCCACAGGGATCCGTACTGGGACCCCAGCTGTTCATAATTTACATTAATGATCTGGATGAGAGGATTGGATGTAATATCTCCAAATTTGCAGATGACACTAAGCTAGGAGGGGTTGTGTGCACGGAAGAGGGGGTCAGGAAGCTCCAGTGTGATTTGGATAAATTGAGGGACTGGGCAGATACATGGCAAATGCACTACAATGTGGATAAATGTGAGGTTATCCACTTTGGTAATACAAACCAGAGGGCAGATTTCTATTTGAATGGCAATAGATTAAGAGATGGGGAAGTGCAGAGAGACCTAGGGGTACTTGTACACCAGTCTCTGAAGGCGAGCATGCAGGTACAGCAGGCGGTTAAAAAGGCAAATGGTATGTTTATCAAGAGGGTTTGAGTATAGGAACAAGGATACCTTACTGCAGCTGTACAGGGCCTTGGTGAGACCACACTTGGAGTATTGTGTGCAGTTTTGGTCACCTGATCTAAGGAAGGATGTTCTTGCAATGGAGGGAGTGCAGAGGCGATTCACCTGGCTGATACCTGGAATGGCAGGAATGACTGATGAGGAAAGATTGTGCAAATTGGGATTGTACTCCCTGGAGTTTAGAAGATTGAGAGGGGATCTCATAGAGACATATAAAATTCTGGCAGGACTGGACAGAATGGATGCAGATGGGATGTTTCCAATGATGGGAAAATCCAGAACCAGGGGCCATGGTTTGAGGATAACAGGCAAACCATTTAGGACCGAGATGAGGAGGAATTTCTTTACCCAGAGGGTGTGAATCTGTGGAATTCATTGCCACAGAGGGCAGTAGAGGCAGGTTCATTAAAATATATTTAAGAGGGAATTAGATCTATTTCTTCAGTATAAGGGTATTAAAGGTTTTGGAGAGAATGCGGGAACGGGGTACTGAACTTTAAGATCAGCCATGATCTCGTTGAATGGCGGAGCAGGCTCGAAGGGTCGAATGATCTACTCCTGCTCCTATCTTCTATGTTTCTATGTTTGCTTAATGAGCCTAACTGAGTTCCTTGAAAAGATTACAAAAGAAATTGATGAAGGTAGGGCTCTAGATATGGCCTATTTGGATTTAATTAATGTATTTGACAAAGACCCCCATTCAGAAAGTCATGAGGCATGGGTTCCATGGAATCTTGGCTGTGTAGATTCAGAATGGACTTGCCCGTAGAAAACAGTAGTATTGGATTGAAAGTATTCTGCCTTGAGATCAGTGAGTGGAGTTCTGTGAGGATCTGTTCTGGGACCCCTGCTCTTTGTGATTTTTAAAAAATATATAGATGAACGAGAAGAAGTTGAAGAATGGGTCAGTATGTTTGTCGAGAATACAATGGTTGGAGTAATTGTAGATATTGTTGAGGGTTGTCATAGTTTACAAAAGGATATAGACAGAATGGAGTGTTGGCTGGAAAAGTGGCAGATGGAGTTCAATCTGGATAAGTGTGAGATTATGCATTTTGGAAGGCTGAGTACAGGGTTAATGGTTGGATGCTTTAACAATGTGAAAGTGCAGAGGGACCTTGGGTCTAAATCCATACATGTTTCAAGATTGCCATGCAGATTGATGGGATTGAATACAGTAGTCGAGAGATCATGTTGCAACTCTACAAATTTCTTGTGAGAACTTGTTTGAGTTCTTGCCACCTCATTACAGGAAGGATGTGGAGGCTGAGGAGAGTGCGCAGAGGAGATTTACCAGGATATTGCCTGGATTGGAGAATGTGTTTTGTAAGGTAAAGTTAACAGAGCTAGGGCTTTTCTCTTTGGAGTGAAGAAGAATGAGGGGTGACTTAATAGAGATCTACAAAATTCAGAAAGGCATAAATAAGATGGACAGGCAGCACCTTTTTCCCAGGGTGGGAATAGCAAACGCCTGAGGATATCTGTACAATAAGAAGAGAGAAAAAAATTAGGGGAGACATCAGGGGTGAGTTGTGGGTGCCTGGAATGCCATGCCAGAGTGGTAGTGGAGGCTGAAACATTGGGGCATTTAAGAGACTCTTAGACAGGCACATAGATGGAAAAAAAATAGAGGCTTATGAGGTGAGAAGGGTTTAGACTTTTTGGTAGGAATATATGTCAGAACAACTGTACAGTCATGTATTATAACCTCTGTCAGAGTCATAAAAAGACATTAGCTTATGGCAGAGTATGACAGAAGTGATGAGGCATTTCAGACAAGCAATTTCTCATCTTTGATGAAGCAGAGAGGCAAGATAGAATGAAGGGAAAATGTTCAACTAAATAGGAGTCACAAAAGTTACTTCAGTTCCAGTTATCCTTCAATGCCTGGAAATTCATAGTTAATTGGATTTTTTTTTCCAGTAGTTTTCTTGCTTATTATAGTATGCTCCTATAGCCACAGTTTTAACTTTCAGAGTGGGACACTGGCAATGTCTGCATTTGGTGTCTTAGTTCTATTATTTCTTTCCTCCATCAATACCTCTGATGCTCTTTCACTGCTAAGGATACCCATGTGGTTTACTTAAAATAGATGATATTGCACATTTCTGCCAAATTTGGTCAGGTTAACACTGGAGGTCAATGGCAGACACTTGCAAATATTTATGATGCAATAGTAGACCCAAGGGCTTTCCAGGAAGATTTCAGATGATATTTCTGAAGCTAAACTGAGAATACAGCTCAATATTTTTGTGGTCCAGCCTTAATTGGGTGATTTATAACTTTATTTTTACATTCCAGTTTAGATCTATGCAGAAACATAATTGTCCTTTGTTAAGCATTGTTTTATTAAATTAACAAATAGGTTCTATTTCTGGAAGGTTAGATCACATGGGATGCAAGATGAAATAGCAGATTGGACTGAAAGAGGACTTTATAGAGGATAATGGTTGAAGGTTATTTTGCAGACTGAAGACCTGTGATTGGTGGTGTGCCAAAGGATTACGATGTTGGGCCCATTGCTGTTTGTCATCTAATAATGATATAGATGAAAATGTATATGGCATAATGAGCAAATTTATGGATGACACTAAAGTGTCCAGTATTTTAGATTGTCAAGATGGTTGCCAAAGATTCCAGCAGGATCTTAATTGGGTGGCAGAGAAATGGATGATGGAATTTAATAGAGAGAAATATGATATGTTGCATTTTGGTCAGTATAATGTAGGATCTACACAATGAATTGTAGGTATTTTGGGAATGTTGTAGACCAAAGGGATCTAGGAGTACATAACACTTTGAATGTGGCATCACAGGCAGATATTGTGGTCCAATAAAAGCTTTTTGCACATTGGCCTCCATAAGTCAGAATATTGACTACAGAAATTGGGAGGTCATGTTGAAGTTTTAGAAGATATTGCTGAAGCCTTATTTGGTGTATTGTATTCAGTTTATGGATACCCTGCTACAGGAAAGATGTTGTCAAGCTGGAGAGAGTGCAGAAAGGATTTAAGGGTGTTGTCAGGACTCGGGGACCTGAGCTGTAAAGAGCGTTTGAGCAGGCTAAGGATTTATTCCTTGAAATCCAAAAGGTTGAGGGATGATCTCATAGAGGAATACAAATACAAAATCATTAAAGGGAGTAGATTAGGTGAATGCAGTCTTTTGCCCACAGTAAAGGGAAATTAGTAACTAGAGGACATCGGTTTAAGGAGGGGAGGGGGGAGAATAGAAGAGCTTTAACATGAACCTGAGGGTTGTTTTATTTTTTGCACAGTATGGGTGTATGGAATGGACTGCTGCAGAATGTCTTTGAGCAGCTACTATTGCCTTGTTTAAGAAAATAATGAATTTATAGATTGATAGGACAGGTTTAGGGATATGGGCTAAATGCAGTCAGATAGGACTAGTGTGAGTGGAAAATTTTAGTTGGCGTCGGCAAGTTCAACCAAAGGGCCATTTTTCAAGCTGTATGACAACATGCTCTAATTTAATAAACTCTAGGAATTGGGGGGAAAAAAATCAGTTCTATGCATGGTATGAACATTAAATCCTTTCTGTTTGCATAGCTTGATCTAGGCAGAGACTATGTTAGTGTATGACTTTACATTGTTGGAATGCCTTTGTTAAAGATTTGCTTGAAGTTCAGCATCAATTGCTGAACCTTTGAGTTTAAGATATTTTGGTGCTATGATTGCAGCTATGGAAACAGTACAGAATCAGATTTTGTTTTCAAAACACTATTTATTGGTTAAATATATTACAACAAACAAGAGGACAGAAATGACATTTGCCCTGATTTTATGTTATGATTAGTAGAGAGGTTATCTATGTGCATTTTTAACGTGGAAGAACATTAAGCAGGAACTTCTGGAATCCACACATGCATAGTTAAATGTAGAAATCTCACAATTCCATCTGCGTCGCTTTGTTCCCCCAGAAGCTGCACTTAGCTCATAACTCAGCATTAAAATCCATGTAGGGATATGTTTGCTCACTAGTTCCCCACTGAACACATCAGTCAATATCAGGGTTGGTGCAGGCAAATGCAATTGTGATCATTTTTAATGAATTGCTTCTGACACTGAACACTTCATTATACAAATATGGAGTTACAGTCCTTCAGAATTCTAATATGATTGCAGATTGAAAAGGTAAACTAATATATTGAGGGATTTTACGGTTGGGAAGTGTCTCCCAACAACCCGGCACAGGAACAACCAAAACTGCAAATCTCCGTTTCTGACCAAAAATTCAGTGTGGTATGCAAAGTGGTGGGATGTTGACCGTGAAACGTATAACATACATGGGACATATAGCGGAACTGCGTTGATGTCGACTGCGACGTGAATCATACGCGTCAGACATACCCTTCAAACAGAGGAAAACTGCTGTTGATCCTGAGGTGCTTTTAATGCTAGCAGTGATTAGGTCTAGCACTCTTCAAATACAGGTTAATTTCATGTGCACCATGCACCACTTCATGATGTATCTGATGCTGCTAACTCAATGTGTGCTTGCTGCAAATTTGAAAACTGCGCGCTGCAATATCGCGCTATAAAACATCATCGTGTGTCACCGCTATGTCGTATTCATTAGTCAGTTGTTGACAGAATGCCTGCAGTCCAGTTTAGACTGCAGGCATTCTGGGTAAATGACTAGCAGTCTAGTTTAGACTGCAGGCATTCTGGGTAAATGACTAGCAGTCTAGGAAGTAAAATGTCAGAATGGGAATGGCACCCTCATTCCTGTTCTGAGCTTTTTACACAGCATGCATTTCAAGAAAATGGGAAATAATTTCCTGAAATGTTATTGCTGTTTTTTTTTAAAAAAGCGCACAATTCTTTTCACACTTCCACTCATATTTGGTAGGTGTTTAGATTGTTTAAATATTCTAATTTATACATTCCGCTGAGTCTCTAATTGGCCTAATGTTGGTTCTTTGATTGGTTTAGGCACAGCATTGTTTGTCCATCTTAATCATCTTAGGAGCTTAATCATTCCTGATGGAGGGGCTTCAAGTTTTTTTTTTTGCTTGTAACAAATGCAAGGAGTTGTCCTACATTAAAATAATCAGTCCTGCTGGGTCCTGAGTCTTTAGATCAGTTATCTCTTTCTTTCTTTGGCTTGGCTTCGCAGACGAAGATTCATGGAGGGGTATGTCCACATCTGCTGCAGGCTCGTTGGTGACTGACAAGTCCGATGCGGGACAGGCAGGCACAGTTGCAGCGGTTGCAAGGGAAAATTGGTTGGTTGGTGTTGGGTTTTTCCTCCTTTGTCTTTTGTCAGTGAGGTTGGCTCTGCGGTCTTCTTCAAAGGAGGTTGCTGCCTGCCGAACTGTGAGGCACCAAGATGCATGGTTGGAGGTGATATCAGCCCACTGGCGGTGGTCAATGTGGCAGGCACCAAGAGATTCCTTTAAGCAGTCCTTGTACCTCTTTTTTGGTGCACCTCTGTATCAGTGGTCAGTTGAGAGCTCGCCATAGAACACGATCCTGGGAAGGCGATGGTCCTCCATTCTGGAGACGTGACCCACCCAGTGCAGTTGGGTCTTCAGCAGCATGGATTCGATGCTGTGGACTCTGCCAGCTCGAATACTTCAATGTTGGTGATGAAGTCATTCCAATGAATGTTGAGGATGGAGTGGAGACAGCGCTGATGGAAGCGTTCTAGGAGCTGTAGGTGATGCTGGTAGAGGACCCATGATTCGGAGCCGAACAGGAGCGTGGGTATGACAATGGCTCTGTACACGCTGATCTTTGTGTATTTCTTCAGGTGGTTGTTTTTCCAGACTCTTTTGTGTAGTCTTCCAAAGGTGCAATTTGCCTTGGCGAGTCTGTTGTCTATCTCTTTGTCGATCCTTGCTTCAGATGAAATGGTGCAGCCGAGGTAGGTAAACTGGTTGACTGTTTTGAGTTCAGTGTGCCCAATGGAGATGTAGGGGGGCTGGTGGTCATGGTGGGGAGCTGGCTGATGGAGGACCTCAGTTTTCTTCAGGCTGACTTCCAGGCCAAATATTTTGGCAGTTTCCGCAAAACAGGATGTCAAGCGCTGGAAAGCTGGCTCTGAATGGGCAACTAAAGCGGCATCGTCTGCAAAGAGTAGTTCACGGACAAGTTGCTCTTGTGTCTTGGTGTGAGCTTGCAGGTGCCTCAGATTGAAGAGACTGCCATCCACGCGGTACCGGGTGTAAACACCGTCTTCATTGTTGAGGTCTTTCATGGCTTGTTTCAGCATCATGCTGAAGAAGATAGTAAAGAGGGTTGGTGCGAGGACGCAGCCTTGCTTCATGCCATTGTCAATGGAGAAGGGTTCGGAGAGCTCATTTCTGTATCTGACCCAACCTTGTTGGTTTTTGTGCAGTTGGATAACCATGTTGAGGAACTTGGGGGGGGGGGGATGGGGGCATCCGAGGCGCTCTAGTATTTGCCAAAGCCCTTTCCTGCTCACAGTGTCAAAAGCTTTGGTGAGGTCACAAAGGTGATGAAGAGTCCTTTGCTTTGTTCTCTGCACTTTTCTTGGAGTTGTCTGAGGGCAAAGACCATGTCAGTAGTTCCTCTGTTTGCGCGAAAGCCACACTATGATTCTGGGAGGACATTTTCGCCGACACTAGGTATTAGTCTATTAAGGAGAATCCTAGCGAAGATTTTGCCTGCAATGGAGAGCAGCGTGATTCCCCTGTAGTTTGAGCAGTCTGATTTCTCGCCTTTGTTTTTGTACAGGGTGATGATGATGGCATCACGAAGGTCCTGAGGCAGCTTTCCTTGGTCTGAGCAGAGCATGAAAATCAGTTATAGAAAACAAGCATATATAGCCTCCAATCTCATGCCTGTATAAATTCTCATTGTGGCAGAAGCTCTTAAAGAGCTACTTTTCACTGATGAATTATGCTTCAAATACTTCTTGCATCAATTACACTTTATTAGGATTGGTGATAAACACATGGGAACTGGCTCCATGCAGACCATTCAAAATGTTCACTGGAGTGAATGGGTCCCACTGACCTTCCAAAAAAAGCTTTAGCTGAACAAACAAAACATAACATCTGGCTCAATGGAAGAGATTCAATGGTTGTCTTTGATGATATATTTTTCAACAGCAATTCACCTCCAACTTAAGTTCAATTATGCTTTAATCATTCTGCCAAGATTCAACATAAAAAGATTCACTATCTTGTCATTTTCAAATTGCTTTTTGTGAAAGTTTACTGCATTCAAATCTACATTTCCTATATTACAAAAGTCATTGCAATTCAAAAGTATGTAACTGGTTGTAAATCACATCACATTCCAAACAAGATGTGAAAGGTCCAGTATAAATGTAGTGAAACACCAAATGTCTGCTGACACTGTGATTGCAGCAAAAAATACCAAAATGCTGGAGGAACTTGAACAGTCTTTTCAATGTTTTCTGAAGACAAAGATATATTGCCAATGTTTTGAACTCTAGTCTTTCTTCAAGGCGCAAGTCTGAAGCGGGAAATCTCAAAGTCTTGAAATGCATGAGACTATAGACTGACATCTGTGCAAGGGATTGGAATGGAGAGTTGAAATCTATGTAGAAGAGACCACAACAGGAGCACCGGATGTAGTAGATGAACCCTGTAGATTTATGTGAAATTTTGCTTCACTTGGAAGGACTCTTTGGGGCCACAAATAGTGATGAGGGAGAAGGTGTGGTTGCAAGTGGAGCATCTCCTACAGTTGCAGGACTAGGTCCAAAGAGGACAATTTGTGTAGAGGGAGGAGTGGACAAGGGAGTCATGGAGTGCGCGGTCCCTGTGGAAGCTAGAGAAGGGAGGAGAGGGAATAAGAGTCTGGTGGTGGGATCAAGTAGAAGGTGGTGGAAATGGCAGAGGAGAATGTGTTGGATGCAGGGGTTGGTGGGGCAGTAGGTGAGGACAAGAGGAATCCTGTCCTTGTTGTGCACGGGGGTGTAGGGGGCCAGGGCAAATGTGCGGATAATGGAGGATATGCGGGTGAGCACCAAGATGATGGGAGATGGAAAGCCACTTTCTTTAAAGAAAGAGGACATCTTTGATGATCTGAAAGTCTTCATCCTGGGTGCTGATACAATGGAGATGGAGGAATTGGGAGAATGGAATGGAATCCTTACAGGGGACAGGGTGGGAAGAGGGGTAGTTGAGGGAGCTGTGGAAGTTGGTGGGTTTATAGAAGATGTTTGTCGAGAACTTGTCTCCTGAGATAGAGACCAAGAGGTCGAGGAAAGGAAGAGTTTTTCTAGATTGGAGCAAGTGAATTTAAGGTTGGGATGGAAGTTTATTGAATGCTCTGCCCTCAGAAGTCTCACCTTTATCCCCCTTCACCCACACCTTAATGAGTTCTGCGCACGCCACGATGTTGAACTCTTCTTCCATTGGTTCTATCTCCATACCTATTTCCACAACCACGTTTCTCCATCCCCCACTACAGATCCCTTCTGCTTTAAACCTTCTTCCTCCTCCTGGACACCTCATTCCATTCTTCTGCCTGCTCTGGACCTTTACATTTTCAACTGCCACCATTGACATCAACCGCATCAACTTCACTACTACCCTCACTCATTCCAATCTTACCCCCTAAAACTCCTGACCCTCCACTTTCTCTGTACCAATCTGAACATCACCATCAAATCTGCAGACAAAGGTGGAACTGTTGTGGTTGGGCGCACTGACTTTTATCTGCCAAAGCCAAGTGACAACTTTTAGTCCCCTCCTTACCCATCCAACGAGCCCCCACCAAAATTCATCGAACCCCACACCATCTTTGAACGCATTACTTCCGGTCACCTCCCTGGCATGGTCTTCAACCTTATTGTTTCCCAACCCAGAACTACCTGTTTCTACCTCCTATCCAAGATCCACAAACCCAATTCTCCCAGCAGACCCTCATGTCTGTCTGCTCCTGCCCCACTGAATTTGTCTCCACTACCAGCAATAAGTGGTCATTTTGCTGTGCCTGCAGAAAAAGGAATCTCGGGGTGGCATGTGATGTCATGTTTGTACTCTGACAATAAATTTAAAATCTGGCTAATGTCGACTCTGTTTTATTTCGACCCCCCCCCCCACCCACCGGTCCAGTCTTGCCTATAATCTTGAACTACATCCACTCCACATGCTCTCCATGACTTAAACAACTTCCAGTTCTCTGAACATGATCGCCTCATGTTTCTCATGGATATCCATCCCTATACACCTCCATCCCTCATACTGAAGGCCTCAAAGCCCTTTGTTTCTTTCTGGACAATAGAATCAACCAGTCCCCCACCACCAACTCCATCCTTTGGCTGTCAGAACTTGTCCTTACTCTCAATAATTTCTCCTTTTACTCATCCCATTTTCTCCAGGTTAAAGGGTTAGCCTTAGCTTTTTGTTGGCTACATGCCTATGCCAGATAATCGGAGATGACCTATTTCTTAAAACAACATGGCTTTCCCTCTACCATCATCAACTTGCTGCTCATCCACATATCCTCCATAACCCGGACATCTGCCCTGGTGTTCTCTGCCCCTATGTGCAAAAAGGACAGGATTCATCTTGTCCTCACCTACCACTGCACCAGCCCCTGCATCCAACACATCTTCCTGGGCCATTTCCACCACCTACAATGTTATCCCACTACTAGACACATATTCCCTTCTCCTCCCCCTCTGCCTTTTGCAGGGACCGCTCCCTCCATCATTCCCTTGTCCACTCCTCCCTCCCCACAAATCGTCCCCTTGGGACCAGCTCCCGTGACCACAGGAGATGCTCCACTTGCACCCACATCTTCACCCTCACCACCATTTGGGGCCCCAAACAGTCCTTCCAAGTGGAGCAACATTCACTTATAAATCTGCAGGGGTCATCTACTGCATCGAGTACTCCCATTGTGGTCTCTTCAACATTGGAGAGACTGAATGCAAAGGAGATCATTTTGCTGAGCACCTCAGATCTGTTTGCCGCAATAGTGTGGATCACTCAGTGGCTGTGCATTTCAATTCTCCATCCCATTCTTTTGCTCGCATTTCTGTCCATGGTCTCATCACTGCCACACTGAGACCACCCGCAAATTGGAGGAACAGTCCCTCATCTTTGGACTGGGCACCCTCCAAATGGATAACATTAATATTGCTTCTCTGGCTTTTTGTTAAACCTCCCCCACCTTCTTCCCATGTCACTATCTGTCTCTCCATTCTGTCTCCTTTTGCACAAACATGATAAATTCTTACCTTGTTTCTTATCTTATTCAATTAACACCTTCTGTTGGTCTGGATTCCTCCCCCAGCCAGCATTCACTGAATTCTAAGACTTTGAGATGTCCTGCTTCTAGCTTATTTCTCCAGCATTCTGGTGTGTTTTTTTTTCCTATATAAATGCATCCTATTTATTTCTTGAAGGGTACACATTTTATCTTAATTTTTAATATTTAACTGTTTTGACTTGTCTCACATATTAATTTCAACTTAAGACATTTATTCATTTACTTATTTCAATACAGGAGGCTATTCAGCCCATAAGACCCATACTGCCTCTCAGGAAAGTAATCTAATCAGTCCCATTCTTCAAATTATTTTTAATTAGCTATACAATTTATATACCCAATAACTCCCCTGTGATTTACCACTTACCCATACAAGGTAACATTTATTTTCCAGATAGACAATCGACTTTGGGAAAGAAACCAGAACACCCAGGGGTAACCTATGATGTCACAGAGATTTCATGCAAACTCCTTGCAAACAATACCCAAGGTCAGGATTGAACATGGTGCAGGTTTGCCTCCCAGAGTAACGTACAACTTGAAGCCACGATGGCTCAGCCATTTAAGTTTTCAACTCAGAAGTTACTTTTCATGTTGCAGTCAATAAGAGACTTGCGAATTTAATTGTAACTAGTGTCAAGGTTAGATTCTCTTTCATTGCAGATGAACATCGCCATTACTCCTTGAGCACATATGCTTCATTGAGAAGTTGTGAATGGAATGAAAGAAAACTAAAGGTCCTTTATGAAAGGCACACAGGTAAATTGCTGAAGTTGATAAGGGAGTTAGAGTGCAGGAAGTTTACAATTGAAATTCATCAAATTCACAATTGAACGTCCTGCTGTGGTGGCAAGACAGAAGAGGAGCGAGCTAATTATTTTAATCTGAATGAATACATGAACTAGGTAATTGAACTTGGATAACAAAAGGTTTATTGAAATTTTGCTCTGATATGTCAGATGACAATATCTATTTAAGTCCATTAGCATTCATATAAGGAGGCAATCAAAAGTTTTTATCAGTCCATTTGACAGTACGACTGGTCAGGCAATTGGTGATACATCTAAACTTAGCATCCTACCACCTGTTGGGCATCTTTTTTACAGGGTGATTGAGGTCAACTTATTTAGATTTGTTGTTTAATATCAATCATGTACAAGTATATTATAATATGTACCAAAATGCAGAGACAATGGTTGCTTTGCCAACAGACCAGTAGAGCTCTCATACGTGGTACAAGCATACACAGTACAAAAATACTGTTATAAAGAGAGAGTAATCCATGGGTATAGTTCAAAGGGAGCATAGTTATCCAGTGTTGATGTTCATCAAAAGTCTGAAAACGGCGAGAAAGGGACTGTCCTCTAATCTGGTGGTGTGCGATCTCATACTACGAGAGAGGGGTGAAGACAATGTGTCCAGGGTGGGATTAATCTTACAATTTCTTGGCTGCTTTCTAAAATCATGAAATTATAGATGGGATCAGTGAACATGATGGGGATAGATAGCCACCTTCATAATCCTTGCAGGTTCTTGTTGTCTTGGGTGAGCAGTTCCTACACTATGCAGTGAAGTACTCTTATGGGTTGCATTCAATATAAAGTGATGCAGGTGAAATGACAATTTCCTCAAGCTTCTAAGGAAGGAGAACTGCTGCTGTGCCTTGTGGTCCATTGCAATGATATTGTTGAACAAGTTACTGGAGATGTTTACCCACAGGAACTTGAAGCTGTCAACCTCTTTCCACCTCAGCACTGTTGATGCAGACTGGAAAATAAGCTCTGTACCTCTGCCAGATGTCTATAACCAGCTCTTTTCCATTGCTGTCATTGAGGAAGAGGTTGATATCATGGCACCAAGCAAGTTTTTCTTTCTTCTTTGTTATTGTCAGAGATTCTGTCAGCGATGGTACTGGCATCTGTCACCTTATAGATGGAGTTGAAAATGTATAGTAGAGACTATGCTGTCTTGTGGTGCCCTGGTGTGAATCTTGATCATGGAGGAGATGCAGTCATAAATCCTCAGTGTGCCCTGCAAGATAGAAAGACATGGAACCACATGCAGGGAGAGGTGCTGTGACTGAGATCATGTAGCTTGGGATTAGTTTATTTGGTACTATTGTGTTGAAAGGGGAACTGTAGTTAATAAAGAGTAGTGTTATGTAGGGGTCTTGTGTCTATGTGTAAGTAGAGAGAGATGGCACTTGCTGTAGACATGTTTCAACAGTATGTTGAAACAGCTGAAATTGATAAAATGTGGCTGGTAGGGAGGAGTTGCTGTGAGCCATGACCAACCTCTCACAGCATTTCATGATGTTGGAAATCAGACATCAGCAAATATCATGTCGGTCTGTCACTACATTCTCCTTTGGCATTAGGATGAAGGTGGACTTCCTGAAACAGGTGGATATGTCACCTTGTTGGAGAGCATAGTTGAAGGTATCTGTGAATATGGATGCCAGTCAGCCTGTATGAGCACAGGGTCCATCCAGGGACTTCATCTGATCCAGTCACTTTCCATGAGTTCACTCTCCAGACTGCCAATCTAACATTGGTTGATGTGTTTGAGGCAAGAGAAGGCATGCTCACTGGCCTCCTGCCTAAAGCAAGCATAAAAATCTGAACACATTTTTACTCAATAATTGAATCAGGCATTCTTTACATTAAAAGATGTAGAATAAGAAATCCAAGGTATGGTTTACATATTTTATGGAACCAGGAGACCCAATAGAACTGTATCTCTTCCACAGTCTATCTGGATGCTGTCAAGAAGCTTCTTGAGTGCCTGTCAATGGCCATCAACCAGCTGCTAACTTGTTTATAGCTATTCAAGGCTGGATGGAAATGGTTTTGAAAACTATAATTGCTCAATCTCAAATTAGTTCTATTGTGGGGGCTGGGCTTTGATGCTTGTCCTTCAAAGAAGTCCCTGCCTAATTATAATCCCACACCTGATTAGGTTGATCATCTGCAAGAGTGACTTTTTGTATGTTATAAAGCATATGAAAGTTTATATTAATGAGAGGAAAGTTGAAAATGAAAGCTTTTCCCTTAATTTTTATCTGCAGTGGGGTGAAGATTAAAGAGGTACAGATGATTTTATGAAACAAGTTTTTCTTTCCATTATCAGACTCCTGAATGAAGCTCAAAATAGAAAAATTCTGTTGCCTTTGTTCTGGGCCACTTGATCTACTGGTACTGCTTACAAGTTAACTTCTATCACTGTATCTTGGTACATATTCAAAGTTATTATCAGAATATACATGTCATCACATATAACTGTTAGATTGTTTTTCCTGTAGCTGGCAGAATTTCTACTTAGATCCATAAAGCATTACAGCACAGAAAACAGGCCCTTTGGACTTTCTAGTTTGTGCTGAATTATTATTCTGGCTATTCCCACTGATCTATACCAAGTCCATACCCCTCCCATATCCATTTAACTGTCCAAATGTTTCTTAAATGTGAAAAATCAGTCCACATTTTCCACGTCATCTGGCAACTTGTTCTATATCCCCACTATTCTTGGTGTGAAGAAGTTCCCACTAATGTTCCCCCTAAACTTTCCCCTTTTACCCTTAACTCGTGACCTTTGGTTTGCATCTTACCTACCCTCAGTGGAAAAAGCCTACTTGCATTTATGCCATCTATACACCTCATAATTTTGTAAAGCTATCAAATCTCCTCTCATTCTTCTGCACTCAGGGAATAAAGTCCTAATCTGTTTAACCTTTCCCTGTAACTCAGTTCCTTAAGTCCTGGTAACAACCTAGTAAATCTTCTCTGCACTCTTTAAATCTTATTGATATCATTCTTGCAGTTAGGTGACCAAAATTGCACAAATACTCCAAATTTCATCTTACCAATGTCTTGTACAACTTCACCATAACATACCAACTCCTGTACTCAATACTTTGATTTATGAAGGCCAATATGACAATATCTCTTTACAATACTTTCTACCAGTGCTGCCACTTTCAAGGAATTATGTATCTGTATTTCCAGAGCCCTCTGTTCTACCACCCTCCTCATTCCCCTAGCATTTACCATGTATGCCCTACCTTGGATGGTCCTTTCAAAATGCAACACCTGACACTTGTCTGCATTAAAATTCACCTGCTTTTTATTAAAGCCCATTTTCCAGCTGGTTCAGATTCCTCTACAAGCTTTGAAAGCCTTCCTCATTGTCTTCAACACCTCCAATCTTTGTGTCATCTGCAAACTTGTTGATTCAATTTACCACATTATCATCCAGATCATTGATAGAGATGCAAAAAAATTCCTGAAAGGAAGAACAGAATAAATATGTCAGGAAATTCCTCTGGAAAAGTAAAATGTCAAGAGTTTCTAGAGGTTAACGCAGAAATATGAATTGAGAAGCATGCAGCTTCCTAATTTTAAAAATTATTATCAAGCGGCACAAATGAGATTTCTTTCTACTTGAAAGTAAAGAAAAACCTTCATAGGTTTTAAAATAGAATTTAATAAAATAGGTGAGAGAAAAGCAGAAGAATTTGTATATAAATGGGATTCAAAATTGATGGTTGGTGATAAAGAAACACTATTGCTGAAGCATTTGATTAATAGCTGGAATAAAATTAATGAGGAAATTGGTGTAAGAGGATGTATACCACCCAAAATCCCTTTGATTCAAAATTCTCTTGTATTTTTTTCAAAAGACAATAAGTTTTAAGGGGATTATAAATGTTGAAGATTGTTACAAAAGGGACAAATTAATGTTATTTGAGCAATTGAGAAATATAAATGAGAAAAAACTCAAAACACTTTTTTTGTTTATCTTCAATTAAGAGCATGTTTCAGAGATGATTTAGGACCAACCATGTTGTTGCCTAGTTGCACTGAAGTAGACCTTGTTAGGAGGGGAATTGTTAAGAAATTTGCATCATGATGTATTCTTTATTACAAGTAGGAACTCCTAAGTTTGGAGTTCCTAAATCAAGACTTGTGAATTAGATATGAACATTTAATTGACGAGCAAAGATGGACAGGTCTATGTAGTGTAATTTTTTTTACATCAGTTATATCTTGCACCACAGAAATTGAATAGATTGAAATCATATTTATCAGCTCAATGTTTTAGATGTGGTGAAGATGTAAAAAAAAAATTTCCATTCAACTTGGTCTTGTCCGAAGGTAAGAGCTTTCTGGCTGAATTTAGCAAATGTTTTTGGAACTAGTTACAGATTTTGTTTTCAACAAAATCCAGATTTTTGGTGGGAAATATTTAAGGAAAAAGACTTAATTAAAATTATCAATGCATCCATTGGAATGTTAAATTTGCACTAGCGGTGGCAAAGAAATGTATTGCAGTTACTTGGAAATCAGAAATGTGTTTGGGAATGGCAAGATGGAATGCAAAACTTCAAAGTTCTATTCCCTTGGTTGGGGGTGGGGGGGGAAATAACATAGTTTGAGGAATAAATATTCTGCTTCTTTTTTCAAATTTGGTACCTGTCTACCCATATATTCAGTTTAAATTTATAAAATTGTCCTGCATATGCCTCTGAATCTACAAGAATCTCCTCTGAATTATGTTAATTTTTTTTAAGTGTTAGGCAGCATTCCTATGTGCAATCCTGAAAATTCTTTTATACTTTTTATTTTTTTAATATAACTATATTATACTTTTTTTATATTGGTTATTTTGAGGTGGAGAGGGGTAAAAAGCATCATATATGTAATTTGTTTTATTTCTGGAACAAGTATTAAATCTTGATTACTACATGTACGGAAAAATTTTAAATAAAATATTTTTTTAAAATGACAAACAATAATGGTCCCAGCATCAATCCCTGAGGCACAGCACTCGTCACATGCCTCCAGTCTTAAAAGCAATCACCCACTGCCACTCTCTGGCTTCTCCTATATCCAGTTTACTACCTTACCATGAATACCGAGCGATTGAACCTTCCTGACTAACCCCAATGTGTGACCTTATCAAAAAGGCCTTTATAAGTCCACGTTGACAACATTCATAGCCTTTCTTTCATCTACTTTCTTGGTAACCTTCTTGAAAAAAGCTAAGATTGGTTAAACATGACCTATCATGCATAAAGCCATGTTTTCTATCAGTAATCGGTCCCTGGCTAACCAAATACTTGTATATCCAATCTCTTCGGACACCTTCCAATAATTTACCTACTACTGGTATTAGGCTCACTAACCTATAATTTCTTGGGTTGCTTTTTTTTTAAAAAAACAACTGAACAACATGAGCTATGGGAATTGTAAACTGTAATCAGGAAAAAAATGTGTTTTGAAAAGAGAAATGTAAACAAACTGTGCAATCAAGACATAAACGGTAAAATTGTTCAAAGTAGAAGTCTTTAAATGAGTCACTGATAGGCATTACAGCTCAAGTTCAAGTTTATTGCCAATCTCAGAACAAGTGTATTTGTAATCTTGGCTCACCTTTCAAGTCAAATTTGGTCATGTAGAAGATGGGAATTACCTTAGTATTAAAATCTTAAAATATTCACATAAATTAAGTGAGCGACTAGCGATGAACCAAGTATAGATTGTGAACAATTCCAAAGTAAAGGCATCTGAGTGCAAAACACACAGAGTGAAGTGCCAGATGCAAGTCTGAAAACTTTTTTGAGTTCAAAAACCAAGACATACCTTTCAAAAGTTGATTGGACACCAAAACCAGCTAGGAGACTCTGAAAACCATCACAAGGCTAAATTTATAGCTGTTGTTCATCAAATGTTGGTAAACAAGAACATCTGCTAATGCTGGGGTCTAGTGTTATGCACAAAAGTACTGGAGAAACTCAAGTCACACAGCATCCATGGGAAGTAAAAGGCTGTTGACATTTACTGTGCCCTTCATCAGGAATGTATTTTTTTTAAAGTTCATTAAGTGTTGTTCCATAAATTGTACCTCACTGTTTGAAATATGAAAAGGGAAGACGTATCGTGCATCTTTCTACAGAAGTGGGAGATGTAATATATCTTTGATTATTGACATTGTACTCTCAAATATGTGTGCTATTTGGAATGGAAGGTCTTGAGATGAGTCCACCTTGTAATAATGTCTCAAACACACAGTCTCCATCAACAGACTCATGGTGTCAAATGTGTTCTGCATCTCATGTTATGATTGAAAGGTTAGAATTTCTATTCTTCTACCACAAAAAAATGTCATATTAGAAAATAGAATTAAATTGAATACAGGAGCAGCACCATTCAAATTCCACCTTGGATCTCTTCACTTTCATACCACTCAACCTTTGCATACCAATTTAGTGCTGGTAATTTTCTAATCGGCATTGCAGTCATGTTGCATTGCTCTTTTTTGACATCTCCTTCTAAGTACTTTCACTTTTCAGAAGTTCCAATTTGTTTTCCAACAGAGGTCTATAGTTTTCCTTCTGACCTATTTATTGGCTTACTGCACCCAGTGCCTTTTTGAAAACCGTCATTTTCAGTAAAATGGTGGATTCATTCTGCAAAGAGACATTCTTGTGTATTTCTGATCAAGTATTTATCTATAAATTAATAAGCACATTTGCAATTTAATAAATTGGCATTTAGACACTGAGAGTGGTGGTACAAAATCTATATCCTAATTGAAGCCTCCTGCTTGGAGCAACTACATGGATGAAGAGTACAGCTCAATTTCAATGAATGTAGGTGCTCATGTGATCCACGTAATCTCACACAGAGTCGAGAGTCATCAAAATTACACCTGCTGTTTATCTATTGCAACAATAGGCAAATTGAAGTGGGTCTAGGTCCTTCCTAAAATGGGATTTAATTTGCTTCATAACTTCCTGACTGTGAAATTAAAACTTTTTTCAGAAGTATCTTAAGTAGCCATTCCTGCCAATCAGATATGTCTTTCACACATTAATTGCTGAGAAGGTATTCACACTCATTTGTTCAGCATCCAATGCAGGCTTATCTGGCAGCCTTGTCAGAACTTTGTCAGTATGGTCACTGATAGCATTAGTGAGCACTTTTGGTTTTGAATGTTGGTGTTTGTGGATCCACAGTGCTTCTTCCAAGAGCTATTCAGCAAGCAATTATTCAATTATGAGGCAGCAGGATTGGCATTCAGCTACACCCATGAGGATCTTTCCTGGGCTCTGTGGCACATGACCTAATGAGACTTTACTGCAGTTTCTTAGCAATATTAACACACAATAAGCTAGTTTAAAAAAAATCTTATCTTTTCCCATAACTCAATCATGCCAATAGAACAGAACACAACTTGGGACCAAGATAAAGATACTGGTTGATAGGATACATCAAGAGGAATAATGTCATGTTGTTGCACTTCAAAGATTTCTGAGTTGTTAAAAAGGTTGCACAGGAAAAGGAATGTGTGGGATATGATCCAAATGGTTTTCTGCAAGGCTAATATGGACTGCTAAATCCACTATATTCATTCAAGATAGCTGGTTCTTGATGCTGCTTTGTGAGCAGAATGTGGTTAATGAAGTCTAATTTGTTATGTTAGTGATATATTGTATCAATTAATGAACAGTGGTGAATCCTGAATATGTTTTTTTCATCCCAACTCAAATCACATGGTGAAACAACTGAGATATTTAATTTCCTGAACCCCACCCTGTGACACATTATAGATATGTTTTTGCAAGATAAATCGGGGTAGTTTTTTTTAAGTGTAGGTTGCATACAAACTTTAAAATAGAACTTGTTTAAAATACTGGGACTCTGCTCATGTTAGACAGGTCAGTTCCAAGAGTCTTTGCAAAAGCTTTGGAGAGTGCCCAAGAGACTTCACTAATGGATCATTTATAGAAATGCAACAGTTGAAAGAACTCATCGGAGCCAGAGGCTGTCTGGAGTTGAACTTAACTGTTCTAAAAGGGTCATTTGGTTTTGCAAGCAGAGAGAGTAAAACAGGCTTTTTCTCAGAGAGAGTGAGTGTTCAGTTCTGCAGTGCTACAGTCAGCAGCAGCAGCTGGGACTGGAACAGAACAAGCTGACAAGCTTGTGGAAACCCCATTTTGGAAGACTGGTTGTGAGTGCTTAATTCAGCCTGGTCAAAGCCCTTGTGGTTCATACAAGAGGAGAGGACTGACTGCCTAATGTTTCATTTGAAATTGGAGAAACAAAAAGGAACTCTCTGGTGACCTGAAAGAAAGAGGTTATCATCTGGAAAACCCTCAGGGGGCAAGTTTCTTCGGCAAGACACTAAAGTGGCTGGTTACAAGGAATTAGTTGGTGGTGTCCAGCGAACAACAAATCTCTCTCTGAAAAATGACAAAAACCTTCCTGAGCGGTAACCATTTACCTTTCAAGCACTGGAGCCTGGTGAACTTCATAAATGTTAAATTCTGTGCACAGTATAAGAATAGCCTGCAACCAGTAAAATTGGATTGGACTGTGAATTAACAAACTTTTCTGAACTTGCATGTGTGCTTAAAATGAGAAAGGGGTTAAGTTAGGTTAGTTAAGTTGATAGTAATAGGTTAAAATTTGATCCAGTTTTCATGTTTAAAGATAATTAAAAGCAACTTTTGTTTATGTAATAATTTGTCTTGGTGAATATCTATTGCTGCTGGGTTTATGGGTCCTCTGGACTCATAACACCACCCACCCCCCCCCCCCCCCTTTATCTGTCCTGTTCTTTCTCAATTAATGTTGTAATAACATTATTAATGTAGAATGCCAAATTTGTGGATCTTCTGATCTATGAACAATTGGATATTACTACATCAATACTTCTACCCAATTTTAATTCACTCTTTTTAGATGCTACAAAGAAGAATGTTTAAATTTCCAATGAGCCTGATGTTTAACAGGAATATAGGAAACAAATCATCCGTACGTTTCAAGGAGTATGGAAAATACAACAAAGTTAGTTTCAAAGGCTAGAACAGAACGGAGTGAGACTAAAGCGACAAACACTCTGAATGCTGGAGGAACTCGGCAGGATAAGCAGCATGATGAGCAGAAAAGAAAGGAATATCAATGTTGCAGGCCAGAGCCCTTCAACACAATTGAGTGTGAAGTCGAGAGAGCAGGTATAATGGGGGCAGGATGGAAGGATGATGGATAATGTCAGATAAAGGTTGAGAGAATGGCAAGCAGAGTGAAGGGGGAAGGTGGAAAAAAGATCCCCTTCAGATGGGACTGATGATAGATGGGGATAAAGGCTGCAAGTCTGGGGATCCAATGAAAAAAAAATGTCAATAATGGTATAAAGAGAGTCCAGATGGAACCAGAGGTGGTTGGGGGGAGGTTCAGGCAGTGAGGGAGAAGAATCCAATCAGAAAAATATTGGAACAGATCAAAGACAGTTAGAACTTGGAAAATGGGGTCCCAGTGAGGGAAGAGAAGACAGATCTCCATTGAGGAGAATGCAATGTGAGAGCCAGGGCTCAGGTGAGCAGAAGCAAGTATGGGAATCTGGGTCTTTGAGTGAAAGGAACAAAGACTCAGCACCAAGGAGCCAATGGAATTTCCAACTTGCCTGAGTGGGTTATTGAAGCCTTATTGCTTCAATGTATTGAGAATTATGTATTCACTTGATTAAATACATGATTCAAAACCAGATCATCAGCACATGAAAGCCTTCTTTTCTGTAAATGATTTTTAAGAAAAACAAGACTTGCATTTCTGAACTGCCTTTCATGACCTTGGAACTTCCCAGAGCACTTTACAAGAAATGAAATATTTTTGAAGTTCAGTCATTGTTGTAGGCAATGTGAAGGCCAATCTTACATCTGTAATGTGATAATGACCAGATGATCTGCTTTAATCTTCTGCTCCTAATTGTGGGTTAAAAAGTGGGTAAGATTTTTTTCAGATAGTTGCAATTATTCAAAGTAGCTAGAGTCCTACACTACTGAAATAAGTCTACTGAATCTGCAATGGTTATTAAATAGCCATTTAACTCATCCCATATTATTTTTCAACTTTCGTAGCTCCCCTCAGATTCTACCACTCACCTATAAAGTTGGAGCAATTTGCAGTGGCCCATTTATTTACCAATGCACAAAGCATTCACAGGGAGAATTGGCAAATTTCACCAAAAGGCTGTAGTGAACTCTAGCTATTATTAGGCAACACCTCTACTAGCTGCACCATTTTATGCCATAGTTTGTTTTTACTTGCATGTTATGGCAAAGGGGTCCTTTGTTTCGCAGCAAATCTGAAAGAAAACACCTCTGAGAATCAAGCACTCATTCAGAATGGTCCTTGACTATCAGATGAAAGTCTTTTGCACAAATCTCCCTTCTGACTTTGCAAGCAAGATTGCCTCCAACTGAGTCAAGATTAACATCATGGGGTAGATGTGAATGTGGCTTAAGCCATTACATATAAACTCCAAGCACCCCCCCCCCTCCAAAAAAACCTCTTCCAATCAACTCCAACTATAACTCCTGCTGCTTTGGAAAAGCAGCCAACGTATTAAAAGACTCATCCGACCCGGCCACATTCTCTTCATCCCTCCCCCTTCCATTAAGAAGAAGATTCATGAGTATGAGATGATGCATAACCAGACTCAAGTTTATTTCTGTATTATCAGTCTCCTCAATAAATCTCAAAAATTGTTCTTTCTGCTCTGTACTAACTGATCTTAGTCTGTAACTCTGCACTTTTTTTGCTGACTTCCTTGTTGTATAGGAATGTCTACTGGTCTGTTTGTAAACTAGCAACTGCTAAGGACATCTTTGGTATATGTGACTTAGTGTTAGGGCTCTGGAGGACTAGGACATGAGGTCCCACGGATGGGTAAGAAATGACTCCTGTCAAAAATATTGTGCACATTGGTGTTTCTGTAGTGGGAAGCTTTTGCGAGAAATAATATTTCAGTCTTTTATTTGGTGTTGACTTTCAATGAATGAATTTAAAAATATAAACATTATTAAAACCTAAATACATTTTAACTATACTTGTTTAGTATAATAAGTATAAATGAGCATATACAGATTTCTCTTGCACATATCCATTCCTTGGCATTGAAGTTGATGTATTTACTGTTCCCAAGCCAGGTCTAACCTGGCACAGAGTCAAAGGATAGATTCTCTTGTATAATTGCTGGCATATGTAGCTGATAACAGTCTGTCATTAGGAATCCAATGACAGAGTGCATTCAGCAAACTCTCATCTGAATATAGTGCCAAGATGGGCATTCTGCATTTGTGATGAGTATTAAATATCAACAATATGAGATTGAATTTCTGGATTTTCCCAGTAAATGCCAGATCATAATCTATCAGCAATGTTTCAGATGACTGTGGACCATTTTTAGGTTGGAGTGGATCCTAGCTGAACAAAATTGTTCCTGATGTATCTGTGCATGAAAAGCTAACACAAAGCAGACAGGTACCCTCGGATGCCATATTACAATAATATAAATGTCACCAAACTCTAAGCTCCACTAGACCTACGAAGTCCAAGGATGGACACTTCTTTGGCATGAGTTTAAATGTATCACTTCTGCTAATTAGTTCATTTTCCCAGCATTCCACTTCTGATTTTGAGCATGGTACAGTTCAAAACAGGAATAAGGCATTCAGCCCATGATGTTTAACATCATAATGCCAAGATAAACTAATCCAATCTGCCTGTATGTAGTCTGTAACCCTCAATTCCCTGCCTGTTCATGTGCCTGTCTAAATATCTCAGAAATTTTCCCATCATGTCTGTTTTCACCATTTTCCCTGGCAGACTATTCAGGCACCTACCAGTCTCTGTTTAATTCACCTTTCCCCTTCTCATTGTAAAGCTATAACCCCCTAGTAATTGACAATTTCCCCCTTTGAACAAAGTCTCTGACCTACCCTACCTAGGTCTCTGATAATTTTATAAACCTCCTTCAGGTCTCCTCTCAGGTTTGGATGCTCTAAAAGAAACAATCTAATTTGTCCAACTGCTCTAATTAGTTGATACTTTCTAATCCAGGAAACATCCTGGTGAAGAACATAAAAAGTGTTGGAGAAACTCCAAAGGTCATGCAGCATTAATGGAAAGCAAAAGGCAGTCAATGTTTTGGGCCTGAGACCTTAGTCAAGAGTGCCTCAAAGGAGGCAGATGCCTCAATATCTGCAGATGCCTTGTTTATCTCCATTTGACATCCCAGTGAAGCTTTTTCTTCACCATCTCCAAAGTATCCAGAGCCTTTCTATTCATCAGAGCCCAGAACTGCACATAATAATCCAAATGTGGACTAATCAAAGATTCATATAGCTGCAACAGGACTTCCTGATAATTATACTCAACACCTTGACAGATGAAGGCAGGTTCCATATCCTTCTTTACCACCTATCCTCTTGTGTTGCCACTTGTACCCCAAGATCCTATTGCACATCAATGGTCCCAAAAGTCCTGCCTCTTGCTTTATTCCTATATTTGACCTCCCAAAATGCAAACCTCACATTTGTCCAAATGGAATCTTATCTGCTATTTCTCTGCTCATATTTTCAACTGGTTTTATCTTGATGAATCCTTTGACAAAGTTCATCTCTGTTCACAAATCTGCATTTTTTTTTGATTTGTCTGCAAAATTAGTAATCAACTCACCTGATAAATCATTTGTATATTTCACAAACAGTTGAGGTTCCAGCACTGACCCATACTGAACTCCATTGATCACAGACCACCAGTCAAACTAATAACTTCCACCACCATCCCTGTCTTTTATGGCCAAGATCAATTTTGAATCCAATCAGATGAGTAAACCATGGATCTTTTACAGATTAATCTTCTGGATCAGGGTTATCATGGTAATTATTGAAAGCTTTACTAAAATCCATGAATGCAGCATCAACAATCATCTTTGACCTCTTTAAAAAAAAACTCAATCAAGTTTGTAAAACATGACCTCCACTGGACAACACCATGCTGACTGACCTGAAAAAGTCTTTTCCAGATTCAAATGGATGCTATCACTAAAAGGCTTCTCCAATAATTTTCCTACCACGGGTGCAAGGCTCACTAGCTATAATTACCATGTTTGTCTCTACCTAAAGAGAGGAAATATACTGGATATTCCCCAGTCTTTTGGGTCCTTGACTGTGCACAAAAAAGATACAAAGTTCTCTAACAAGGCACAAGTAATTTTATATTTTGCATCTCTCAATATTGCTGGAATAGATCTCATCAGGCATCTAATCAGAACATCTCATAATGTTCTTCATTTGACCCAATGCCTCCTCATTCTTGGTAATGTTCTGGACCACACATGTCAAACTCTGGCCCGCGGGCCAAATTTGGCCCGTGATATAATTATATTTGGCCCGCAAGATCATTTCAAAAATGTATTAGAGGTGGCCCACTGGCCGCCGTGCCAGTATAGCGCATGCACAGTAATACAACAAATCCCAGAATGCATTGGCGTCAGCCTGCTAATCGCCCCCACCTCCTTTGTTTACGTTGCAGGGTCTCACTGTGGACTCTGGTTTTGGGGCCTGGCCAGTGTCAGGGGAAGCCAAGGTCGCTTCCCAGCGCCCAGAACCGGAGGCCTCGGGCCTGACCTCGCCAGGACTGTTGCCCACTCCCCCTCCCTGCCGCAGGCCGATCCGCGACTCACGGTGACGGGGCCGCTGATCCGGCGAGATGCCGCCCTGCAGCGAGAGCCGATGCCCCCGCACTGTCGTTGTCCAACCCGATCGCCCGCAAACCCCGCCCTCCCACATACAGGCCTGAGTAAGTATTATGAACTTTAATCTCAGGATAAAACGATCTTTCAATAGTTTCATGTCACAGTGATATATATTCCTGGTTAAAAATGGTCCTGCACCTGGATACAAGCTCATTAGGCATAAAACTTGAAAAGTGTGTAAATCAAAGGATATCTGTACCAATGGAAAAAGGGCATGGCAAATAACCCTGCTAGAGTTCATGCCCACAATCAGTCACCCATTTGATTGTTTCAGGAATCATGTTATTCTCCTACATTCTCAATAGCCCTCAGATTTTACTATTCGACAGCTCACTAGCAACATTTGACAAATCCTCTATAGAGAAATATTATTTATTGAATATTTTATTTCTCATTCGTTAATGCTTCTGGAAAGAGTTTATCCAAAACTATTATTAAACATTTATTTTAATAAGAAAAAGTTTAACATTACATATGTTGAAAGAAGAGAAAACATGCAGATGTTGTTGAAAATTTTCAGTAAATACTTAGTTCGGCCCTCGACTTAGTCCAAGTTTTTAATTTTGGCCCTCCGTGAATTTGAGTTTGACACCCCTGTTCTGGACTATCAGATTACCCATCCCTAATTTCACCATCTTCCATGACATTCTCCTTTGTGAACACTGATGCAAAGTACCCATCCACTCCTTTTTGCTCCATAAATTCCCTCCTCTCTCCTTGGGTGATCCTATCCTCACCTAGTTAATGTAAGTTTTAAAATGGCTTGGAATTTTCTTTAACCCTATTTATCAAAGACATTGAAAGACCACTGTTAGCTTTTTTGATGAGCTTTTTTGTTCTTTTTTGTTTCCTTAAAGCCCCTTTCTGATTTTTGCCTTTCTAAGACCACAATCAATGAAAATTGGTAAGAACCTCTCTACAATCTCCATCAGTACCAGAGAACCACAGGGCTGTGTTTTTAGCACCCTGCAATACTCGCTTTACGCCTACAACCATGTGGCTCAATACGACAATAACACCATCTACAAATTTGCCAATTATACCATGGTAGTGGGTTGTGTAAAGGAAGGAGATGAGTCAGCTGTTACGAGCCCAGAGGAACACAAAACCCAGCAATAGATATTTACCAAGACAAATGGTTAAACAAAAGTTGCTTTTAATTATCTTTAAACATGAAAACTGGATTAAACATTAACTTATTACTATTAACTAACCTAACTTAACCCCTTCTAATTCTAAGCACACATGTATGTAATGTGTGTGTAAGTTCAGAAAAGTTCTTTGATTCACAATCCAATCTCACTCCTCATTCCTCCATGTTTATTGGTTGCAGGCAATTCTTACACTGTGCACAGAATTTAACATTTATGAAGTTCACCAGGCTTTGGTGCTTGAAATGTAAATGGTTACTGCTCAGGAAGGTTCTTGTTAGTTTTCAGAGAGAGATTTGTTGTTCACTGGACACCCACAACTGATCCTTGTAGCCAGCCACTTCAGTGTCTTGCTGAAGAAACTCATCCCATCAGTTTTCCAGATGATAACCTCTTTCTATCAGGTCAACAGTGTACATTTTTGTTTCTCTTATTTCAAGTGAAACATTAGGCAGCCCATCCTGTCCTCTTGCATGAACTACAAGGGCTTTGACCAGGCTGAACTAAGCACTCACAACCCATCTTCCAAATGGGTTTTCCACAGGTTTTCCAGCTTGTCCTGTTCCAGTCCCAGCTGCTGCTGCTCACTGTAGCACTGGAGAACCGAATTCTCATTTTCTCACACTCACAGAAAAGCTTGTTTTGCTCTCTGCTTGCAAAACCACATGATCCTCTGTAATGGAGGATTAAAACCATGTACCCAGATGCTTTTTGCTTATGTGGAACTGACGACACTGGGGCCACACGCAGGTCACCTTACTTTCAGAACTAGCAGATGTAATTAAACTCAGCCATGGGGACTTATCTGAAGATACACTTTGAAATGGAATTCCACTGTGAGGCCCAGGGAAAGCAGTTGTCAAATACAACACTCTGAAATTGACGAATTGGTCACAACCTGTCTTGCTCGAGAAGTTTTAATAAGTCTTTGTATCTACGAGATAAACCAAGAAATCATAACATCCTGGTTCCATAATAATTAATCTTCTAAATTGTAGAATATAATGTTCAATTTTGATTTTGACTGACAAATATTAGAAGGAGTAGGCACATGATTAATTGATTTTGGGCTATATAAGCCTGTGGTCCTGCTGCTGAAGTCTAGACTCTCCAAGGGGTAGGAACACCCCTTGTCAAGAAGGAAGAACAGCCAGAGTCCGAGCAACTTCCCGGTCGGGGGAGGTGGAGAAGCTGCTACCAGCGCCCTGACAACCTACTACAAGTGTGCAGTCATTGCCTCGCTTCGGCAGTTGGGACCAGTCCAAGCGTTGATAAGTATAGTTGGGAAGGGCTTGCATATTGTAGTGTGAAATCAGCTTTTGAATTAGTAATAAACATTTGTATAAACTGAACTGCTCTCGGTGTGTGTGTCTATTTTCTTTCGGTAGCTCAAACACTGTGACCAATCTAAAATGAACAAAATGAGAGGTATAAGTTTACCCAAGACATCCTCTTAGAACAGTGTTCCACTCCAGACAGCTTCTGGCTCCGATGAGTTCTTTCATCTGTTGCCTTTTTGTAAACAACAATCCATTAGTGAAGTCTCTTGGGCACTCTCCAAACCTTTTGCAAAGGCTCTTGGAGCAGAGCTTCGGTATTATAAATAAGATCTGTTTGAAAGTGATTGTATGTGACTTACACTTAAAAAAAAACCTGCCACAATTTATCTCCCAAAAACATATTTATATACAATACAAACACAAGATAATCTGTCACACAGCATACAAGAAAGAGATTGTAAACTTGGTTGAATGGTGAACCAACAACAACTACCTTGCACTCAATGTTACCAAAAGTAAGAAGCTGATTATTGAATTCACAAAAGGAATTCCAGAGTTATACAACCAGTGATTATTGGGGGATCAGAGATGGAAAAAGTGAGCACATTTAGGTTCTCGTGAGTTACTATCTCGGAGGATCTTTCCTGGATCCAACACACCAATAGCATCATGAAGAAAGCACATCAGTGACTCTTCTTCCTCAGGAGTTTGCAGAGGTTTGGTATGACATCAAAAATACTGGCAAATTTCTACAGATGTGCGGTGGAAAATGTGCTGACTGGCTGCATCACGGTCTGGTATGGGAACACCAATACCCCTGAGTGTAAAGCCCTCCAAAAAGTAGTGGACACAGCCCAGGGCATGGCTGGCAAATCTCTCTGCACTTTTGAGTGCATCTACAGGGAATGCTACCATTAGAGGGCAGCAGAAATCATAAAAGACACATACACCCAGCACACACTCTGTTATCATTGGTGAAATCAGGAAAGAGGTATAGGTGCCACAAGATCAGGAACACCTGCTACCCCCCTCCTCCATCAGACTCCTCAACAACAAACTCAATCAGAGACTCATTTAAGGTCTCTTGTACACTTTATTGATTTTCTTTGCTCTCCCTTTATTCCACAGTCAGTTTGCTTACGTTTATTATCTGTTTACAGTTCCGTTGATTGTGTACACTGCAGTTTAATTTTTTCACTGCCAATTTGTTGTAGTTCAGCTGTGCCTGCAGGAAAAGAATCTCAGTGTTGAATGTGATGTCATATATGAATTCTGACAATAAATTTGAAGTTTTAGATATGATTCATTTTATTTTTCAACTAAATTTGCAACATCTCTTATCATTCTGTTTCCAAACCTTGTTGTCCCTACCTTTCTTCCTCACATAAATATGCTGATCCTGAACTCTGAACAGTTTGTCTTCAAACAAGTCCCACATGTCAGATGTGGATTTATCAGTAACAACTGCTTCAAATCTACTCTTCCTAGCTCCTGCCTTATAATGTTGTAATTAGCTTTCTCCTAGTTTCCTACTCCCACCCGAGTTCCTTAACTACTTGAAAATTTGAGTTCTGCTCATTGTTTCCAAAATGCTCTCTCAGTGAAACTCTGATCACCTGACCAGGCTTCTTTCCAAATGGCATCATGTAGAAAGTATGTCAGTACCTCTACTTCCTCAGGAGTTTGTGGAGATTTGATATGACATTGGAAACCCTGGCAACTTTCTTCAGATATGTGGTGGAATGTCTGCCATCCGGGAAAATTTTAAGGAGGAGAAGCATCTCTTTAAAGGGATACTGTGCTGAAGCGGTCTTGTGTGGTAATAGACAATTTGTCTGATTTCTTTCTGTAAAGAGAATGGTCATTTTTGAAGGGGGATTAATATTCTACACTGTGACCAAAAAGGAAGGTCACTGAATGGCTGACCCACGAAGGGGTTCTGGAAGGAGAGAAATATTGTATTTGGATCATGAACATTGTGAGGACAATTTCGGCTGAACCACAAAAGCAGCTTTGAAAAATCGCTCATTTAATGACCCCCTAAGCAAAGAAAAGGTGAGGTTTGATTGCCACTTGTCTGAAAAGTACATTTCTTTGGAAACACTCAACAACGATTTCATGAGTTCACAACAGTCTCTCTCCTACTCTGTAATTTCTTCTTTGATCAATTTAAGAGTCTTCGTGTCAACACTGAATTTCTGAGACTGGACTTTGAACTGATGTTCCCGAATTGAGCCTAAATTGTAAAGGTTTGGTATATTTATGTGCACACACACACACCCCCACCCCACCCCACCCGTCACACCCCACGCACATATACTTGGACATAGTTGGGAGTTAAGTTTAGATAAGATGTTATTATTGGTAATTATAAAAATATTATTTTAAATATAACACCATCTTGGCTAATTAATATTGTTGCTGTCTGAGTACGTAACATAGAGCAAGAAGTTGCATAAGCACACACTGATCTACAAAGCATTCCCAGTTTCTATGCTTGTAGTGGTCTGGTGTGGAAGTTCAGTGCTCTCTGGCAATTATTTGCAGAATAGCCAACTAGATTTCAGTGCCTTCTGGTCCATCTAGTCCATTGCTTTACCTTGGAGCTTGACTTGGATACACATGCAGGAAAAAACTTTGGAAACAAAGGCTTGTAGATTTTAATGAGTCTGTGGTTGACCCTAATGAGCTGGAAAGGGAAATTAGATTTGATATTGATAAATCTAATGATTCAAGGAAATTGTCCCTTGTTTATGCTAAATACTGGGTGAATGGCATTCCTAGTTAGTCCCCAATGTGGGAAAGGTCAAGGAAGAGAGGCAGGGAAAAACCAAAAGTGGCTTCTGACAAGGCTTAACTTTCATCTATTCTGATGTCTCCTGCTTGTTTTGTCAAGCTAGTTGCCACCATTGAGGTATCAATCATAGTTTCCACAAAAAAAAATCCTTCTGCACCAGTAATATCAACAAATTAGAGTTTAGGGGTTGAATTTAACAGCCTGAATCAGATGGCCAAGCTGACTTGAAAGTCATCAAAAAGGAAATTGCTAAATCGGCATAGATTAGCAGAGCAAACAAAGAGAATCTGGAGTGACTTAGCGTCCTTGTAGATAAATGAACAATCAATATCTTGGGTTTGGATCCTTTTTCAAGACTGTAGCTTCTTGTGTATCAATTAACCTAAGCCTGATATGTAGGTTCATTTGATTTTTGTTCTCTTCTATGCATCATTTCTTCCTGGTACAGGAAGTTAAACCCTCATCAAATCTTGCAATTGCTCAGTTGCTTTCATTGGCCATCACATACCCTTCCTTTTAGCATATGTAATATCAAGTAATCACATCTGCAATTTGCTTTACCTTACATAGTCAGAACATGACATTTCTTGCTAACTATTTGACATTTTTCAATTCTCTGGTGTCTTTGATATATTTGTATAAACTTAAATTTTCTCTGGGAGGCAGAATACAATTGTAACAGTTAAAATAGCTCCATCTTTAATAACAAGTTGATCTCTGCTAAACTTTGCATTTTAGTAGCTACAATTTAACATCATATTTTAACATAAATAGTTTTAACGTTGTGTAATTGGCATTATCAGCATAATGTTGGCGAGTGAGTCCTTTAGATTAGAGATTTGGTTTTATGGTTTTAACTTGTTTCACAATTGTAAAATTGAGCATGCCATAAATTGGGTGACTGTTTAGAAAAATGTATTTTGCAATTAAATATAATTCTTGATCTATTTCAGAATGGTGTAATTTCTGAAAATGGGTTTAGTACAGAAATACTATTCATTGTAAGCGTCTATCGTTTGTGAGTAAGCCAATTATAAATAACTGAAAATCGTAATGCAGTGGCAAAATATATAATTTGGGACCATGTACTATTTATAGTGAAGGGTGGTAGCCAATGTATATTTTTTATTGTATTTGAAGACTTAAAGTGTGCCTATTAGTACATTTCAGTCCTGGGAAGTGTCCTGTTTGTTGCCATAAGATTGTAGATATTCAATTTGTGCCGCAGTGTGTTAAATTATGCAATCTTTTGCATTAGTTTGAGCAATTAAGGGTGAATTGTATATGAAGTACCAAAGAGTAGATGATTTTCTTCAAGTGCAACCACCATACTCTGCGTACACTACTGGTGACGCACATACATTAAACCAATAATTCGCAGAAATACTGGAATGGCAGGTCTACCCTGAATGAGGAACTCTGAAATTATCAGTAATAAAAAATTACAATGGGAGAAATTATTGCAACTGAAAGGCAATAAAACCCTACCACGTGGTACTTTATTTTGCATGTGGTACTACATTTTGCAAAGTTTTGATGGTGACAGCTATGGAGATAATAGATGCGCTGGTTGGAATCTCTATAAATTCCACAGATTCTTGAATGGTTCTCACAGATTTAAAAATAGCAAATATAACCCCACTATCTCTAAAAGGAAGAAGGGGAAAAAACACGTAAGATTAGTTAGCCTGGCACAAGAATAGGAAACATGTTGTAATCTACTATTTTTAAGGGAATAGTAGCAAAGCATATGGAAAATAATAACAGAATTGGACACAGTCAATGTGGATTTCAGAAGGGGAGTGCACAATATTATATAGTACCTTTGGCCCATGAACCACGAAATAAATGCAAACACCAATCCAATTTTTACTCTACTCACCTTCCCATCAACATTCCTGAAATAAACCTACACTAAGGGCAATTTATAGTGGTCAATTATCCCACAAATCCACACACCTTTGGGATGTGGATGGAAACGAGCGTCGAGAGAGTACATACAAACTTTACATAGTCAGCACTGGATGTCAAAATTAAACCCAGATAATTGAAGGCAGCTCTATAAGGACCTTCCAATGTGCTGCCATGGTTTGACAAATCTGTTAATGTTTACTGCGATTGCAACCAGCAAAGTTGTTAAAGAAGAACCAGCTGATGTGATGTGTTGGGACTTCAGATTTTATGGTGCATTAGAGGATATCAAATGATTAGAATACACACTATTGAAGATGTGTATACTGGTGTGAAGGCTCCAACAAAGCACAATCTCAATGATCTGGATAAGGGGATCAAAGGTAACATATTACAAACCTGGGTGGCAATATGAGATGGGGAGGCTTCAAAAGTGAGTTAAGTGAATGGGAAAATGACAAAAGGAATGTAATGTGGAAAGAATTGTGAAACCCATCTACTTTGGATAAAAAAGGAGGACGGCATCTAAATTATAAGAGGTTAAAAGAGGTTCGTGTTCAGAGGGACCTGGATTCAATTGCCTTTTCTCTGCGGTAAGGTAGACAGATTTGCCAGCGGCAGAAATTTCCTGAAGTGCTCCTTATATTCAGAGAGAGAAGCAAAAGAGAGGTTCCCCCCAGAGTCGCTGAGTGTCCGTGGATTACATAGCCTCCGCAAGCCCCTTGACCTCAGCAGTCTCTAGTAGCCCACAGCCTGTCTGGGTCCTTCAGCCATGAAACCCCTCACTACTCTGCTGCTGTGGTCACCAACCTGTGGGTCATCTCCTCTGCTTTGCCTTCTAAGGTGGGGGTTGGTTTCCCCTTTTTTCTAGGGTTCTGCTTCGATAAGTCCTCTGGTTCCACAGAGTCTGCTACCCCTTGTGGCTACTGTTGATCAAAGGTGCTGCCATCTTGGATGCAGGGATTTTAAATAAAACTACTGTTGGCTCCTTTAGCAGACCATTCAAAGTCTAACACATAGCTGATGGCAGTCTGATGCGGCAGTTGGATCCCACAGGAGCTCTGTGTTTCCACTCGCTGCTTTCCCTGGGTCCGCAGCAGCCCTGCCATTACAGCTGCTCGAGGATTGCCACCATTTTCAATGTCCTTATTATTAAATAACTGACTGTTTACAAAGTCGAGCAATAAAGAGGCTTGGTATCTTGCAGAAAATGTTGATAGAGTACAATATGGTCATAGAGCCATACAGCACAGGAACAGGTCAACAGCCCAACTCATCCACATGACCACATTGCTAATCTGAACAAGTACCATTTGCCTGTGTTTGGCCCATATCCTTTTGAATCACTCACATCTATGTACCTGTCCAAGTGTTTTTTTTTTAAGGTTGTGATTGGACCCATCTTTACCACTTCCACTGGCAATTTGTTCCATATAACCAACCTTCCACTGAAAAAGTTTCTGCTTTGGTTCCCTTTAAAACCTTTCCTCTCACCTTTAAACTATGATTCTTTTTGTTTTAGACTGCCCTACCCTGGTAACAAGACTATGACCATTCACCTCATCTATGCCCCTCTTGATTTGTATACATTTACAAGGTTTCCTATTGGCCTCCTATTCTCCAGATTTTTTTAAAAAGACTCCCAATCTCTCTTCATAACTCAAGATCTCCATTGCTGCTCACATCTTTAGGCTTCTTTTCTGTGTCTTTTCCATTTTAATGTCATCCTCCCCATAGCTTGGCAACCAGAAGTACACACAATACATCAAGTGTGGTCTCACCGATGTCTTATGCATTGTAAGATAACCCCAATTCTTGTATTCAATCCCATGACCTACGAAGGCAAGCATGCATTCACCACCCTGTCTACTTTGATTACCACTTACAGGAAACTACATAAGCTATTGCATTCTGTCAATTCCAGATGATATTAGATAACAGTAAAGATGTCTTGCTGGAATTGTGTAAGGGCTTGATAAAACTGCATTTGGAATATAATGTATAGGTCTGGTCTTCTTATCAATGCAAAAATACCCTTGCAATAGGGGGAATGCAGCAAAAATTCACCATATAAGGATAACCGAGGAGGTAGTGATGGCTGTGTTAAAAAAGATAAAGGTGGATAAATCTCCCGGACCGGACAAAATATTCCCTAGGACACTCAGGGAGGCTAGTGGACAGTTAGTGGGGCCATTAACAGAGATATTTAGGATGTCACTGGCCACGGGGGTGGCGCCAAAGGATTGGAGGGTGGCGCGTGTGGTTCCTCTGTTTAAGAAAGGGTCCAAATGCAAACCTGGGAATTATAGGCCTGTAAGTCTGACGTCTGTGGTGGGCAAGTTGATGGAAAGTGTTCTGAGGGATGCTATTAACAAATTTTTGGAGGTACAGGGATTAATAGGGAGTAATCAGCATGGTTTTGTCAGGGGTAGATCATGCTTGACAAACCTGATTGAGTTCTTCGAGGGGGTTACAAAAAAGGTTGATGAAGCGAAAGCTATGGATGTTGTCTATTTGGACTTTAGTAAAGCTTTTGACAAAGTTCCCCACAGGAGGTTAGGAAAAATGGTGGAGGCATTAGGTATAAATAAAGAGGTAGTGAAATGGATTCAGCAGTGGTTGGATGGGAGGTGTCAGAGAGCAGTGGTAGAAAATTGTTTGTCCAATTGGAGGCCGGTGACTAGTGGAGTTCCTCAGGGTTCGGTCCTGGGTCCACTATTATTTGTTATATATATTAACGATCTGGATGTAGGGGTGGAGGATTGGATAAGCAAGTTTGCGGATGACACAAAGATTGATGGTGTTGTGGACAGCGAGGTAGATTACCGTAGATTAAAAGGTGATTTAGGAAGGCTGGAGGTGTGGCCTGAGAAATGGCTGATGGAATTTAATACAGATAAATGTGAGGTGCTACATTTTGGAAAGGCAAATTTAAATAGGTCATATACATTGAATGGTAGACAATTGAGGAGTGCAGAGCAACAAAGGGATTTAGGAGTTATGGTAAATAGTACCCTCAAGGCTGATACTCAGGTAGATGGTGTGGTGAAGAAGGCATTTGGAATGTTGGCCTTCATAAATCGGAGTATTGAATTCAAGAGTAGGGAGGTTATGATGAAATTGTACAAGGCATTGGTGAGGCCAAATTTGGAGTACTGTGTACAGTTTTGGTCACCAAATTATAGGAAAGATATAAACAAAATAGAGAGAGTGCAGAGAAAGTTCACGAGAATTTTGACAGGATTTCAGAGTCTGAGTTACAGGGAAAGGTTGTGCAGACTGGGGCTTTTTTCTCTGGAGCGTAGAAGATTGAGAGGGGACTTGATAGAGGTGTTTAAGATTTTAAAAGGGACCGACAGAGTAAATGTGGATAGGCTTTTTCAATTAAGAAAGGGGGGAGATTCAAACTAGAGGACATGGTTTAAGATTGAAGGGGGAAAATTATAAGGGGAACATGAGGGGAAATTTCTTTACGCAGAGGGTGGTGGGGATGTGGAATGAGCTTCCGGCAGACGTGGTCGAGGCGGGATCATTGGTTACATTTAAGGAAAGACTGGATAGTTACATGGATAGGAGAGGACTGGAGGGGTATGGACTGGGTGCTGGTCTGTGGGACTAGGAGGGTGGGAATTTGCTATGGTATGGACTAGTAGGGCCGAACTGGCCTGTTCTGTGCTGTAAGTGGTTATATGGTTATAGATTGATTGTTGTAAATGACAGATTTGTCATTTGAGGAGAGATTGGTCAGATTAGGCACCAAACTGCTTGCACTTTGAAGAGTGAGAGATTATCTCATTGAAACATACACTTTTTTAAAATAGGATTTGACAGTGCAGATCCCCAAATAATGGACTCGTCCCTCCTGTGGAGCTTCAGAAACTAAGAGTCTAAAAATAAAGGAATTCAGGATAGAAATGAGGAGAAATTTCTCTTCACCCAGTATGTAGTGAACATTTGGAATTCTCAACCCAAAGGGGTGCAATGGCTCAGACACAGAGAATATTCACAACAAAGATAATTTGATCTCTTACCTATCAAAGAAATCCAGTGATGCAACAAATTACAACTTGGGAAAAAATTATATTAGGTTAAAGCTCACCATGAATGGCAGATCAGTTGCAAAGAGTTGAATCACCTTCTCCCCCTTTTTTTTCTTTTCTGATGTTCTGATGCTATTATATTCAGTTTATAAATTTGATTCAATCTGTCTTCAAAGCTTTCAAAGTAGGAATTTGATATTTTTCAATGAACAGTTGGAGTAATTTATCAAACACTTGCTCACAAGGAGACACTGTACCATCACATAACTTTTTGCTCATTGTTAGGTCTGTCATTGATTTCATATTTTGGCTTGGTCTTGATGAGCATCCTACTCTCAACCTATAGGTTTACAGCTTCATTCCAGACTTTGTGATTTTTGTGCAGTTATTTTTCATAATTGCTTTTGTTTATGCCCACCACAAAGTTTAATGTAAATATCTGCTGAATAAACTTTTTTCATCCAATACCACAGCTGTAATTAGTTTTTTTTTATATAAAGGCATAAAACTAGTGTAAATACTGGTGGTATTATTTACCCACCTCCTTTTTCATACTTTCTGAGCAATTGAAGCAAGGTTGGACCCAATCCTGAACAGGAAGTACCAGTGCTAATTATCTCCAGGTGTTGGAGCTTTCCACATTCCCACCACACTCAGCAAAGCTTTGTCATCATCAGAATTCATCAGCTGTTTTCTTTGTAGTTTGTCAGATCCAAAATTCCTCCTGGAACTCCTCTGGGAAAAACTCATGGCAAGAAATTCTTACAGGTCATAATATTTAATTTTTACATTTTATCATTTAAAAATATATCATGGTAACTGGCCCTTCTGCCTAATGGCTCATGCTGCTCATACACCCATATGACCAATTACTCCACTAATCCCACATCTTTGGAACGTGGGAGGAAACCAGAGCACCAGGAGGAAAACCATAGGGAGAATTGCAAGCTCTTTACAGATAGTAGCAGATTCGAACCTAGGTCACTAGCTATCTAATAGAATTACACTGTTGGGTGCTATCAGTAGCCCCAATAATGACTCAGATAAAGACTGAGGGGAATGACGGGCTTTATTGTACGAGAGACTGCTTGCCCGGGTCCAAGGCTAGGAAAAAGCAGGAAGGAGAGGGGAGTCGACCTTTATGGCCGGGTTCACATGGGCAGGAGTAAGGGAGGACCCAAGGTAGAAGGACACCTGAAGGGCAGACCAGCCAGTACATATAATCATATCACTATATTCAACCCCCCCCCACTTTTAAAAAAAGATGGAACCCATCAGAAAACAATCAACAAACTGGAGTGATAACTAACAAATTTTAACAATAATTCAGTGGCACAACAGCTGTAGTATAATCAGATAATACAAGGGGCGGGAGAAGCAGATGCCCCCGCCAGATAGAGGATGAGCCACACGGGCGGCCTCCTCTGTCTGCTGGACCACTGTGGAACTGGTGTGTCCATACGGCACTCCTCCGGAGAGGGGGAACGCCATCGTCACGCTCCTGAACTGACTCTGAAAGTCGAGGCCCAGGAGGATCGGCATGCAGAGGCGAGGCATAATCAACAATACAATATCATTATTACTCTCTTCCCCCCCCCCCCCCCACCATCAGCGATACTACATAATACCCCCGGATACTGGTCTGTTGGTCCTTTGCAGCCATTGAAACCGTCCCGGTTATGGGTCGGATTGGGAGAGAGGGGGTCTCTGGCCCACATCGAGGTGCACAAAACTTTCCGTGCTGCCGCTATCGGAAAGACAGTTCATTTCATGCCCATTCACCTCATTCTGCATCATGGAGTTCAAGATCAGATGGGGGCTGGCTTGATTCAGTGTGATAGATGCCCGGATAGGCATCCCTTCGTCGTCGCCGGTGGGGAAGCCTTCCCAAGATGGCGACCTCCTTGTTGACCTCGCAGTGTACGATGAGGAAGAAGGCGGAAGTGGAGTTGTGGTGGTTGGAAGTGACATCATCAGGGTGGTAGGTCAAGGTGCTGAGGTTGGGAGCGATGCCGACAAGATGGTGCTCCCCTTACCGGACGCAGTCAGCTCCTCTGGAATGCACGCCGTGCTGCTCCCGGATTATGGTCGGGACATGCAGACCTTCTAGTAATGGCCCCTCTTCCTGCAGCCCAAACACATAGACCCCCCCCCCCTCGCGGGGAAGAGGTGTCGCAAATGCTTGGTCTGCCCACAGAAGTTGTTGTTTTCTGGACTCCAGCAGGTAATGGGAGTATACCACATTCACTTTAGGCTTGTACAGCACCCACAGCTCAGCCATCACCTCGTTGTAGGTTGCACTGCCTTGGATGGTCAGGAAGGCCCTCTGGTTGACTCGTTCCTGAAGGATTTTTAATTTCTTCTCAAAAGAGTCAACCACCACAGCAGCAGCATTGAGGAAGTTGTTGAAGCAGTTCATCCACTGCTTGAAAAGAACTGAAGCACCTGGGACTTAGGGGTCAACTTCTAGCCGTCTGGGTGCAGCAATTTCTCCATTACCAGGGACCTCCAAAATCTAGTTCAATAAATTGTTGGGGGCTATCAGTAGCCCCAATAACAACACAGATAAAGACTGAGGGGAACGATGGGCTTTATTGTACTAGAGACTGCTAGCCAGGGTCCAAGGCTAGGAATGAGCGGGAAGGAGAGGGGACTTGACCTTTATGGCCCGGGGTCACATGGGCAGGACTAAGGAAGGAGCCATGGTAGAAGGACACCTGGAGGGCGAGTCCGGCAGTACATATAATCATATCACTACATACACTAACCGCTTAGCTAAATGTGCCACCCTTTCCTTTCTCTAATTTTTTTTCGCCATTGTTTGATGGCATTTATCTTTTCTGTCTCTTGACATGCCCTAGAATGTTAGCATTCCCCTCCCTAATCTCAGAATCCTCTATTCGCTCCTTGGTGGATACTAATACAATGTATTCATTTCATATCTTGCTCACTTCCTCTCGTACAGGCATAAATTCCCTACTTTATTCTTGAGTGATCCTACCTTCTCCCTAATTAGCCTCTTGTTTTTAATATTTATAAAGTGCATTGGGATTCTCCTTAATCCGACTTGTCAAGAATATTTCAGGTCCCTTTACCACTCTGACTCTCTGTTTAAATTCTTTCCAGCTTCCTTTATATTCCTCAAGTGCCATATCTAATTTCTTGACCATACATAGGCTTTCTTTTTCTTATTGATTACATTTAAAACATCTCTGAAATTACTTCTGCAACAGATTGTCTGTGTCTCTGACACATAAGAAAAAAAAACAGGGATCTCTCCTGCCCAGTAAACTTCCTCTCTTGGCTTTGTTTGAGATCCTTCATCGGACTCCTCAGCAACAAACTCAATTAGGGACTCATTTAATTGTTTTTTTTATCATCTCTGAATTGCACAGTTTGTTTACATTTCTTTATTTGTTTCCATGTGTACGTTGAGTACAATTTATTTTTTGCACTACCAATTAATGGTAATTCTGCCATGCCCACAGGAAAAAGAATCTCAGGGTTGAATGTGATGAATAAATCTGAAATTTGAACTTTTTTCATTGAAGATTCTTTTCCTCAGTCACCCAAAGGCTCTGTCTCTAACTTGAGGGCCTGCCTGAATGCCATCATCAGTCTTTCTTCATTGAGAGGGGTGGCTGCTGAGAAATGGAAATGTTTCAGGGTCTCATGAAGCCCTAAGGGCAGATAGATAGAAGTACTAAATTCTAGGTACCTAATGTAGGCCCATCCAATCATACACTTAACTGAAGGAGCTGGTAACAACTCAGAGGAAGGCCTTCAAAAGTTTATATGCACAAGCTTTGTCTGTGTTCTGTAAATCAATGGAAGAGAATGGTGGAGATCTTGGCTCTGAAGTGGAAGCAATGGCAATTTATGATTTGTTGCGTACATTAATCACCTCACTAGAAACTTGGAGGAAGGAAGGTTGAAGTCAGCCTGCACTGCATTTAGATATGTAGTGGATCCATCGATCAGCATCACAGCTTGCATGTCGTTACACAGCATATTTGAGTTGTTAACAAATTTCTCAGAGCATCCAAATTTGAAAAGCATTCTTCATAATTCTTCCAATTGAATATGTAAGTATCATAAAATGAATTTCTTGCTCTTCACTTAGAACAATCATTTGTTAACATTTGCCTTCAGATTGTGTGCTCTTGCTTATTGATGGTCTTTCCCATTCTTTGATCTCATTTATATTTGGTCTTTCGCCTGTTTGTGGGATGGGTTATTGCAAATGTTGATCTTTAAACTTACTTAGTGTCTGGGACATTTTGTGTGAGTGAAGGTTATCCCAAATAAGTATTTGTTGTTTCATGACCAAAGCACTCCTTTCTTTATGATCTTTAATGGAGAACCCATGAATCATTGGTGACCTGGCTGATTCTTTGTGACTTTTCTGATCCGTTTATATATTATTCTAGTGTTAGCATTGCATACATGTACTAGATGATTTAAACTGACATTTGTAATTGCTAGTGCAATTGCTAACTGTCTTCTGTAGACACAAGAAATGATTCATTGACCACTGCCAGGAACAATGGCTCCACAGGCATCAATGTTGTGACCCTGTTGCTACTTGCTGGAACATTCTAATGGAATATCAACCCTTGTGATACTGGTTTAATTGTAGAATTCAGATTTTGATACATTATCTATTACATTATTGTCTTTAGCAAGGCTACAAAATATTTGTATAAAAGCACGTCTTTCCAAAAGATGGGATTATGTAATAATTTGTAAATACTTTCTCTATGAGCTTGAAATTTAGCACAAAACAGTTACAATATCCATTGCTGATTTTACTCCCTAGCCTGGGATACTTCTCTCTTCAAAAATTTCCAATTTATATTGCATTTTAACCATTGGGTTTGCTTTCAGATAGTAAATTCTATATCATAACACAAATATATTTCTTAATTTTGTTTCTAATTCTTTTGAAAATTACCTTAAACATGTGTCTTCTAATAAATTTAGAGACCTCCAGCAAATCTTTTCTTACTTTTTCTAATATAATTCTAGCATTACCAGAGGAGAACTTGAGCTTCTCTATTTTCTCTATTTTTTTTAATTAAACTTTATTTATTTGAAGAATGATTAGCAGTAATATAGAATACATTCCATAAAGAAAATTTTATATAAATATATGTATATTTTTAAAAAATTTTAAAAAAGGAAAGAATTTTTTTAAAAATCCAAAAAGTTAAATCAAATCCCCCCCACCCCATCAGAGCCAAAAATATATAAACAGAAACTAAGAGTATATAATAAATCAAAATATATCTAAATGCATATATTCCAAATATGGTAACCATTTGTTAACAAAAAAAGAATAATTGTCATGTAGATTGTGTAATTTTTTTCCATAACAATACAAGCTTTCAATTCATTATGTGATCACATTATATTAATCACTATGTTATCTTTCCATGTATTTGCTACACATTTTTGAGCTACAGATAATCCTAAATATATAAATGAAATTTGAAATTTATCTAACCCTAATCCCTTTAAAGAAATAATGTAACCCATTAAAAAAAATAGATGGATCTAATGGTAACTCAAAATTATATAATTTTTCCAAAATTAACTTAATATCATCCCAGAATGGTTGTACATGCACACTAGACCAAACAGCATGTAAACAAAGTTCCAGTACATAGACCCCATCTAAAACAAGAATCCGAATTACTAAAATTCAATTAAATGGGGTTAAATACGATTGATGTTAAAAAAAAGTTGTAATTAACCATTCCATACCGCACATTCATCAATTTAGTAACACTATCATGACACGTATCTGCTCAGTCGTCTTCAGGAAAAACAAAAGCTAAATCATTTTCCCATTTAAGCTTAGACTTCTCCAATTCTGGCTTATCCATATTGTCTTGTAATACTTGATACGTAACAGAAATATAACCCCTTTTTGGTATAGAAGAAATCAAAGACTCGAATTCCGTCAATACAGGTAAAATCATCTCTCTTCCATACCTATTTTTCACCAAAGCTCAAAGTTGATAATAAACAAATAAAGAATTTTCAGCAATATCAAAAAGCTCTTTCAATTGATTAAAAGAAAGAAACTGTCCTTCTACAAAACAATCCTGTAATTTTTTTATACCCTTAGAATCCCAAATCTTTAAACAGCTATTAAACATTGAAAAAGAAATAAGCTGATTATTATATAATGGAGTTAAAATTGACAATTTAACTTTTGATCCTAAATTTTTTTTTAGTCCATAAATAGATGTTTTAATATCAGCATATCATATTCCCTCAACAAATTTACATTCCATCAAAATATAAATTGATACACCTCGACTTCAGAAATATAGGCCATCTCAACTTTAGCCCAACTCGGGGGATGGTCCAAATCCATCAATCTACTAATAAATTTCAACTGGGCTGCTTCATAATAATTTTGAACATGAGGTAAGTTTATTTAATGGTAGTTTACCTTTCCATAAAAATTCTCTTGTAACTTTTTTTAAATACTGAAATAAACTCTTTTAAAGAGAACATGGTATTGATTGAAATTAATATTGAATACGAGGAAAAATATTCAATTAACTCGACCAATTAAAGTTAACGGATCTTTCCACTTAATTAAATCTGTTTTAATCTTTTTTAATAAAGGAACATAATTTAACTTGTATAAAGATTGATACTCAGTAATTACAATTATTCCAATGTATTTAATTTTATCAGACCATTTCAGTTTTATAATATTTTTATATTCTGAATAATCTCCTTCTCAGACTGGCAAAATTTCACTCTTGTCCCAGTTAACTTTGTATCCAGATAATGTTCAATATTGTAATAAACATTCCCGCAAATGTGGCAATGATTGTTCTGGGTTTGTTAAATATATCAAAACATCATCGGCAAATAAATTAATCTTATACTCTTCATCCATAGCTCTCATCCCTCTTATCTGTTCATTCTGCCTTATTGTTTGAGCTAACCTTGTCGATTTGAATGCGTCAATTGAAACGATGATGAAACTTAACCATTTGTCACCAGCCTAGCAGTCAGGTTCTTTTATAAAGCTTTATCCCAACCAATTAAAAAGAGGGCCAAATTTAAACTTCTCCAATACTTTAAATTTAAAAATCCCATTCGACCCTATCAAAGGCTTTTTCCGCATCAAGCACAGCCACCATTGAATGGTTGGGCTGCTGTCGATATGCATTGACCAGACTAATCAATTGAAGAATATTATCTGAAGCATTTCTATATTTTAAAAAATCTGTTTGATCAACATGTATCAATTTAGGTAAATACTTGGCAAGTTAATTTGCTAACACTTTTGCTATAATTTTATAATCAACATTCAATCAAGAAATAGATCTATATGAAGATACTTTCAAGGGGTCTCTATCTTTTTTTGGGATTACAGTAATTAAAGTACTAGAGCAAGATTCTGGTAATTCATGCTGTTTAGACACTTGTTGTAATACCTCCTCAAACACTGAAGATAAATCTTCATAAAAAGTTTTATAAAATTCTACCGAAACCCCATCATCACCTGGTGACTTCCTATTGGGCATTTCCAACATAGCTGCCTTAATCTCTAATTCTGTAAATGGAGCTTCCAGATCCATAACATCCTCTTCTTCTAATGGTGATAATGTTAACTTAGATAAATAAGAATCAATAGAACCACTATCCTGTTTCCCCTCAGAAGTATATAATTTTTTTATAAAATGAATAAAACTGGTCATTAATTTCTTGAGGTTTATAGGTAACTGTTGAATTCTTTTTTACAGCATGAAACCTGTTCCTTCTTTAACTGCCACGCAAGTACCTTATGTTCCCTCTCACCCAACTCATAATAACGCTGCTTAGATCAATATATTAAACATTCAAATTGATAAGTCTGCAATGTATTATAACGCAATTTCAATTTAGTCAAAGCCACTTTTTAAAAAATCTTCTGTCACTTCCTTCTGAAATTTATTCTCCAATTCATCAATTTGCTTTTTTAATTCTAAACTTTCTGCCATACACTGCTTCTTAACTTTAGTGGTATAGCTAATAATCTGTCCTATCAAATAAGCTTTTAACGTATCCCATAACGCAAAATGACTTTTTACTGTATTAACATTTTGAGACAAAAAGAAATTAATCTGTTCTTTAACAAAGATAATGAACTCTGGTTTTTTCAACAACATTGTGTTAAATCTCCATATATAAGATGAATGTACCACTTCTGAACTTAAGTAATAAAAAATAATAAAGAATGATCTGATATAACCCTGCTTTTATATTCCACCTATAATACCCTTCCTTGTAAATATGCTGATACTAAAAAAAAATCTATCCTAGAAAATGAATCATGTCGAGACGAGTAAATGGAAAAATCCTTCTCTGTAGGGTTCACCCTTCTCCAAATATCCACCAAATTTAAATCCTTCATCAAGTCCCCAATTTATATCGCTATCTTTGATTTATTTATACTCCCCCAACTAAAATATTTTAATTAGCTTGATTTAATAACAAAAAAAGCATCTGAAATAAAACACTCATCCTCCACGTTAGGTGCATAAACATTAAGCAAAGTCCAAGATTCAGTAAAAATTTTACAATTCACCTTTAAAACCCTTCCAGCATTCCCTTCCATAGTTTGCAATTCAAAAGACAAATTCTTATGAATTAAAATTGCTACACCCCTTGCCTTCGAATTAAATGAAGAAAAACACATGCCCAACCCAATCTCTTTTCAATTTCAAATGTTCTTTTTCAGTCAAATGTGTTTCTTGTAAAAAGGCAATATCAATTTTCATTTTCTTGATATAAGCCAAAACTCGCTTTCGCTTAATTGGATTATTTAACCCCTGAACATTAAAAGTTGCAAATTTCAAATTAGAAATCCTTATAAACTAACAATATAATCACTTACTACAAAATATTGCACCCCTTCTAGTAAGTTAAAACCACTCTCCCTCCCCTAAATATTAAAAAAAAATAATTATCCACCCCCCAAAAAACTACCTAAAGGTAGTAATGCACTATAAAACTTGGTGTGGTAAACCCCACTAGTGGCAGATGACTCTCATTGGGTGCTATCCACCCCCCAAGCCAGAAATACACCATTCACATCAATACAATCCAGTACTGTAAATATATTCAACCCAATGACTCCATTCCCAGTTATTGTTCCGGATCTTCAATGTCAATAAGACTTTGTGTTAAAACTCTTTTGTTTCCATTTTTTCCATTCTTCCCATTCTTCCCATTCTGCCCATTTCCATTTCCATTTGCCCTCTTTTTAGCCCTCTTCCATGACCTCATTAAAAAATTGAGATTGAAAGTTACCATAAAAGACTTTTAACACAGCAGGGTATCGAAAAGCAAAGTTTGCACACCCGATGGCAGAATCCCGACCACATTGGGACGCCGCCGCTTGGGCCCCCCCACAGCTCACACGTGGTCCAGTATCTCACGGACCCTTGAAGCCCCGTGCATACCTGGCAAGGCCAGGGACTGCACAGATGCAGCTTCTGACGCCATTCTGTGCGTCCCTGACTCACCTGACAGCAGCCTGGGCTCAAGGGCTCTTCTCTCAGCCGGGTCATCCGCGTGTCTGACTTTGCGAATGCGCGGATAGACTCCGGCCGAGCTCTTCATCATGCTGCTGCCATTTTGTGGAGACAAGGTTGGCGCCGGTGTAATACTCAGCCTGGCAGGAGTTCTCTGTGCCTTGGAGGTTCCAAACGACAATTCCGTGACTTCAGTTGAACAGGTAGGCCTCAATTCTTCAGCACTTTTAAAAGGTAATTTCTTCTGTAATTGAGCTTTTGCTTTTTTTTAAACATTAGTCACCATTGTGACCCACTAATGTTCCCAAAAATAAAGATACAACTTTTAATCACTTAGATAAACTTTAAAGACGGGTGCTTAAAAAACTGGCTGAGGAAGGGTGGGATTGCACATCTGCCCTCTACGCCATCTTACCATGATTCCCCGCCCCCCCTCGACAAGCTACGATTCATTCATTTTGGGAGTCCAAGCTGGGAAGATTACAACTTTCAATTTCCTCTCCTGGAGACAGCATACAAGGCAACCATAACAAAGACATGCCAATGCCTCAACTTTTTTAGAAGTATGAGGAAATTTGACATCTTGTCAAATTCCATATCAAAATTCTTCAGGTACACTGGCTTGTTGCTTCACAATAGCTGGGTTTGTGAATTTGACTGCCCTGGAATGCAGAAGGCTCCAGAAGGTAACAAACATAGCCAGGTCCATCACAGGCTCTGACTTTCCATCCACTGAATGCATTTAATGTGAACTTCTCCCTCAAAAAGACATCATAATGGACCCCCATCACCCTGATCACAACCTGTTCTAGCTGCTACCTTTGGGTAAAAGGTGCAAAAGCCTGAGACCAGTGTTTCTAGTTTCAATAATAGTTTCTTTCTACAGCAAAAAGGCTCATGAATCTCTTTTTATTACACTAGTCCGCTTATTACACTCTGACAACACAAATAGGTCATCTCTTTGCATATGGATAACAATGAATATTAATTATCTTATTGTATTTATTATCTCTTTTTAATTCAAGTGAGTAATGTTGTTTTGGAGGTTTTTAAACAAAGTACCTGTTCATCTGAAGCAAGTAAGAATAATATATCTGACAATAAGATGATTGTCATTCCATTCTGGTCAATCTCCTTTGAATCATCTGGAAGTCACAGTGGAGTTCACAGCCTAATGGCTTAAAATCTGTTTGTTTCCAGAATTTAATCTGACTGTCAGAAATTAAGGGGATCCTTTCCTTTTTGGTGAAAACATATTGATCACAACAGTTCCAGTACAAATATAGCGAAAATCAAAATGGAGCAGATGCCAGAAATTTGCAATAAAAACAGGATATTCTGGAAACACCCAACAGATCTTCAGCATCCAGAAATTCTATTTCAGGTTGAAGACCTTGTTTCAGAATGAAGAGAAGAGAAAATAAATTAGTTTTAATTTACAGAACAAGTGGAGAAATAGGAAAAATTGAATATTTCTGATAGGATTAGGGCAGCAGAAGAGAAATGCCTGCTGATTAAGCTCTTTTTAAAGAGGAGAATTGAAATAGAGAACAAAAATATGTAATAATTGTGAAATTCAGGTTGTTGTCATTGGAAATGCACAGCAGACCTGATAGTATCAATACAGAGGGGGGAAAAAAAAAGAGAATTGAAATTGCAGATCACGAATTACAATAGAAATGATTTGTTTCTCCAATGAGAGTGATTTACATGAAATTGCCAAATTCATGAAGAAAGCACATCAGTGCCTTCACTTCCTCAGGAGTTTGTGGAGGTTTGGTCTGACATCAGAAACCGTAGCAAATTTCTACAGAGGTGTAGTGGAAAGTGTGCTGACTGGATGCATCACGATCTGGTATAGAAACACCAATACCCCTGAGCGTAAAGCCCTCCAAAAGGCCAGGAAAACCCTCCTCACTATTAAGTACATTTAAGGGGAACACTTCCTAGGAGAGCAGCAGCCATCATCAAAGACCCTCACCACCCAGACTGCTACCATCAGGAAAGTATAGGTATCACAAGATTAGCACCACTAGGTTCAGGAACAGGTGCTATCCTGCCACCTCCAGACTCCTCAAGGACAAACTCAGTCAGAGACTCATTTCAGGACTCTTGTTCACTTTATTGATTTTCTTTTTTGTTCTCTTTGTATTGCACAGTTTGTTTGCATTCTTTGTTGGCATGTTTTAAGTTGTGTACGGTTTATTGTCGCGCACGCTCCTAATTAATGGTCATTCTGTCGCGTCTGCAGGAAAAAAGGTTGTATGTAATGTCATTTTTGTACTCTGACAATAAATCTGAATTCGGTTTAGTGTCTTCTATTTCAATACCCGGCTCCCTAATCCACCCCTCCCCTCCTTCCCAGGCCCTGCGACTCTCTGGGTTTTTTTTCTCTCTCTCCAGTTATAGCCCGAGCTTCCGACTGTTCCCACGTTTTGGTTTTTATTGATGACGATCGATGTGTTAAGAGGTGGATAATTTATTATTGGTAAGATAACTTATCAGAGATGCCCTGATGTTTGCCTTAATGAAGATCGACTTGGACAGTGGTGGTGGGGCGGTATGGTCGAGGTCAATCTTCGAATGAAAGTCTGCAGACGCCGTGATTGAACCGGAGAAACTCTGCGCGTTATACAGTGTGGCAAACAATGTAACAAACAGTGTAGCAAACAATGTAACAAACAGTGTAGCAAACAATGTGGCAAACAGTGTAGCAAACAATGTAACAAACAGTGTAGCAAACAATGTGGCAAACAGTGTAGCAAACAATGTGGCAAACAGTGTAGCAAACAATGTAACAAACAGTGTAGCAAACAATGTGGCAAACAGTGTAGCAAACAATGTGGCAAACAGTGTAGCAAACAATGTGGCAAACAGTGTAGCAAACAATGTAGCAGTGTGGCTGTGTCACCAACGTTTCGGGCTTGAGCCCTTCATCGAGGTAGGAGCAAACTGCTCAAGGCCGAAAGCTCGGTTCTTGTGACCAGCTCGATTTCTCCAGCGTGGTTTTTTTTTTAAAACCTTCGACTTGCTGAGTGGGATGTCCTTGGCACCTTTTAAAAAAAAACAAACGATTCGCTGCAGAGCACAGTCTCCGCCTGCATTGCCGTGGCAACGGTGGTTTTGGCTGGAAAGAGTCTGAGAAGCTGTCTTTATCCATTTTATCAACAGTTGAATCCGCGGCTGCAGCTTTGTTTAAGATTCTCGGAAAGGTCTTTTGGAACAAAGAGCCCTTGATTCTCTTTGTCTTCCGTCTGGAAAACTGAAACATGATGTTATGCAGGCTGTTGGGGGAGTGCGTTGCGCTCCTTTGGACTTCCCTCGCCTTACCATAGGCTTTTCGCTGAATGAGTGGGTGCTTCGCTCGACTTCCAGGCGTGTGCACAATAGTGTGTGGGTTGGGGTGGGGTGGGGGGGGGGGGGGGTGGCGGGGGGAGGGGGAGAGAAAGAGAAAGGAGTGGGGGCTGCGCCCGTGAGCGAGTGCCGGCTGCTCTGGGGATGCTTCGCTCTGGGGCCGGTGAGCTTCTCTTCGCGGCTCCGGCGCTCGTCTCGCACGCTTTGTCCCAGCGCCTGTGCACACGATGGAGCTGCGCATGTTTGTCATCGCAGCCGGTTCTTTTCCAAAACCCAAGCACATCCCAGCGAAAGTAGTCTTCAGTGTCGTTCATATTTTGGCCATCGCGGTGACAGCAAGCAGGACAGGTGGTGAGTTGACAAATGACATTATTTCCTCTCCCTCCCTCACACACCTTGTTCCGAGTCCATTAGCGCTGATTGAAGGGAAATGTATTATATGAAAACGGGGTTTTGTTTCTCGAAGCAATTAAGGCTCATAAACTGATTGAATATTTGATCTCCAGAAAGAAATAATCAGCCACAGGGTTTTAATTGTTTGCACCCTTTCATCATTTCAGTTAAGAGCAAATGCACTGCCGAAAAAGCCAACCGGTGCTCTGAATGCCTCCTCCTTGGTCCTGAATGTGGATGGTGTTTTCAAAAGGTATGTGGATGGTCTTCTTGATGATTCTGCATTTCTAAGCTCCTGAGAAATATTAACCAAAATTAGCAATAAGACCACAAAAGGCCCATCAACTTTAAAAAAAAATAAAGCCTATGTCATTATTATTAAGAAGATGCAAAATGTTTCTTGTTGGCAAAGGAGAGAAAGAAACTGCAGATGCTAGAAAACTGGAGCAGAGCATCGAATGCTGGAGGGACTCAATGGGGAGGCAATAGACAGTCAACGTTTCAGGCGGTGGATTACCTCCAGAGACATTGACTCCTCATTGTGAGTCTAATCTATGGATGCTGCTTTACCTGTTGAGTTCCTCAAACATTTTGAAATCTCTTCTTGTTTAGTTTAGAAAGGTGGTTGGTGTCCATCACTCTGCTATTTCATATTGATTGGATATTTGGGTAATGGATCCCCATGAATGCAGACATCATCCAGGTTACCTTTCCCCACAAGGTGTGATCCCTCCACTGTTCTAATTTGTTATGCAGCTTGCGTGAGTCCAGTATTAAAACACAATAACTTAAGAAGCAAGTAGACCATCAGGCCCATGGAGCCTCCTCTGCTATTCAACATTCCTCTTACCCATCTTTTTCCCATGACTCTTAATCCTCTACTGTTCAAAAATCTATCTACATCTTGTAGTTAGTGAGGCAGCCCTCTGCTGCTTCCTTGGGCAGAGAATTCAACAGATTTATTACGATTTGGGAGAAGCAGTACTTTTTTATTTCTACCCTATATACTTTGCTAAAGCTTGATATTATGTTCCTGAGTCCTAATCAGAAAGTTTTCTGCTCCTTTCATAATTTCTTATGCTTCTATAAGATCACCATTCATTTTTCAAAACTCCACTGAGTATTGTCCCAGACATCTCAGTCTCTCTGCATAGGCATGGCAACCCTCTCAACCCCAGAATGGCATCAAACATGACAAAATTCAACCCAATTTCTCATTGAAAAGACAGAAACAGAAGGCATGAAAATAGTCCTGAATAGCACAAACTAAAAACCAATATGGTAGTGATTGTACATTAAATCCCACTTTCAGTTTGATTTATTAAAGCAAATTTGGTGGTGGAGAGCAAAATGTTTAGCATAAGTCACCAGGGGGAATGTAACTACATTGGTTTTGGTGAATGCCATAAACCTCCTCTATACCTAACTCTTCTAGTCTTCCTTGCAATTGCTTGGGCACAATCCATCTGTTTATAGTTTTGGTATATTATTTGACATTGAGCTAAGTTTATGAAACCTGTAAACTGGATTGTATCGTTGAATATCTACTTGACACTAACAGTGTGCAGCCACAATATGTGGTGCTCACTGTATATCATGGATCTGCTGAACTCCAGAGCTACATGCAAGGAGAAGGCTATGTACTGGAACACATTGATGACTTCCAGTGTTTGTTATGAGTATGAAATCTTTGGAGTTATCTTCCCATTGTGACCTCTTGATTGTTTATCTTCAAACCTGAAATAAATAAGGATTCAGTTGAGAAACATTAGATATTTCTATGTTGAACACCAGGAAGGAAAGGTACATTAAAAAAAAATAGAATGAATCATACTGCCTGCTTTATTATTTTCTAAAATGCACTGCCTACTGTAGTTCAGCAAAACAAAGGACAGCACTGTATTCCTTTTCTGACCAGTCACCCCCCTCCCTGCCACAGCTACCCTCTAAACTTCCCCCAATCCCAGACCAACCCGTATTGTTTGCCCTTGCCCACTTGTCCCAGATTGAGCCAGAGATCCTCTTCGTTGTGTTATGACATAGACCAGCAGCCATAAAAATTCACCAAGATAATGGTATCTTCAAAACAATAATTTTTATTAATAATACATTTCTTACTTAACTCTAAACTTAACCCTTCAATGCGCAAATGTGCGTGTGTGGAGAAGACCCCAAACCATTACAGTTCAGGCACTATTCTGAAAAGTCATTTTCAAAGTTCAGTCTTGTACATCTTTTGTGTTGAAACTTAGAATTTTTAAACTGTTTTTCAAAAATTGTTATGGAGTAAGTGAGGCCCTAAGTCATCAGACTTCTAAAACTCACAACTTCTTGTAGAGTTGCTTTCAGAGAAATGTTTCTTCCTCAATTCCCTTCTCTTGCATGGACATTATGGAACTTGTGATTTTTAGGATTATTTCATAAACCCAGGAAAGGGTTTTAGATGAAATATCCATTACAATGACCACAGTAGCACGACTCTCTCAACAAAGAAAGACAGTCGAAGCGGCCATCTTTTCCAAAGCCATTTTGATTATGTTTTCCTCTCTTGACAAGGAGAACACAATAGCATTCCTTTCTCACAGAATGTTACTGAATTCAGATGAAAGTGGTTCATTGTATTAAAGATGCTTTCTTGAATTATTGTAATCACATGACATCACTACTGGCTCTGTTTGAAATTTCATTTCTCAGAAACCACTCATGAAGCAAATGGTTTTCTGTATGTCTTTCTGAGTAAACATTCATTGTATTTCTACAGAACAATCAAATCTAGTTTTATTGGTCTGTTTACAGCTGGACATAGCAGACTCATTGTTTCTCCAAAATGGTGTTGTGTGTGTTTCCCTATTTCCAACCCACAAGATATTTCCCTAAAATTTAATATATTATTGCTTAAAGATTAATATTAGCATAATTCTGTAACACCTCAGACCCTCATTTAGCCAGAGGCTTCTCAACACTCGGTGATCCATTTGCACCAATAAATTTCAGCAGAACCTAAGTAGCTGAAAGGGAAGGTTGCCCACTGAGTCAAAAATTGGGGATTAATTTCCCAGCAACACAGTGAGGAGCTTTATTCTCTTTTGTTTTGAAATTCTTCTTGTTGTTCTCAAAAACCCTCCATGGTCTTACTCTAGCCTTGTGATCTTCTGTGACCTCTTTATTCGTCATGCACATATCAGTTTTCTCTGCAGGACCATTGATGGTTGTATCTTCCATTTGTTATGCCTGGACCAGAAATTCCCTCTCTATATTATCTCCACTTTCTTTAAGATGGTTTTTAAATTTTCATCTTTTATTACGTTACTTAATTTTTCCTTATTGAATCAGTGCTAATGCTGTTTAGATTATTGCTCTTGCCAAATACCTGATGATGTTTTACAACATTAAAAGTCTTGTTTATATGGACTTCTTGTTGACTTTATCTTGGGGCAGTTTGCATTTAATTTTGTAATCAGTCATGAAACAAAAAGCATCACTATTTATGTGTATTGGATGATTAGCAATGATTCAGTGTCGGCTTTCAATTTTATTTCATTTACACTGTAAATATTCCATCCATTAGGAATTTTCAGGTGAATCACCGCAGAAGAGATGTGACACGATCACAAACCTAATTCAAAAAGGCTGCGATTCAGATTTCATTGAATCCCATGATGTAAAAAAAATAGTGGAAGAAGAAAAAAATTCTCAGCTGGCCCCTGGAAAAGTCTCTTTACATCTACGACCAGGTGTGAAAGTAATTATTTTTGTCTTATAATGTCTGTCATGTTTCAGCAGTTTTTTTTTGCATTTAGGCTTATTGGTCATGATGAGAGTTTTAAATGTTGTTTGATATTATCTTTCTGTGGTAAAATAATGCTCATAATAATCATGGTCTACATCAACATCTGCTCATAATTTTACTTTTGCAAAATAATACTTTGCTGTTTGCAAAGCTTTATGAATATTAGCTAGATTCAGTAGTTCTGTTTGAATTGTAGATTACTTCCTTGGCATTGCACAAAATTTGGTATTTTCTTATATTTTTAAAGCATGTTTTTAGTGCAAAGATGCATTAATTATAAACAACTGGAAAAAGACTCCCCACAGTAAAATTCATAGAAACAAAAAAATAATCAATTTGCCAATATTTTTACATTGCTTTGAATATATTCCTGTTTAGTAGTCTTATTGCCATTTTAGAACCATGGAATAAACAGGCCATTCAGCATATCTAATAACCTGGTTGAACAAGGTGATGGCTTATTCCTTTCTATGAGAAAAACCAGTGGCATTTTATCCAGGATCTTTGACAGAGTGACCATGGTTCCTGTGATATGCTGCTGTGTGATAAATATAAATTATTTATATTCATAGCTCCACTTGACGCACGAATAGCCTCAGCAGAGCATTCTAGAAACAGATGCATAAAAAGATCTGTGTATAACACTCAAATAAAAAGGGTATGTTTTGAATTAGATACTTTTTTTTGTGTGGCAAAAAGCTTTGTAGAATTCTTCCTCCTGCTCTTTCCCCTTAATTAATACCTAAGTTGGTGGTGCAGTGAACAGTGAAGAAGGTCATTTCTGTGTGTAACAGGACCCAGATGAACTGGGGAAGTGAGCCAAGGCATATGGATTTTAAGATGGATAAGTGTGAAGTGTTGCCCTTCAGTAAGTTAAACCAGGGCACTGAGTACAGGAGTAGAAATATGCTACAACTGTCCAAGACTTTGAGACCACATTTGGAGTAATGCATGCAGTTCCGGTTAACTAGCTAAAGCAACAATGTTGTAAAGCTGGAACAGGTACAGGAAAGATTCATGAGAATGTTGCTGGGACTAGATGGCCTGAGTTGTAAGGGGAGGCTGGATACACTGGAACTTTTCTCTCTGGAGCAGAGGAGGTTGAGTATAGAGGTATAACAATTCATGAGGGTCATAGACCAGGAATGTAGTCATAGTCTTTTTCCCAGGGCAAGGGAAACACTCTAAGGGCATAGATATAAAGTGATTTGCAAGGGACTTGAGGTGCAATTTCTTCACCTATAGGTTTTGGAATGGGCCTCTGGAGGAAATGGTAGCGATAGATATAATTGTAAATGTGTAGAAGACATTGAGATGGGACATGGGTCGGAAAGGTGTAAAAAGATACGGGCTTAATGCAAGCATATGGAACTAAGTTACATGGATAATTTGGTTGTCGTGAATGTTAGACCTCAGCGCCTGCTTCCATGCTATAAAACTACATGATTTTTATGAGTCTAAAAATCATATTTATAAAACAAATCAATAATATTGGCAGAAAACATTGAAAAAATATGGATGATCAGCACCTGTGGAGCGAGAAACAGAATGAATATTTCAGGTCCTTCAACTTTTTAAGAACAAGGGAAAGCAAGAAATTATAAAACTTTAGTTTAAAAAAATTTTTTTTGAACCTAATTTGAAATGTGCAGACTCTGCTTGAGATTAAACAGGAGATTCAGTGGTTATTTTGCCATGTTTTTATTTTCATGCTTGATGGAGAGATTCAAGGCTCTGGCCTCCAAAGAATGGAGTGACCTTATTATAATTAATACTTGTTTTCATTAGATCTGCTTGTACACTTTCACTCCTTGTATATTATGCCATCATTGAAGTCTTCCCAGGTGCCTGTTCTCTGTTTTTAGCCAGCCTTTCCCACCATTCAGTGGACATCCTTGGATCATTTTCTTTATTATCCTGTTGTGTTAATATTCACACTAAAATGTATATTTCAGGAATCTGATGCAGGGAATTTGAATGACAAAGTGGAGATGTTAGGAGAGGGCATTAATATTTGGTTGTTAATATTTGGTTGCCAGTAGATTTGAAGGATTTAGTGGAGACAGAATTCAGTGTTTGAGGTGCCAGACGACAGATCATCCAGGTCTCTAAAGCTGATATTTTTTTCATGTTGGTCATTAAATTTAGTTTAAATATTATTTATTGTCCAGAAATATAGATTGAACTGTGACTATTTATTTGTATTAACTAATGAATTCATGCCTTTGAAGGACATAAACAGGATTATTCTGTTTTAATTACTATTCCAAAATTGTGAATCATAAAATCACTAATGGAAAATAACAAAATTACTGTTTCTAGTTTGATGAATTTTCATTTTTTACAAAGCCAAAAGGATAAAAATGTTCTTCTCTCAAGTATGAAAGCTATTGTATTGCAATGGAAACACTTGTTGTACAAAATTGGTATAAATAAATTTTAAAACTTTAATATTACTCAGTGGATGATAAATTAGACCATCAATTAGATTATAGATAATTTGCAAATTAGATTTTTATCTATTTTAACCATGTATACTCTGATTAAAAGTTGAATACTCAAGGAAAGTTGTTTTGTGCAATATTGCTTTAGGATTATTTGATACCTCAATTAACAACCTCTGTATTCCAAATCTGCAAAACTGAAAAGGCTGGAAATTTGAGTTGATAACTTGATGATTTGTTTTATGGACTTTGACCAAACTGAGAAGCATTCCCATCATTTTCTGTTCCGGTGCAAAATAGTAATCGAGTTTGCAACTAAATGAATGCTAATATTCACCTTAGAAATTCTATGCTGTAAATGTAACTGTACGTTAAACACTCTAAGATGTTTACAGTGATTTATGCTTTAAAAACACCAATTCCAAATCTTTTCACTCATTGTTGTGCCCTAGAAGTCAAGTCACAATCTCTTCAGTATTTTGGCAGCTGTGCTTTTTATGCTGAAGATTAACAACTTACATAAACCAATTAATTGAGATATGCAAAAGCAGAATGCTTCATATCCATTTTAACACCAGAGCCAGTGTTTGTTTTGCACCACAGCAGCTGCTCATTCTTACTCCACATAAGGATGAAAGTTAAATTCTGATTAACAACAGAAGCAAATTGGCATGACTTGCTGTATCTCAGTGTTGCATTGTGAAAGAGCAGAATAAAAAAAATTATGATTCTGATGCAAACAATGTGTCAATTGAAATTTGATATAAGGAATATACATTAATTTCAAGCTTAGCGGTTAGTACAACACTTTTACAGCACCAATGAGCAGGGTTCGAATCTTCTGCTGTCTGTAAAGAGTTTATATGTTCTCCCTGTGTCTATCTAGGTTTTCCCCAGGGGCTCCGGTTTCCTCCCATGGTTTGAAATGTACTGGGGATGTAGGTTAATTGAGTGGGCTGAAATGGCCTGTTACTGTGCTTTGTCTATTTTTATTTAAATTAATAATTCAATAAACAGGTTACTGTTTAAGGAGTACACATGCACGTGACATGGGTCCATAAAATAGCAACCAAGAAATTGAAATAATCCAGAAACCCTTATTGAAGATGTCAGAATTGGCCTCTGTAATTTACATGTAAAATAAAAGAACAGCACAGGTGGGTGTGCACCGAGAGGACAGAGTGGAACTGTAAAGCACAGTTGTCAATGTGGGCAAAACCATCTGTTCATCATTGGTAACTTACCATATGTACATAGCATTAATGCAAGACAGAAAGAGTCAATATGGATGATCATCCTGAAGCCATTAACTTGCTGAATAACCTGAGTCTCATTCCCTTCACTTTCAATGACATTGTACTGTATGATTTGCCAATCTCCCACTCCAAAGGAGAAAAGGAAAAAAAAAGAAGACAAAGAGAGAAGCAATCAGATAATCCAGATTGAGAGCACAGACGTGAATGGAAAAGCAGAAGATGCACAGAGATGGGGATTAAAATGGCAACAGAAGCTGCAAAAGGAAATTAATGGAAAAGTGGAGGACTCGAGATGGCAGAGGCCGACAGCATCGAATCCAAGCTGCTGAAGACCCAACTGCGCTGGATGGCTCACGTCTCCAGAATGGAGGACCATCGCCTTCCCAAGATCGTGTTATATGGCGAGCTCTCCACTGGCCATCGAGACAGAGGTGCACCAAAGAAGAGGTTCAAGGCCTGCCAAAAGAAATCTCTTGGTGCCTGCCACATTGATCACCGGCAGTGGGCTGATCTCGCCTCCAACCGTGTATCTTGGTGCCTCACAGTTTGGCGGGCAGCAACCTCCTTTGAAGAAGACCGTAGAGCCCACCTCACTGACAAAAGACAAAGGAGGAAACACCCAACTAACCAATTTTCCCTTGCAACCGCTGCAACCGTGCCTGCCTGTCCCGCATCGGACTTGTCAGTCACCAGCGAGCCTGCAGCAGACGTGGACATACCCCTCCATAAATCTTCGTCCGTGAAGCCAAGCCAAAGAAGATATTCTCAAATAAATGTTGTGGAATCCCATGCAAAGAACTGATTTTCTCATAAATATTTTCTATCACTTTTTTGAAAGAAGTGTTCCAATTAATATAAAAACAATTTGGCAATGAAAAAACAACTGATAGCAAATTGCATTAAATTCTCTTTGAAAGAATTTGGATCTCCTAATAGGGAATGAAACAGGACAGGTCACAGAAATTTCTGTAGGGGAACATTTTGGGTCCAGTGATCAAAATGCTATTACTTTGAAATTCTAAGTTGGAGGAAGGCCAATTTTGAGGAAAGCATCTAGAACATGTGGATTTGGAAGATGTTTTCAGACAAGGATGTGTGAGGTAAATGGAGAACCTTCAAAGGTGAAATTTTGAGAGTACAGAGTTTGCTTGTTCGTGTCAGGATTAATGACAAAGATAGCAGGCACAGGGAACATTGGTTTTAGCAGGATTTTGGGAATCTGGTTCAGAAGAAGAGAGAGATTTATAGCAGGTGTAGGCAACATGGAACAAATGAGGCACTTGACTTAAAAAAAAATGCAAGAAAACCTCAAGAAAGAAATCAGGATGGCTAAAAGAAGGCATGAGATTGCTTTGCAGAAAATACAAATGAAAATTCTGAGGGATCCTACACTAATATTAAGAGCGAAAGGATAGTAAGGGACAAAAGATCAGAGTGGTCGGCTTTGTATAGAACCAAAAGAAATGGGGGATATCTTAATTTTTTTTTACATCAGGAAACAGGCCCAGAGTCGTAGGAAGTTAGGAAAACAAGCAGTGAGGTCATGAAACCGATACTAATTAAAAAAGAGGAAGTGCTTGCTGCTTTAAAGTAAATAGGGGTGGAAAATTCCCCACGGCCTGACAAGATATTCCATCAAACTGAGGGAAGCTAGTGTAGAAATTGGAGGGGCTTTGGCAGAAATACTTAAAATTTCCTTAGCCATAGGTGTGGTGCTGGAGGATGGGAGGGTACTTGCGTTGTTCTATAGTTTAAAAAATAAAAATAAAGGCTCCAAAATTAACCCTGGAAATTATAGGCCAGTGAGCCTGACATCTGTAGTAAGTCAATTATACAATTATTTGGATAGCAAGGGACTGATTGAGATAGTCCACATGGCTTTGTGCATAGTAGGTTGTGTTTAAACAACCTTATAGAATTTTTGAGGCAATTACCAGGAAATTTGATGAAAGGCCATCGATATTGTCTACATGGACTTCAGTAAGGCTTTTGACAAGGTCCCACATGGGAAGTTAATCAGGAAGATTCGGATGCTAGGTATTCATGACGAAATAGTGAACTGGATATAACAATGGCTGGACTGGAGAAGCCAGAGTGTTGTAGTGGATGATTGTTTCTCAGACTGGAGACCTGTGACTAGTGGTGCGCCTCAGGGATCAGTGCAGGGACCATTGTTGTTTCTCATGTATATCACTGATCTAGATGATAACGTAAATTGGATTAGTACATTTACAGATGTCACTGAGATTGGAGCATTGTGGAAAGACAGTGAAGAAGGTTTTCAAAGCTTGCAGAGGGATCTGGACCACCTGGAAGAATGAGCTGAAAAATGGCAGATGGAATTTAATGCAGACAAGTGTGAGATGTTGCATTTTTGAAGAACAAACCAAGAAAGGATATACATAGTAAATGATAGGGCACTGGAGTTCAGTAGAATACAGGGGTCTGGGAGTGCAGATACATAATTCACTGAAAGTGGCATCACAGGAAGATTGGGTTATAAAGTGAACTTTTGGCATAGTGGCCTTCATAAATCAAAGTATTGAGTTTTGGAGTTGGAATGTTATGGTAGTTGTATAAGACATTGGTGAGGGCCAAATTTGGAGAATTGTGTGCAGTTTTGGTCACCTAACTACAGGAAAGATTTCAATAAGATAGAAAGGGTGCAGAGAAGATTTACGAGGATATTACCCAGACTTCAGGAACTGAGTTGTAGGGAAAAGGTACACAGGTTAGGACTTAGTTCTCCAGAGCTTAGAAGAATTAAGGGAGATTCATTAGAGATATTTAAAATTATGAGGGGGATAGACTGAGTAAATGTAGATAAGTTTTTTTTCCCCACTGAGGGTAGGTGAGATACAAACTGAGGACTTGGGTTAAGAGTGAAAGGGGAAATGTTTAGGGGGAACATGAGGGTGAACTTCTTCACACAGAGAGTGGTGGGAGTGTGGAATGAACTGTCAGCTAAGGTGAATGTGGGCTTAATTTTAACATTTAAGACGAATTTGGACAAGTAGATGGATGGGAGAGGTATGGAATGCTATGGACTGGGCACACGTCAGTGGAACTAGGCAAAAAAAAAATGATTTGGCACAGACTAGAAGGCCTGAAGGGGCCTTTTTTAAATGCTGTAATGTTCTATGGCTTTATGGTTCCAAATTTGTCACCATTTATTCATATTTCCTATTCACAGTAGCTATAGTGTTCCTTTTGTTTTATTTACATATACAGTAAAACCCCCGATATGCAGTGTCTATGGGGATGGATAGATGCCAAATAAGTCCAGTTGCTTGAATTCCAGATAACAGAGGTTTTAGTTTTGGTGTGCGTATAACTGTATGCAAGTGTGTGTGTGTGTGTGTGTGTGTGTGTGTGTGTGTGTGTGTGAAGTTAAAGTTTCCATTATTGTCACATAATACTACATTTAGAATGTAAAATGCATGAAATTCTTCAACTTCTGCCTACCATGAGGCAGACAGAGAGTCGTCACTTTGTCCAGCGCCCTTCACAGAAACCTACAGCACCTGGTGTTTCTCGGCAGTCTCCACTCCAAGTACTGACTAGTTCTGTGCCTGCTTAGCTTCAGAGATCAGACATTCCCAGGCATATTCAGGTTATTAGGTGCTGTGTATGTGTGTACACATTTGCATCCAGTGATAGTACAGACCCTTCAGCCCAAAATGTTGCACCAACTTATTTAAACCCATGAGAGATCCATCCACCCCTTCCTTCCCTCGCAGTCCGCAACCCTCCACTTTAAATTCTTTCCATTCTCTTTAATATTTTTTATTGAGTTTAACATAATAAGCATACATAATAAAGTTGAGATAAAATCAGGTATAATGCTAAAGATAGAAAGTTTCAATTTATGAAGTTATAGGGCACATTCTTAGAATTTTTTTTATAATTGGAAGAGTCAATATGTTACACATTCCGGTAATTCTTTGTATGTTCTTGGGAGTTACCCTTTCACATCATTATTGATTTCTTTTTCTTCTCAAAAAAGGTAACATTGATTAGAAGTGATGGGGAGGGGGGGAGGAGAGGTGGTGGAAGGATTAGATTTGTTTTTTTTATATTCTTATTATTTTAATACAAGTCTAATAATGGGTGTGACATGGTTTCATTTATTATTACTAAGTTGAGTTGCATACCAAATCTCCCTCGGGTACGCATTTGCTTATATGCAATTCATTCATTATGTTATTGTCATTTAAAGTCTTTTAAATACCCCTAAGAACCTTTTAAATATCCCTATTGTATCAGCCTGCACCCGCTACCCCTAGCAGTGCATTTCAGGCACCCTCTGCTTAGAGTAAGTTTAAAAAAAAACTACCTCTGATATCTCTCCCAAAATTTTCATCCTCTCACCTTAAGCAGTTGTTCTTTGGTATTGGCCAGTGCCACCTTGGGAAAAAGGTGTCAACTGGTGTGGCAATCTTGCGAGATTTATGGACAAGTTCCCTCCAGTCCCCCACACTGTGAAGAATCCTGCCAATAACCATGTCCTTTGCCTTCAAGTACAATCTTCAAAAGTTTATTTCTTCATGCTTTTCTAGATTGAACTCAATCTGCCACTTCTATGCCCATTTGGCATCCTTTCCATATCCTGTTTTAGCCAATGACAATCTTCTACACTATCTACAGCAGCTCCAATCTTTAGGTCACCTGCAAACTTACCGACCAACCTCTCCACTTCTTCATCCAAGTCATTGATGAAAATGACAAAGAGCAGGGGTATCTAAACAGATACCTGTGGAATGCCACTGGTCACTGACCTCCCTACCTCCATGCAAAATATGTCTTCGTCAACTACCACCCTCTCTCCTCTGTGGACAAGCTAATTTTGAATTGATGAGTCAAGGTTCCATGGATACCATGCTGCTTATCTTTCTGGATGAGACAACCATCAGGAATCTTGTCAAATACCTTACTAAAATCTACATGAACCACATCAGCTCATCCTCTCGACATCAATTTCTTTTGTCAACTCCTTGAGAATCTCATTGAAGCTCGTGTAGAACTAACACAAACCTATGGATGCTATGCCTAATGGGACTATGCTTCTCAAAATTCCCTGAAATTCTGTACCTAAGAATCCTCTTCATTAGTTTACTATGAATGTAAGACGCATTGGCATGTAGTTCATACATTTATCCCTGTTACCTTTTTTTAACAAGGGTACTACATTTTCCATCCTCCAAACCTTCACCCTATCTGTGGCCAGAGGGGATGCAAAGATCATCATCAATCTCTTTCCTCATTTCTTATAGTAACGTGAGGTCTGTACTGTATGGCCCCAGGGACTTGGCGAGCCAAATGTTTTTCAGAAACTTTGGCAAAATTCAAAATAGTTAGGAAAAGCTGCAAAGTCGATGGAAAAAATATACAATGATTCAAATTTGAAAGGAAATTCTGGATAAAGACCCATGTGTGATTGTGTTTCTGTTTTCATTTATTAACGATGCCTCCCCAGAAAATATTTCACATCTCCAAATTTTGGTGTGTTAATTCCAAAAAGATAATCTGTTGCCATTTAATAACCACTCTGTCGTTCCTATTTTTTTTGTGAAATAGGTGGTGAGACAAGTTTGATTGTGGATGTTCATCAACTGAAAAACTATCCTGTGGATCTCTATCATTTGGTTGATACATCAGCATCTATGGTGACTAATTTGGAAAGACTGCACTCCATGGGATATTCTGTATCACAGAAGATGGCTAAATATTCCAGAGATTTCCAATTTGGGTTTGGATCATTTGTTGATAAACCAGTGTCTCCATATATTAACATTCACCCAGACAAGCTTATTAATCCATGCAGGTAAACATTTAATTAAAATGAAATCAAACATCTACAATTCAGGGATATTTGTATGAACATAAATACTGGAACATTTGTTTTCTTTTAATGCAGTGTTTATGAAACATCCTGCCATCCTGCACATGGGTTTATGCATGTGCTGTCATTAACTAATAATATAACTGAATTCAAGGAAGCAGTGGAGAAACAAACCATTTCTGGAAATGAAGACACACCTGAGGGAGGTTTAGATGCTTTGCTTCAAGTTGCAGTTTGTGAGGTATGTCTTGTTTCACAGAGTTGATCCAAAAACTATACTATCTGTTTTTGCCAGAGAAACTCAATATAGCTAATATATGGAGCCTAAAGAAACAAGCTGCTGGTGGAACTGAACGGCTCAGGCAGCAGATGTTGAGAGAAATGTGCAGTCACAGTTTTGGATTAAGATCTTGCTTCAGGACTCTTGAGACATGATGCAAGATTATGACCATAAACAAGTGTCCAGAAGCAGGGCATTGACCCGAAATATTGACTGTCCACTTCCCTCTGCAGATCCTGCCTGACACCGAGTTTCTCCAGCTCTTTGTATTTTGCTTGAAATTCCACCTTTTGCAGTCCTTTCTGTCTAATCTGTAGAACCAATTCCTTTTAAAATGATCAGGCCAAAACCATTTAAAAAATCTTGTATTGTGCAAGTGTATCTATGCCTGAATATTGTTGACTGCCTACAACTTTTCCAGCTTGCACTGGGAGACGACTACTCCGCACATCTGAATCTCAGCATGAACTCACAGAAGTCGCTTTGACATTCTGTGAGGTCCTGCCTCGTCAAACACAGGGGTGTCTAATTTGTCAGCATGTTCAGGGTCATCAACATCACTCACAAAAATCTCATGGTGCATGTAAAAACAAAAGTAAATGGTTAGGGCAGCATGGTGACTGTAACACTATTACAGACCCAGCATTCTGAATTTGAATCTGCCATTGTCTAAGGAGTTTGTACTTTCTCCCTATGACAGTGTGGGTTTCTTCAGGATGCTCTGGTTTCCTCCCTCGATCCAAAGACATACAGATTAGAAGGTTAATTGGTCACAGAGATATAATTGAGGACAGCCTGTGTTACTGTTCTATCGTTACAAACTAACAAATTTTGTTATGAACTAACAAAGGAACAGCAATGGAAAATTCACCAGACCATGGTAAATTCAAAATAATAATTTTTATTAAACTATTAATAACATAACATTTCTTATAAAACTCTAAATTTAACCCCACTATGCGCAAATGTAAAATGTATGTATGTGTGGCCAAATTTCACTATTACAGTTTAGTCACAATTCTGAAAAGTCAATTTTAAATTTCAGCACCAATATCTCATGTTGAACTTTAAGAATTTTAAATTGCAGTTCATGAATCATTTTGAAACATCATGTCTTCAGACCTCTTTAAACTCACAACTACCTTTTTGAATCAGGATTTGTTGTCATGAACAAGTCATGCAATTTGTAGTTTTGCGGCAGTTGTAGAGTTGTTTTCAGAAGCAATATTTCTTCATGCGAATGATTTTGCAATCTCCCTGTGATCTTGCCTGATAGTTATGGAGTTTGTTTTTCAACAAAGATTTCTTTCATAATCAAGAGTGACCTTTTTTTCATCGGCTGCCGTCTTTTCTTAGAGGCAGTCAGAGTGACTATTTTAAAATACCACTTATGGCTTTCCTCCTTTTATTCAGGAGAGAACAGGCAGTTTTCCTTCAAATATTGCTGCTTTCTCAATCTTGTGTCTCACAGGATGGCCAAGTCTTCTTCAAATGACTCAAAAATGCCTGATTTTAATAATATATTCCATACAGATCTTTCATATCACATGGAATTACATCATAACATTTTTTCTTTGAAGTCTTCTGAACCTTTTAATATCTTCACACCAGAAAAACGTAATTTAATCTTTGACTTCCCAAACTTAAAATCAAATTAATTGTCTCTTTATTATGTTTCTCTCCTGCTTCTGCACTGTCTGGGATTGAACAGGAAAATGCTTCTCAAGTTTTTTAAAAAAAGCAAAGGGTCTTGTATTTAAACAGATGGCCTCCTTGAGTACTTAAATACTTCAGTTTTTAATGAAGCCAGCACTCCATTGTTCTTAATATCTCAAGAACCATGATAAAGACTTTCATCTCTCTCTCTCTCTCTCTCTCTCTCTCTCTCTCTCTCTCTCTCTCTCTGTATCTGTAGTCACAGCAGACTTCTGTTTCTGAGATGATGTCAGCTGCCACCTTCTCTCTTTGTGTTTAAAATGCAAATATCTTTTGTTTTTGTGTCCTTGTCCACCCAAAAGAAACTTTGATAAGATATATGTGTGTGTGAAATATAGTTATTAAACTAAAGATTAATCAAAGCACATTCATCACAGCTGAATCTCTAAATTAAAAAAAATATGGGCAGCCTCAGTTTGATCTTGGAGTTGTGATGTATATTGTGAGTGATTTTCATTTTAATAAATTATGATATTAATCTTATGGTGTCTAATTGTAATAATTAGAATACATAATTATTTCAGCTTTCTACTGAGGATTATGTTTGTTCACTATGAATTAACTAGTTTTATTTATACCCCTTGAGAATTTGCCTGTAATTTTTTTTTAAATTGAGCCTTTTAAGTGGCTACATTCTCCCTTAACCAATAGCCAAGAGTTTGCTGGCAAGTCATCACTGAATTAATCAGCAAGTGTGTGGAGGCCTGGCTGCCAAAGAGAACAATCCACGTGCCTCCCAGCCACAAACCATGGCTGAAATACGAAGTCCACTCATGACTTCAGGCCATGACTGATGTGATCCCGACAAGGGGTTCAAGCTTAAAACATTGTTTACCTTTTATTTCCTGTGGATGCCTCATGATCTGCTGAGTTTCTCCAGCACTTTTGCACCTTGCATTGGAGAGTTGAAATCAAATGGCCCAGCCCAATATAAGAAATCCATTTATTACCTCTGCAAGGCCTCAGAGATGCCAAAAGGTAGCATCAGCCCAGACTTTAGTCCCAGATGAACCTTTCGGGCACCAGGCAACTCTGCAGTGGAATGCATAGGCTATAATGCAAAAGAGGGCAGAATAGCAAGCCATAGCGCATCTGTCTCTGATAAGCTGAATGCATTCTGTGCTCATTTAGAACAGGACGCTAGTGAGCCAATGATGTACAGTTCCCCATTCCTGGGTACACCAGCACCAAAAATAACCACCACAGATTGATCCTCAACTTCCTCTCCACAGGCTGCAATTGGTGAGCGTCTCCTCCATAAGCATCATCAAAACTGGGGCCCTACTCAGTCCTTGTGGAACCATGACTGTGTGGCTAAACACCACACCAATTCCATCAATGTTATCATTCTAATAGGGCAGGATCTCAAACGACAAAGAGAATATAGAAGGACTGACAGCTTAGTGCCAAAACATAATCACTTCCTCATTGTCACCAAAACTAAGGTACTGGTCAGATATTATGAATGTGGTGGGGCTTACTCCACTGTCCACATCAACAGGGTGGAAATAGTAGACATCTTTCAGATCTTGATAGTAAACATCTCCAGTGACATGAACTGGTCAACACAACAGTCAAGAATGTACATCTGCAGTTCAACTTCCTCAGAAGCCTGTCAGTTGTGTCCCTTAACATTTACAGATGCACCATTGAAATGATCCCATCAGGATGCAGCGCTACGTGGTAAGACCGCAAGAAATTTCAGCTCAGGCCGTCACACAAACGCTTTTCTCCACTCCTCCCTTTCCACCCTGCCCATCCTCTCCATCCACTGCATCAATAGTTCCCAAAGCTTTGGAAAATCATTCAACATATTGAAAGACTTAACCTATCCAGGCTGCACACTCTTCTCTCTCCTCCTGCTAGGAAGAAGATTCATAAATTTGAAATCACACACCAGCAGATCAAAGGACAGTTTATTTCCTGCTGTTATCAGACTCTTAAGTAACCTCACAGAAGTAAAATGACATTGCAGTTGTTCTGTACTAACTGATTTCCTTCAGTAACTCTGCAGTTTGTCCTGTGATTTGTATGGAATGTCCAACTGGACTGCTCCCAAAGAAACATTCTCATGTCACCTGTGACAATAAACTTAGACTTGTAATAGTTGTTTAACTGAATACATTTGTAGCACGTTATTCATGGTCACTTCTGGATTTTGAAAGGCTAACGCAGAATGAGAATGAAATACATTGTTTATAATCAGTTTCTAGGTTTTAAAAGTGGGCTTCAAAATCCCATGAGAAAAAGGAACAAATACTATTGAATTTCACAACAGTTTACTATTTAGATGTTTAAAATTCCCCCGATATTTCATGGACTTCATGTAAATAAAAAGTCAGTCATTGTGGGTGGGTTGGGCATTTAGTTTCTCTATTCCCTTTAGAATAACTAAACCAATTGCTACAATAGCTCCATTGAGACAGGATGAGCTAATTCATATCTATTTTGAATTTCCTCATTATCAATTCCTCTGAAAGCATATTTGTGAAAGGAGTCTGTTGCAAGCCGAATCAAGCAATGGCAAACATTTGGAACAAATGCCCATTGTCACAAAGGAGAAAGCATGAAATTTCTGCTTGATGCGTTCTAGACTAATCTTTGCCATTGAAGTGATTGCAACAAAAAAAAATCCCCATTTTGTCCTTGCCCTTGGAATATTTCGTCTTGACTCAGCATAGATAAATGTTTAATTTCCAAGAAAAATAATTAACACCATGGTCTGTTGCTTTCCATTGTTATCACAAGTTGCCCAAGGAGATAAAATTCAGTTTATTCCTGAGACCTCAGGGACTGGTACAATTATCACTTTAACAAAAAACATTTTTGTCTTTAGAGCCAAATAGGATGGCGAAAGGATGCAAAGCGTTTACTGCTGCTAATAACTGATCAGTTATCTCACTTGGCACTTGACAGTAGATTGGGTGGAATTGTACTGCCTAATGATGGGAAATGCCACCTAGAGGACAATCTGTACACTCATTCAACTATCATGGTAAGCTCACTGTGTCTTAATTGCTTTTGATACCTGGGGAAAATATAATGTATATTTAATTAATATGTGTACAAGATTCTCATCTTCTCTCTCCTTAAGCTCTTTTTTGATACCAGTACATTATAAATGTTTTTTTGGAAACCAGGTTCTCAGCATTTCAGATTTTATGTGCTATACATTTACTTTTCTCGCTTGGAAAAATTATTGGTGTAGAAGCCTTGGGGAAATTGGTCATCTCCTTCATCCAAACATTGACTTTATAACTTAGTGAGTGGGATTTCAACTCCCTCTTTCTCCCTCCCTCCTCCTCTTTCAAAGAAAAGCCAGAAGCATCAGGTCAGGTGACGTGCATGGAGATAGGAACAGTTGTTGTTTCAGGTTAATGATCTTTCAATAGATAATGAACGGAAGATAACCTGTGTATTTTGCATTGCTGAGTTTGTGAGGACTGGAGAGAATAAAGTGAATGTCCATATTTTTGTGGAGTCTAATATGCTTCATTTAGATAGTGGTTGGTAACTGTGAGAGAACTGCTTTGGCACCCAACCCTCTTCCACTCCAACCCAATTATCTGTTAACTCTTGCATTGTAACATTGAGACATAATGCAAGCTTGTGCAATGACACCTCATTGTCTCTATGGATGCAGACACTCTTTCTGCCTGTTTCAGAAGTAGTGTAACGAGCATGCTAACTGAGCAGTCAGTGGGCTCGTCAGAACTCGAACTAGCGCACTGCCGCATTTAAAATTCCCACCCCTATGCATCAGAAACTGCGTCATCATGATGGAAGCGCTCTATGTGGCCCCCAAGCTTCTGCCAGAAAAGAAGGCTGCTCTGATGACGTGCACGTAACACATGGAGCCAGTTCCCCTGGCCATCAAATATCTGCATCGCCGCAGAGGCTCTTTTTACCTGTCATCCATTGTGATTTGAGTTCACTTTCTATTAGCGTGGTCTGGCTAGTGACTTTGCCCCATAGCCACACCATTAGCACTGCATGGGATAAAATGTTAACACTTTGCATGGTTGCTGTCTCACCTGTTGAGTGTTTTCAAAATTTTCAGTTTTTAATTCAGCTTTCCAACATCTGCTGTTTGTTTTTTGATTTGCTGAAAGAAGATCTGATTATCTCATCCTGCAGATCATACCTGCAGTCATGCAGAATTTTTCCTGCTGTTTCATCTTCTCTTATATTTCGATCTTCCTGACCTTGCTTTCCCCAGTAACCAGGAACTCATAGAATTGAGCTAAAATACTGAAGAAGCTCCAACTTTATTGTTGCAGAAATGTGTGGAAAGGCATATTGTGATAGGGACATTCTATATTCCACTACAGAATCATGTCGATTGAATGATCAGCAAACGAAGATTAAGGTAGCTATATTGAGGTCATGCAGCCTTGCAGGAAGGATCAAAAGAAAGATTATCTAAAAGGAGAGAGATGGCAAATGATTGAAAGTCAGAGCGTGGATCACATATTTGGCAGGTCCACGTGGTTAAAAGATCAAACAGCAGCGTGGCCAACATTGCAAAAGGGGTCAGAATTAAAGAATAAGGTGGTTTTGTTATAGCCACAAAGAGTGTCATTGAAGCCACACCTGAAACTCAGTGGATAATTTTGGTTTCTTTGCCTTAAAAAAGGACTTAGTAGCATTGCAGGGAGTCTAAAGGAGATTCAACAGATCAATTCCTGGGATGGGCTGAGATAGTTTCGGTCTGTATTGCTTGAAAGGTAAGAAAAATGAGGGATGGAGGACATTGTTCAATAATCTTATGGGAGCTTGACACAAAGGACATGGCCACAAAATAAGGAACAAAGGACATGGCCACAAAATAAGGAGGTGGTCATTCAAAACTGAGGTGAGAAGAAATTTATTCTTCATAGAATAGTGCATTTCTGGAATTCTTTGACCTCAATGGTGGTGGAGGTGAGAATATTAGATGTATTTAAGGTGGGGAAAGATCAAAATTTGAATGATTAGGGATTATGGGAACAGTTTTTAACCCAATAGTTATCAGGCTCTGTATTGCCCTAATAGTATGCATATAAGTTCAAGTTCATTTATTTATCATCCGATTGTACTCTTACTACCTGAAGAAACAACTTTCTCTAGTCTATGGCACAAACAGTGCAAATGCACAGACAAACAATACCAACATACAGACAAATGATTCATATACACAGAGTCTATATACATATATTGAATTAAATATTATTAATAAATAGTAGAGTCATGTGGAGTTGTTTTTACAGTTCAGCAGTTATTCTGCTTTCTCATTGCCCATGGAAAGAACCTGCTCCTCCGCCTGGTGGTTTTGGCTCTAATACTTCTATATCTCTTTCCTGATAGGAGTAGCTGGAAGGTGCAGTGTATGGGGTGGTCGAGGTCCTCACAGATTTTGAGAGTCCTCTTTAAACAGTGATCCTGATAAATCACATTGATGGGGTGGGGAGGGAGACCGCAGTGATCCTTTCTGTCACTCTTATGTCCCAGTGGATTGATCTCCAATCTGAAGCTCTACAGCATTAGTACCACAACAGTTGGCCTTGATAGAGCTCCCATAGAAAGTTAACAGAATGGTGGCCGATAGCTTTGCTCAACTCAGCCTTCTAAGGAAGAGCACTTAATGTTGTGCCTTCCTGACAATTGAAGAGATAATGTGTGTCCAGGATAGGTAACTTCCTAAGTGGACTGCGAGGAACTTGGCTCTCCACTAACGAGTTATTTATGTGTACTGAAAGATGGTTGACTCTCGTCCTCCTTAAGTCCAGATCATCCCTTTTGTCATGCCAGTGTTGAGACTCAGGTTGTTATGCTCTCACCATTTCATGAGATTTTCCATTTCTTCCCTGTATTACAACTCATCGTTGTTGCCGACGACTGTCGTGTCATCTGCAAACTTGATGACTCTTTAGGAGCTGGATCTGGTGATGCAGTCGAAGGTCAGTAGCGGATCATGAGCAGGCTGAGCATGCAGACCTGAGGTGTGCCACTGCTCAGCATGGTGGCGCTCGATGTTCTGCTTACAACCTTAACAGTCTGTGGTCTTTCCGTTAAAATCTAGTTACAGAGAGAGGTGTTGAGTCCCAGCAAAAACAGCTTCTCCACCAGCCTCCAGGTATGGTTGTGTTAAACTGAGCTGAAGTCGATGAACTGCAGCCTGGTGTGTGAGGGTCTTGTTCTCCAGATGGGTCAGGATGGAGTAGAGGGACAAGCCTATAGCTTCATCAGTGGAACAGTTCCATCTGTTGGTGAAATGAAATGGGTCCAGTGCCGCTGGGAGCGGGCTCTTTGATACGTTCCATCATCAGATGTTCAAAGCATTTCAAAATGATGGAGATCAGTGCCACTGGGTAGTAGTCATTAGGGCCTGTTCTTGTCACTCTCTTTGGTACTGGGATGACGGTGGTTGCCATGAAACTCATGGGGATGATGGACTACTGAAATTATGTGTTGAAGATCTCCGTAAGGATCTCTGTAACTTGAACTATACTGTCCTTCAGTATCTCACCAGGTATGTTGTCTGGTTCCGCTGGTTTGTGTGGATTCGCTCTGAATAGGTTTCTCCTAACCTTGGCTGCGTCTGTGCAAAGGGCCTGCTCTTCATGGGGAGGTGGAGCTTACTTTGGCATCAGCCTGTTCTTAACATCAAAGTGTATGTAGAGGATGTTCAGTCTGTCCAGAAGGGAAGTGTCATTGTCAGACTCACAAGGTTGGATTGTGGTCTTATAGTCTTGATACCTTATCACATGCATCTGGTGTCACACAGCTCTCTGTGCATCCTCTTCTTACCCACATTTTGCTTTCCAGATTGCAGTTTGGGAGTTCATCCCTGGCTGATCTCCTGGTTTGAAGGCTGATTTTCGATCTCTGTGAAGTCCATGGATCTGTGCGTCCAACCAGGGTTTGTAGTTAGCCCTGTTTGTATAGTATTTGATCTCTGTGACATCCTAATGTAGCCTGTCACTGCGCTCATGTACTCATCGATGTTTACGTAGCCATTGTAGACGGCCACCTCCTTGAAGCAGCTCTCATCCATGGTCTCAAAGCTGTCCTGTCGTGCTGTTGTTCCCAACCATCATCCCCCCCACCCTAGCCAAGTCCTGAAATCGCAGTAGACTGACTTTTCATTTTGCCAACAGTCTGAATGCCAGGGTTACCAGGATACCCATGTGGTCAGAGTATCTGAAAGGAGTCTTGTACACAGCAAAGATATCCTTTCCTGTACACTCCATTGTCCTTTCCTAGTAGAATTGCTACCTCATGTGATTTTTAATATAAAACAATATTATTGCAGCACAATATTGAATCAAATGACACTTAGTCAAAAATTTGGCCTAACAAAGATATTTGTTAGAATTAATCCAAATCGGGAATTAGGAAAGAAATAATGAATCAGCAAAAACTTCATGAGAGTGGTGGTTCTTGGGAGTACGTGTACACTGCCAAAAGTTTTGAGGGCATTGCTGATCTCTCGATATAGATAGATCTCATTGTCAGGCATTGGTTCTGTTCCATACTAGAATTACCTTATTTATTCCCAAATCACTCTCATCAAATCAAATTTCAGATTAATTGTCAAAGTACATAAACCATGAGATTCCTTCTTGCTGTGGGCACAGTAGAATTACCATTAATTGGTAGTGCAGAAAATAACCTACACGCAGCGTAAAAAATATAAACAAATATCTGTAAACAGGTAATGAATCCTTACATTTAAGGAAAGTGGATAGTTACATGGATAGGAGAGGACTGGAGGGGTATGGTCAGTGGGACTAGGAGGGTGGGGATTTGTTACAGCATGGACTAGTAGGGCCGAACTGGCCTGTTCTGTGCTGTAAGTGGTTATATGGTTATATGAATGTAAACAAACTATGCAATACAGAGAGAACAAAAAGAAAATCAATAAAGTGCACAAGTAAGAGTCCTTAAATGAGTATCTGATTGAGTTTGTTGTTGAGGAGTCTGATGGTGGAGAGTAGCAGCTGTTCCTGAACCTGATGGTGCGAGTCTTGTGACACCTCTACCTCTTTTCTGACGGCAACAGCAAGAACAGAGCGTGTGCTGGTGGTGTGGGTCTTTGATGATTACTGCTGCTCTCCAACAGCAGTGCTCCCTGTAGATGTACTCAACAGTGAGGAGGGTTTTGCCTGTGATGTCCTGGGCTGTGTCCACTACCTTTTGGAGGGCTTTATGCTTAGGGGTATTGATGTTTCCCTACCAGAACGTAATGCAGCTGGTCAGTGCACTTTCCACCACACCTGTGTAGAAATTTGCCAGGGTTTCTGATGTCATACCCAACCTCTGCAAACTCCTGAGAAAGTAGAGGTGCTGATGTGCTTTCTTCATGATGCTATTGTCGTGTTGGATTGAGGAAAGATCCTTTGAGATAGCGACTCCCAAGAACTTTTATGTACTCATCCTCTCCATCTCTGATTCCCCAATGATCACTGGATTGTCTACCTCTGGCTTTCCTTTCCTGAAGTCAACAATCAGCTCCTTAGATTTGGTGACATTGAGTGCAAGGTTGTTGTTGGTGCACCATTCATCCAAGTTTTCAATCTCTATCCTATATGCTGACTCATCCCCTTCCTTTATACAATTCACTATCGTGGTATTGATGACATCTTGATATCATCGGCATATTTGTAGATGGTGTACCAAGCCACACGGTAATAGGTGTAAAGTGAGTAGAGCAGGGGTCTAAGAACACAGCCCTGTGGTGTTCCGATACTGATGGAGATTGTGGAGGCGAAGTTCTTGCCAATCTTCACTGATTGTGGTCTGGAGGTGAGGAAATCCATGATCCAATTACACAGTGGGGTGTTCACTCCCAGGACTTGGAGTTTGCTGATCACTTTTGAGGGGATGATGGTGCTAAATGCAAACTATAGTCAATAAAGAGCATCCTGATGTATGCATCTTTGCTGTCCAGGTGTTCCAGGGCTTTGTGTAGAGCCAGTGAGATGGCATCCGCCGTAGACCTGTTACTACGATAGGCGAACTGGAATGTATCCATGTCTCCGTTCAGACAGGAGCTGATATGCTTCAACACCAGCTTTTCAAAACACTTCATCACTGTTGATGTAAGTGCTATTGGTCGATTTTCATTAAGGCAGGTTACTACACTCTTCCTGGGCACCTGTATGAGGACGATTTCTAAAATGATATGGTTATGGAATCGCTGCCAGATGCAAAATACCCTTTACTGAATTTTCCAAGATATTCTCATGTATTGTGTGTAGTACCCATGTTGTATTTTCCAACAGGAGCATCCATCTCTGGGTTTGCTTGTGGAAAAGTTGTTGGAAAATAGCATCCATGTCATTTTTGCAATTCAGGGATCAAGCATCAACTGGTACAAGGTGAGATTAATATTGTCATAATTGCACAGAAGATGAAGACTTCCTTTGAAAAGTGAATTCTTTTGAAGCTCATCAAGTTATTTTAAAGAATGAAATGCTCTTAAATCATTTGAATAATATTCCTGCTAAGAGCAATTGAAGGCACATAATATTAATTGTCATTCCAGAGTAACTAACAACATTTGAGATGATTTTCTGATGCTGTACTTTGTGAGGTGTTTGAGGAGATGAATCCTTACATTTAAGGAAGACTCTCGAAAGCCTATATAGGTGCACCATGGAGAGCATTTATGATGTTTGTCTGGTATAGAGGTGCCAACGCTCAGGACAAGAAAAAACTCCAGAGGGTTGTAACTCGGCCTGTTAAATTATGGGCACCAGAGTTTACTCCATCTGGGCATCTACAAGAAAAAGAAAGCAGCCTCTATCCTCAAGGATACCCAACACGCAGGCCTTGCCCTCTTCACTCTGCTACCATCAAGAAAATGGTACAGGAGCTTAAAGATCACTCAGCAGCACAAGGACAACTTCTTCCCTGCTGCCATCAGATTCCTGAATGATCAATGAACCAAAGTCACTGCCTTACTTCGATCTTTTGTGAACTATTTTTATTTATTTTTGCTAAGGTGGTTTATATAAATATTTTCACCGTGATATTGCCACAAAATAACAAATTTCATGGCTTCTTCATGACAATAAATACTGATTTTAATTGCTTTTCAGTCACCTATTGTGTTTTATATATACTTGCATGAACAATCTACTTTAGAAGTTGGATTTTAATAAATATATGAATCAATATTAGTTTGTGTCAACTTTTAATATAGCATTTGAGTAAAATGTAATTATTGATTTTTTTTTAATGATGTTACTTTTCTTGGAAGTCTTGTAGTAAAAAAAAGTTCTATTTCACTTAAAGGAACTTCTTCCACTGATGCCAGGTGCAGTTGCTAGGCAGCTAAATTCAGAATTGTCAAATCTCTCCGAACTGGTGGAAAGTGCCTATCAGGTATGGTGATACACTTGATAATGCATTATACATAAATGTTCTGTTAAATAAATTGTTTGATATTTTAAAGAATGAGTTGTATCATTAATGCCTTAGGATCACGTATATGGATCATTTTTATATTTTTAACTTAAATTGTAATCTATTAGGTAATCCAGAATGTTAAAAACTACTTCATGGTTCAGTGATGGAGATTAATAACTCCACAAAATTGTTTTTATTCAGTTTTGATGTAACATCACATCAATATATTGTCAAACCTGAGAATATTCTGATGTTTTGTTTTCACTTTCATACTGTTTTCGTAACGTTGACTTTCATTGTGGCATGGAAATCAATAATAGGAAAGAAGGTTGAATAAATTATGTCAGAGATTTGGTAAATTGGTCTTGTATAATTTCCAAGTAGAAGTAAATCCCAGACTTACTTTGATATTGCTGCAAGAAACAGGATAAAATATTCAATTGGCTTGACATGAAAAGAATAGGGACATACTTTGCGAGATGACCAACACCACTTTGTGAATTTTCAAAGCATTCTACTTCTTCTACACTTACGGGTAGCTTGTCTTTCTTGATAAAGTTTTTAATCACAGATCATGCAAGATATCTGTGTTCATTCCTTTAGAATGTGTTGTTTCAACTTGGTAAAGCAGGTTGCTTTACACAGGAACTAACAACTTCATGGTGGATTGTCTAACTCATTGAATAAGGTGACTGACAAGTTTTCAAGCGAAGAGAAAGCATGAATGCTTTTATCTTGATGCCCCTGACAAAGGGATCAGGCTTGAAATGTTGGTTACCTATCACTTCAGAATCAGGATTTATTATCATGAACAAGCCATGGAAATGCTGTGTTTCGTGGCAGCATCATAGAGCAAACATTCAAGTCATAATAATCTTACAACATTACTATATAAAAAATAAAATAATAATGCATGAAAAGTAAGGCAGTGTCTTTGGTTCATTCATTATTCAGGAATCTGTTAGCAGCGGGGAAGAAGCTGTCCTTATGCCACTTAGTGCTTGTTTTTAGGCTCCCTTACCTTTTCCCGATGATAGCAGAGCGAAGAGAGCGTGGCCTGGGTCATGGGAGTCTTTGAGGATAGAGGCTGTGTTTTTTTTTTAAGACACCACATCATGTACATGTCCTCAATAGAGTGAAGTTTGATGCCTGTGATGACATAAGCCAAGTTAACAACCATCTGGAGTTTATTCTTGTCCTGAGAGTTGGCACCTCCATACCATGCAGTGATGCAACCAATCAGAATGCTCTCCACGGTACACCTGTAGAGGTTTTAGAGAGTTTTCAGTGACATTCTGAATCTCCTTGGACACCTCACAAAGTATAGCCACTAATGAGCCACCTTTGTGATTGCATCAATGCGGAGGCTCCAGGACAGATCCTTAGAGATGTTGACACCCAGGAATTTCAAGTTCTTGACCCTCTCCACTACTGAGCCCTTGATGAGGATTGGGTTGTGTTCCCCTGACTTACTCCTGAAATCCACAATCATCTCCTTGGTTTTGCTGACGATTGCATTGTGACGATAGGCGAATTGTAGGGAGCCCAGATCTTTCCAACAGATGCTGAGTGATTACCTTTTACTTCCTACAGATGCTACAATCCCAATGACTGCACACTTTCCTGTTTAAATGCTTTTATCTGACATACATTTTGAATTTATAAAAATAATTAAGTGAATTTGGCTTGCATTGAGAGAAGTATGTTTATGGTTTCAAGTGATATACACAAGAAGAATGAAAATTTAATGACTGCAACACAAAAACATGGTGGAGAAACTCAGCAGGTCACACAGCATCTATAGTAAGTAATGGGTAACCAATCTTTCAGGTCTGAGCCCTTCCCTTCGAGGAATGAACAAAAAACAGGCAAAAACCTGAATAAAAAGGATTGGGGGAGGGAGGAAGGAAGGGGCATAGGGTAACAGTAAGAGCTCATAGATGGATATAGGTGGGAAAGTAGAAGAGAAAAAAAAAGCAGAAAATTGCTAGGGGTAGGGGGAGCACTGAATGGAGAAGGAATCAGGTGGATGGCTTGAGGAAGGGAGGGGTTTAATGGAAACTGGAGAAGTTGATGTTAAAAGCATCTGGTTGGAGAGTGCCCAGACGGAATGTTTGGTGGTGTTCCTCCAATTTGTGGGTAGCCTCGGTTTGACAGTATATGTGATCTTGGATAAACATGTTGGTTTGGGAAGGTTGTGTGAAATTATTACAGCAGACAGAGCAAAAGTGCTCTGATGCAGAGGAGGCCATGTTGGGAGGATTGGATACAGGAGATGACCCCTGTAGATTCACAAGTGAAATGTTGCTTCACTTGGAAGGACAGTTTGGGTTCAGAATGGTGATGAGGGAGGAGGTGTGGGTGCATGTGGTATTTCTTGTAGTCATGGGGTAGGTATTGAGGGGACGGTAAGTTGGAAGGGATGAGTGGATGAGGGAGTCCCAGAGGGAGCGATCCCTGTGGAGAAGGGAGAGGGGTTGATGTGGCTCATGGTGGGATCACATTGTTGATAGTGGAAATTGCAGAGGATAATATGTTAGATGCCAAGGCTGGTGGGGTGGTAGGTGAGGACAATGGGAATCCTGACCTTGTTGAAACTCAGGGTGGAGGGAGCCAGGGCAGATGTGTGGGATTTTAATGACTGTTAGCAGAGCAAACCAGATAGTCAGCCCGCGTGATTCCAGAACAGAATTATAGTTGCTGCTATGTACACCAAGGGACTAGAGGTGCATGTTTCCACGGAAATCCAGGTCCATTATCAGATGTACACTATTCCCATCCAGCAGCAGGCAAAGTTACCATTAGTCTGCTGCAATCACAAGCCTGGAGGTAGAAAGCCTCTGCCCAGAGGTGCTAGAAACAGTCTCTGACAATCAAAATATATCGTGGATCAGTGAAAGTGGGGTAGAAAATCAAAGCACCAATCAAGAAGGAAGTTTTCAAGAGGAAAGTAATCATGCAGCAATTTGCTTGAGGGGTCATGAGGACATAGTTCTGATCTTTGTAACTTCGAAGCACTGTTTAAAAAAAAAAAGCACTTTTCTGCCAGTGCAGGGACCTCTTGCCATTCAGTGAGCTACAGTTCTTAAGGCTAATGAGATTTAAATGGAAAACAAACACGTCTTTGGGTTATGTGCTGCTGTACCTCACTGGAGCCTGAAGATGTTGTCAGATAATTTGAAACTTAACCCATCTGGGCCTATTTAAAAAAAAAAAAAGCCTGAATGTGCAGCAGGATCGATTCAGATGAGGAAAACAGTGGTACTTTGTTGGTGATGGAATACCCCCAGATAAGCAAGCATGTAGCAAAGAAGGAAAGAGATGCTGTGAGGTATTGTGGGAGAACAGTAAAACATTCAGCCTTTCAAACTTACTTTGCTGTCCAGGTTTTAGGAACTGTAAGAATCTACCACTTTCTGTTGCGAAAATCCTAATTGTTCTAGTATGCCTAACATTTTGGGAGGTGTAAGAATTCTAGATTTACACCATAATTTACACAATGCACTGGAAAGGAAAGTGGAACCAAGAAACATTATTGGTAGTGGCACCATCCGAATTGGGATTGGATCCTGACAATTGCCCGGTCAGTGGTCTAGCAGCAGTGGCAGCACGGATTGGTGTCTGGCTCATGTTTGTGGCACCAATCAGTGTTTATGCCTTCTGCCGAGTTTACCTGGGGGACTACAAGGAGCGTGCTGTGTGGAAGGCAGCAGTAGATGTGAGGGCAAGAGGAGTGCCTTTGGGGCAGATGCCAGTGCAAGCAGTGCCTAATGATAGGGTGAGAGGTACCAGACCAGAGCCAGGACAGTTCCAGGGCAATTGCTCAAGAGACTGTTGTGCTGGATTCCCAACAGGAGGCCGCTACCATTTTTGAATTAAATTTTTAATTTGATTTGCCTGCTACGTTAAATACTTGCATTATCATGATTAATTTTGTTTTCTGAGAACTCTTTGTGGATCCAAGCTGACGCTGGAGCAGAGATATTTTGCGATCTGCTTGTATGGCAAACAAAGCTTTTCACTATATCTTTAGTACAATGACAAATGACAATAAACAATTTAATTAATTTATATTGAATGAATTGGATTTCCTACTGATGAAACTTGCTGTCCAATGTTCTGTGCCCACTAGCATACAGTGTTTTTGATGTGGATGGTGAAGTGAATTTGTGCCCTACACCACACAGCAAAGCTCCAGTCTCCTCTGAGAAACCTACTCAGAGAGGTACAAACATTTTTTTTTAAATAAATTGAATTATCCACACTTTAAACAATATTATTTTGAACTGTATAAATCAGTAAGGCACTTACTGTTTTCTATTCGAGGTATCATTGTTCTGGCTTTTCTGTCCATGCGTCTTTTTATATATGTATATATCCTCACCCTCGTAGGAAGCTTTGAATTGGATACTAAGTATATCCAGGGATTGTCTTCACTCAATCCTGTAACATTGTGGGAAGTCGGATTCACATCAGATTTCAGATTTATTGTCAGAGTATATACATAACATCACATATAGCCCTGATTTTTTTTTTCCCAGCAGCATTTTATCATTTGAATACTCATGTCAGAAGTCACTCTGAGATGTTAACACACTTGCGCTGTATCTGTTGGCTTACCTGTGCATGCCGACAGTAATGACCATCTGTGACTATCACTTTTGCTTGTATTCTACATTTTTCCTATCCAAGCATTTGTCCAAATGCCTTTTAAACATTGTAATTATAATTCTCTGCATGACCTTCTCCAACAGCTGACAAGCCCCTGTGTGGAAAAAAAATACACATCAAATTCTCTACATTTCTCCCCTTTACCTTAAACAGATGTTCTCTTGTTCTAGACTCTTGTGACCTGTGAGAAAAAGTTATGCATCTCATCATTTATTCACCCCTCAGCCCCAAACCCATCAGCTGATACATTTTAAAGAGAATAAAGACTACCTATCTAATCTACCCATGTAACAGCAGTCCTCCATTCCAAGCAACATCCTTGTGAATTTCATCTGCATTTTTTATTAGATTTTGTCCCTGTGCAGTAGGATTTTGTAAATTGTGTGGCCAGATGCTCAAATCTTTAGGTTTTTTTTACATTTTCTAATTACTTTTGGCAAACATTTTGCTTTGTCCTTCCACAGTGGCAAGTGGACAGTCTCGTATTTCTCTACGCTTAATTCTAAATGCAAATACATAAACAATTTAATACATGTGCATCTAAACATGAAAGCTGATTAATTGGCAGAGGTTCTAGGGAAACATCACTTGGCACAAATTAATTAATTAATTTGATTTACGCTGCACAGTAACAGGCCCTTCCAGCTCAACGAGCCCGAATCACCCAATTACACCCATGAGATAAAAAAGTAGATGCACTCCCCTTTAATCTTCAGTGTGTTGCCTTCCTCTCTCTTCAGCATTTCCTCAGGATTGAGGATGACTTAAATCACCTTCACTTCTGTGGATTTCAAATTTGCTACTGAGGTCAATATGTGACTTGCTGACCCTGCCAGAGGTGGGACAGGAGGAACTTGACAGAACAGACCTTTAGTGGCTTGTGAAGTGGCAGACTTCCTTTATTATTTATGCTGGGCTTCTCTGATTCCAGTGAACAGTTTCAAGGTTCTCATCAACATCTTGAATACTTTTTTGAGCAATAACGGACCAGAGATTCCCATACATTAATAGGAATATTACAAGTTTTCTTAAACGCTCTGATAACAGTCTAGAATCTCCTTTAAGTAGTGTATCGTTTTGGGAGTATGTTTTGCCCATACACATGCAAGCCCTGCTAAAGAGGTCAGGGTGGAATGAAAAATTAAAGAGATGGGTATCTGGATGTCCTGGATCACACCCATAGACTCAATGGAAAATAATCATCCATTTACTTAATGTAGATTTTTGGATAGGCTTGAATTAAGCAAAAGTATTTTTATGGGGTCAGGCAAACCAATCCTGCACTTCCTGCCCTGAACCACTTTCTGGGTGATTTGGAGAATGACAAAAAAATGTCTTTTTTAAGCTGCTTATAACCTGAAAATTTCATGAATTATTATCTTTTTATCTATGTTTGTAAGGTTTTCCAGTTGTCTGGAGCCAAGTCGTCCTCAAGAAACCTAAACTATGCATTAGCATGTTTAACATAGGGGTGGCATGATTAGCTTAGCGATTAGCACAACAGTGTTACAGCGCCAACGACCGGGGTTCAAATCTGGCACTCTGTGTAAGGAGTTTGTATGTTCTCCCTGTGTCTATGTGTTCAGGTGCTCCTGTTTCCTCCCACCCTTCTAAATATACCAAGGTTGTAAGTCAATTGAGTGTAATTGGGAGGCATGGTCTTGAAGACCGGAAGGCATGATCGGCGTCAGAACAAGTACTTGGATGCTGTATCATCATTTGTAGGTAGGATGTTTATGCAGCCAGCAACACCTGTTACTTATTCAGTTGTCGACAATCATTTATGAATGTACTAGATCAGTGGTTCTCAACCTTTTTTTGCCCTAGGGCCCCACATTAATTAAAAAAAAAATGTACACTCCACCATTATATATGCAAAAGAAGTTTTAATTAAATCATTTACTGCAAATGTATTTCAATGCAGTTAAGGTCAGGGATACACTGGAACACATATTTCATATTCAACTACTACTTCAATATGTCAACAATCTCAGCACACATTCAACAATCGTCGTCACTTCAATGGGAACCTTGCCCCTGACGCTGGCTGCTGATCTTTTTTGATTTGAGGGACTAATTTTGTTAGTGTCAACCTTAAATCTCCACATTTTGTAATTTTCAGTCAGTTTCTCTTTGCTTGTAGCAAATCACTAACGACACTGAAGCCACATTCCACTAAATAAGATGATGTTCCCTTACTAAAGTAGTCGAATTTGGGTATTTCAATTTCATTAGACATCACATCATGGTTCCTTTCAATTTCAGAGTTTTCACAGATTCATCATGTTGCATCTCAGAAACCTCCTCTTGGTACTGCACTAGAACTTCAGATAAGTCCACCAGCAATGGCTGAGTTAACCAAGAGGGAAGATCCATTGCCTTTAAATCACAAAATCTATCATTGAAGTCAGTAACCAACATTTTCAAATGGTCAACAATGACATTTGTAGCAGCACTAATTACCTCACACTTATTCAACCAATAGAATTGGCTGAAATTTCTTGCAGAAATATTCCTTTGGCATAATTCTAGAAGGGTCATGAATCCAAATATCGTTGTTTTTGCATCAACGAGCAGCATATTTGCTACTTGGAGTTGCTTGTTCAATGTACTTAGTTTCTCAAAAATGTTCATGAAGTAACTCACATAAGCTTTGCCATCTGTTCTTAGCAAGAGTTTCATTTCAGGTTTGTCCTTCAAAAACTTGCTGAGGAGATCAAACAGTTCCATAAACCTTCTGAAGCAGTTTCCCTTTGACAACCACCTTACTTTAGTGTGAAGCAATAATCTCACAAGTTTTTCATTTTTATCAACGTAAAACTGCTTACACAGACATTCACATTTGGCATTAGCTTTAATGGCATTGATACACTTGATCATAGAATGCAATCTCTTGTGTAGAATAGGAGAAACTTTCTTGGCAACTACATTTTCTTGGTGGATAACACAATGCACAACCAACATGTTTGGATTTTCATCCTTCATTAATTTTAAATATCCTGGGGTTTTTTTTAACCCGTCATAGCAGATGCACCATCTGCAGCACAAGATACAATGTTCCCTTTTGGTATTTCATTTTCATCCAGATAATTTTTGAGCTTGCTGTAGATATCAACTGCAGTAGTGGTTGTTTCTAATAATTCACAAAACAACATCTCTTCTTGAAACTCTTCCTGATCAATATATCTCGCGTATGCCAATAACAGAGTCTCACTGTCCTGTATGGTTGATTTATCCAGTTGTATTGAGAACTTTCATGATTTCAACTTCTCAATAAGCTGTTTTTCAACATTAACATCTATTCTGTTGCAGACAGAACTATTACTCAATGGCATTGCTCAAATATCTTTGTCATCCTTTTGCAGAACTGTTTGGAGAAACGATGATATTGCGGCTTTAATCAGTTCTTCACCAGTTGTAGGATTCTTCCCATGTTTCACTATCAGCAGATAAATTTCATAGCTAACTTCAAGGGTACAATTCAGGGCTATATTTTGCATAGTGAATAATGAAGTGATTTTGATTTATTTTAAAATTTCTGAAAGTGATTTAAAATATTCCAATTTTGAATTGACCTAGTTAGGATACTCTACCCTTAAATGAGCTTCAAGACGGCCTGCTTTCATTGATTCATTTGTCAAAGTCTATTGGCATAATAGGCAAAAAGGTGCAAGTTCATAGTGTTCAGCAGGTATAAACCCAAACTTCAAGAACTTCACTGAATATTGACGAACTTTTTGCTTGCTTGATCTACTCATTTTGACTGCACTAGCCTTGTGCTTTACTTTCTGGGGTCCTTTTTCTCCCAATTTTGGTGTCCCCCTTGGACTGCCACCGTGGGCGGACCCCCGCCCCATCAGTATGCTAGTGCACAAAGATGCATGCAGATAGAGGACTCACTCACTACTGAACTGAAAAAGTAAAGGTGTATGGACAGAGACATGATTGTTGAGATAATTTGGAATCCTTATCGCCAATGAGAAAATTTTGAATGGATGATAATAAGACCAGTCAAAAAAATTAATGTTAACCAAGGATAGCAACAGTTAAAATAAAATAAACAGTAGAGAAACAAAAGAGAAACATCAGAAGCAAAAAAACATTATAAAAATAAAAAGAACAAAGTGATTTTACTTGGAAGTTACCACAATTGTGATGCACTGACGGTGTTGCCAAGTCAGATCTTTCACACCAACATAACGAGGTTATTTTTTCAAACCAACTTTTTAATTATCCCCCAAAATATTCCTATGCCCCACTAAAATATTCTTAAGCCCCATGCACCACTGGTGAGGTATACGCCCCATCTTGAGAACCTATGGTTTACACTTTATTCTGTGACTGTGACCCTTGCTTTGGACTTGCCCAACTTTGGGAGCATTCTTCCAACATTTAACCTGTCTAAATCTGTCAGAGTTTGTGTCTCAATGAGATCCCCTCTCATTTTTTTCTAAATGCAAATTACCCTAATCTAACCAGTCTTTCTTCATATATTAGACCTATCATCCCTGTGCATCTTTGCTGCATGCCTCAATAGCAAGAATGTCCTTCCTCAGATTAGACCAAAACTTCACATCGTCATACAGCAAGGACCTGTACAACTGCAGTGAGAACTCCCTGCTTCTATATTCAAAACCTTTCAGAATAAACTTTCTGAATAAAGTCCAAACTGCTGTTTGCTTTCTTCACCTCCTGTTGTACCTGCATTCTGACTTACAATAACTAATGCACCATGACACCCAGGTCTTGTTACACCTTCCCTTTTTTTCTAATTTCTCTCCATTCAGATAACCTGCCTTCCAATTATTGCAACCTAAGTGGATAACTTTCACATTGATTGATGTTGTATTCCACCTGCCATACATTTGCCCACTCTCCTAATCTGTGCAAGTCACTCTGCAGCCACTTGGAATCTTCCTCACAGCTTGTATTGCCACCCAGCTTAGTGCACACTTGGAGAGATTCCCTACAGAAACTGTTGAGTTCCTTCAGCAAATTGTTTTTGCCTTAGATTATAGAACACACTTTTTTCCTGTTTACTCTATCCAAATTCTTTTTGGCTTTCAACACTGAAAACTTTACCACCGACTTTTCATTTCACTGTAACTGATCACCTTGTAGCCATCTTGTTGAAAAAAGAATGTTGTAAGAAGTTATGTAATTGTGACAAGTTTAGCGAGGATAATTAAAGAAATGTTGGTGCAATCAAGAATTTGTTGGTTCACATTTTTATATTTCTGTGCCATCATAAACAATTCAACTTGTATTAGGTTTTCTCACTTTTTCCTGAAAAAACTTCAGGCTAGCTGCACATGCAAGCCTGTGATGCTCTGTGATGCATTGCACATAGCAAAGCAGGAGAGTATGGAAAGATCGATTTTTAAAAACTCCAAGAACAACCATCTCAGTGATACTGGATGAGAATTAAAAAAAAAACTATGGAGAATGCAATCTGAAATGAAAAACAGAAAATTCGAGGCACTTAACAACGCAGTGATCAAGTTCAAATCTGACATTCTCTCTAAGGAGTTTGTATGTTCTCCCCATGATCTGTATGGGATTTCCCCAGATCCTCTGGTTTCCTCCCACCCTTCAAAACATATGAGGTTGTAAGATAATTGGTCAAAACAGGTCTCAATTGCTGGACTCATCGGCTTATACCGTGTTGTAAACAATTTAATTTAAATTTATTCAACAGCACAGATAACACTAGTGAATGTTTAGATCTGGAACATTTCATAAGAATAGAGTAAGAGAGAATCATAATAAACTGATTTATTGACACCGATCTTCAGACAGCAGCAAAGCACCTGATCCCCCTTACCTTCCTCCCTAAGATTCCTGCCACCTCAGGGTCTGCTGCTCACTCCCATATGTTATTCAATGTAATATCAAGTACTGGAGTCCACACTGGGTGTTGTAAAATACTCTGGTCCCTGACACCATTCTAGCTTTCACACTGAATACTCATCCTCTGAACTAGCTGTGTTTCTTGGTATGCTGCTCTGGCATTGTGGAAATACATTCATTTTATTGCTGTTTCTATGTACTTCAAAGTGGATGCTTTCAGTTTATTTTCTTTCTTTTGAGGTTTGGATTGGAAGTTTTAACTATTGATGGAGTGGTCATGAGGGGTTATAATTATTTATTTCTACTTTTTCTTTTGCCTGATTGTACTTTAAAACATTAAATTTGTCTGGGTTTCAATTAGTTAAATTTGCATCTGTGATGTATTAGGACTGCTGATTAGGCATTTGGTTATTTGCCTGATTTCCAACACGAACCTTTAGCCTTTGAAGCTCTGGGCCGGAATTATCCTTGAATTATGCGGAAAAAAATTTTTGAACTGATCTTTGGAAAATCTTTTACACAGAATTTCTTTCACTTCATCTCTCAAATATAAAGAGCAAGTAATGTTTAATATTTTGGCTGTATTTCCTGAAAATAATGAACAATTAATACAAATGTAGACCATCTTTATGCTGTTCCTACAAAGTAAAAAAAGGATTTAATTGTCTGATAAAGTTTTTGCTTGTTGAATCATTCAGTTCTTTTTTCTTGCTGAATTGAAGCCACAAAATTACAGTTGGTGTTTTATTGAGTGATTTTTCTGTTTGTGTGTCTTCTGCTTTACACAGGCACTACTTTCTGAAGTTGAACTGCAGGTGGACAACCACATCAATGGGGTTTATGTGAATATTACTGCAATTTGTCCTGGTGGAAGCACAATTCCAGGTCAAAACACGTGCAGAAATGTGAAAGCTGATGAAACGGTAAGCTTTGTATTTGAAGAAGAATGCTACATCATTTTACCTACTGTTAATTTAGATCAGGATGGCACGGTTGACATAGCAGTTAACACAATGCCTTTACAGCACCAGCAATTGGGAACTGCGTTTGAATCCCACACTCTGTCTATAAGGAGTTTGTACGTTCTCATTGTGATTGTGTTGGTTTTCTCCAGGGCTTTGGTTTCCTCCCACCATTCGAAAAGTACCAGGGGTGTAGTTAAATTGGGTGGCCGGACTAGTGGGCCGAAATGGCCTGTTACCGTGCTGTATGTCTAGTTTTTTTTAAAATTAAAATATAATAAGTTTTAGATTCTTGGATTCTTGACCTTTTGCAGGAAAAACATAATAATTGACTGAATATTTATATGGCAAGAGTTTGATTCTATCATATGCATTCTGTGGCTGCAAGATGTGCAAGCACAGTTCCAAGCACACTGCATGAGTGAATACACATTTATGGCACAGATAACATCAGGCAACACCTTGATGAGAACAAAAAGCATCTTGGCAGCTTGTGACATAAACATGTGTACAATGGTGCTTTTATTATTTAGTGCTCTCATTATGCAGTGCATGCTTCGACTTATCAGCCCCTTTAATCTCACACAGATCAACATGCTTATTTCAGCAGGGGGGGAAGAAATATCTCAAGGGTGTTATTCATTGGCCTATTGTTCAAATACACAAAAAGTCATTTACACTGGATTCTGTTTTAAGTTTATAGGAATCCACAGGGAGAGATGTGGTAGGTGGTGAAGAATATTTGTTTAGCATTAGGCTTTTTCAAACTGCTGTGTGAAATGGAGTTATCTGGGCAATTTGTCGGGTTAGCACCCCAGTTAGAAAGGTCAACTCGGTCAGAATCCAACCGGGTCTCTGACCTACCTCAGAGGTAGTTAGGGATCCAGTTAAACTTACCTAGGTCGTGTCCGCAGGCGATTTGAAAATGAAAATGGCCAACCTGTTTATTCTGGTGATGTTAGCGCTTGTGTGAGTGCATCACCGGGCAGCGAGCATCCGGCAGTACTTTCTGTTTGTACGTAACGCATCATTGCAGAGGCAGGATCCCCCTTAAATCGTCTGGTTGGTGATTTAATGGGTACATCCCCCCACTTGGAATTTAAAAGGTGCTTCCAGCACATTTGCCCCAGTAATTGGACCTGGGTCCCAGGATGGCTACCCAGGTGCTGCAGTTTAAAAGAGGTTAGTGAGACTTTTGCTATCAGGCATAAATGATTATGTCTTGTTGTTTTCATCAAGGCTGGGAGAATGAACAGAGGACATGCAGAGCAGTATGAGCTGGAGCAGGCAAAAACTGGAGAGAGGCGTGTTGAAGGGCTCTCACGATGGCTATCCTGCACTACCACAAAAGTTGCAATACCTGTTCTTTCACCTCTGCTCTTCCTATCATCCACTACCAATTCTTCTAAGTGAAGCCATATACTATTTCTAATCTAGTGTACTGTATTCAGCAATCACAATATGATCTCAACAAGATTCCTTTATTGTCTTATAATAGTACAGATCATGTAAATATTACACTGAAAATTGCCTTCTGCCTGCCATAAGGCAGACAAAGAGCCATTATTAGTGTCTCCCGGTCTCTCTTACAGTACAGGAGAAAGAGAAGGAAGAGCCCCTTAAGAGTAACTGAATGTCCGTAAATTTGCCTTCAGAACTCCCACAGCCTCTGCAGATGCACAGAGTCCTATTCACTCCATCAGCAACCCGAACTCCAGACCCAGACCCCCACAAGGTCAGGAAGCCTTTAGCACCTGAGGCCCTTCGGGAGCAATTCTTACCCTCAGTGCCCTCTCGAATCCCAGTTCTTACACCTGGTTCCCATGAGCCAGTCTCTAGCAACCCACAGCCCTATTCTGCATTGGTGATGCCAAATAAAGATTGGATGTATGCTTTGTGAACATTGAACATCAGGTTTCGTTTGTAAAAGTCACCCTGAGCATACCTTTCCTGCCATTTTGAATTCACCAACCCACTCCACTCTGACTTTTCTGTTTGTGGCATCGAGTCTTTAGGACTCGGTGTTGAGTTCATCAACTCTTTCGTCCTTTCTGTCTGTATTAGCAGTGATTATTTCCACCTTTCATCATTTTGTTTGTGTTTTTTTTTACTTTAGTGGAGGCTAGAACAATAGCAGCATTTAAGAGACTCTTTATTTCTCATTCATCCATGTATCTAAGAGGGTTATGAGGTAGGGAGGGTTTTTTAAAAATAGGTTTATATAGATCAGCACAACCTTGTGGGCCAAAAGGCTAGCACTGTGCTGTAATGTTCTATGTTCTTTGTTTTAGCTCATTGGTGCCAACCTATGTACAGACAAGGAAGTTTAAACAGCTCAGAATTGTTAGTCTAATGAGCCCCAATTACCCATCTGGCCTCACTCTATTAAAGATGCTCAGTTTGTTCTGTCTTTTACCTCAAACTAACTTGCTTATCTCTCTTTCCCAGTTCTGATGAATGATCCCAGACCTAAAATCTCAACTTTCTTTCCACATATTTTGTTTAACCTGTTAAGTGTTTCCAGCAGTTTCATAAGGAGCAGGTGTGGGCCATTTTGTCCATTGAGTTTGCTCTGCTATTCAGTAAGATCATGGCTGATCTGGCCATGGACTGAACTCCACCTACCTTCCTTTACTCTCTTAGTTCCCCTATGATGCAAACATCTATCAAACTGTGTCTCAAATAGAAAAGGTAATGGGGGAAAAAGTTCCATTATTGTCATGTAATTCTACATTTAGAATGTAACATACTTTTGTCTACAGAGAGTCACCACTTTGTCCAGCACCCCTCACAGAAACCTACAGTACCCGGTGTTCCTAGGTGGTCTCCCCTCCCAAGTACTTACCAGGCCTGAGCCTGCTTAGCTTCCGAGATTAGACAATCGTAGGTATATTCAGGCTTCTGTATTTGTATTTAATGAGGCAGCCTCATTGCGCAGAGAATTCCTCAGGTTCACTACTCTTTGGGAAAGGTAGTTCCTGCTCATCCCAAATATACACCCCCAAATTATGTTGCGGTGTCCCCTAGTTTAGTCTTACTCTCCAGTGGAAACTCTTTTAATGCCTCGATCTTATCTATTCCTTACATGATTCTATATGCTTCTGTAAGATCCCCTCTCATTCTTCTAAATTCCAGCAACTATTGCCCCAGATGATTCAGTCTCTTCCCATAAACCTCATCTCTGGAATCAACCTGCTGAATTCCCACTGCACGGGAGAAAGAAAGAAGGAAGAGCCCCTTAAGAGTAACTGAATGTCTGTAAATTTGCCTTCAGCACTCCCACAGCCTCTGCAGATGCACAGACTCCTATTCAATCCATCAGCAACCCGAACTCCAGACCCAAACCCCCACAAGGTCAGGAAGCCTTTAGCACCTGAGGCCCTTCGGGAACCATTCGTGCCCTCGGTGCCTCCAAAGCTAGTATATTATTTATCTTAAGGAGGCCAGAACTGCATGCAGTACTCGAGTTGTAGCCTCACTAGTTCCTTGCATAGTTGCAGCAGATTAATTTCAAATCCTCCAGCAAGAGGCAACATTCCATTTGCCTGTTGATAGCTTGTTGCATCTGAAAACTATCATTGTGATTCATGCACAAGCACTTTCAAGTCCCTCCACAGAAATATTTCACCATTCCAAAAAAAATTGATGTAGCAAAGGTAAACAGATCACCAACGTTTCGGGCTTGAGCCCTTCATCCCTTCACCTTTGTTACATAAAGGCACTGTTTGTCCTGCTGAGTTTCTCCAGCATTTGTGTGTTTAACCATGGTGTCAATAGTATCCTGTGTTTTACCCCTAACTTGATTTGCCTGATCTATGTGCAATTAATGTCCCCTGTGACAACTACTGTTCTTTTCTGACATATATCAGAAATGTTTTGGTTTATTGCCAGTGCCACTCTAACATTATTTTTGGTAGCCTATAGACAACTCCCAAGAGTGATTTTATTTTTCTCTCTCCTGTTTACTATTCCTAATCTCTTAATCTCTACTCAGATGGATTCAACATTCTGCTCCTTAGATCTCATTGTAGCTGTAGTCATATCTTTAATTAAGAGCTCAACCCTGCCTCCCTTACATTCATTCCTGCCTAACACCAATACCCCTGTGCTTAAATCCCTCCAAAAGGTAGTGGACGCAGCCCAGGACATTACAGGAAAAACCCTCCCCCCACTATTGAGTACATCTACATTGTAGGGCAGCAGCAATCATCAAAGACCCTCACCACCCAGCACATGCTCTGTTCTTGCTGCTGCCATCAGGAAAGAGGTATAGATGCCGCAAGACTCACACCACCAGTTTCAGGAACAGCTGCTACCCCTCCACCATCAGACTCCAACAACAAACTCAATCAGGGACTAATATAAGGACTCTTATTTATTCACTTTGTTGACTGTATTGCACAGTCAATTAGTTTGTATTCATTATCTGTTACAGTTCTTTTGATTACATGTGTGCAGTTAATTTTTGCACTACCAATTAATGATAATTCTGCCGCACCCACAGGAAAAAGGAATCTGAGTTGAATTGATGTCATGTATGTACTCTGACAATAAATAAATCTGAAATCTGATCCACCAATTGATGCACGATTAATTGCACAAAGACTGAAGTTACTGAAATTGAAGGCTTTTCTTTGCAAAAGATGGACAGCATCCCTGTGTTGGTCGCTCACACTGACCCGGACTTGAACTGGGGGCAGGCTTGTGGCATATCAGTCTTTATAGGGAAGAAAGGGGCTGAGTCATGAGTTGGCCAGTGAGAGCAGGGTCAACCAGGAAAGGTCATGTAATTTACATGTTATGAATATGCATAATAGTGGTGAATTTACCAGCTGCACTTGGCTATTTAATTCCCAATCATCCACGCTCTGTGGCCATGTTTCTTTAAAGGCCTCTAAACCATATCCCTCTTCTGATTTATGCCACAGGTTTTGAATTCTACAGGCATTCAGTTAAAGTGCCTTACATTCGTTGCCCTTTTAGAATCCAGTAATCTCTGTGTCTTTTGAATTTGACTTTTTTGTGCTTCACTCACATTTTTCTCTTTTCTAACTTTTACTTTAGTGTCTGCATTGCTTCCCTCTGTCTTTCTGCCTGGATTCCCATTCCCTGCCCTATTAGTTTAAACCTTCCCCAACAGCATCACCAAACAATCCCCCAAAGACATTGATGCAAGTCCAACCAAGGTGTAAACCATCTGGTTTGTGTTGGTCTTACCTCCCCCTCAACCTGTTCCAATGCCCCAAGCATCTGAAACCCTCCCTCATGCACCAGTGCACAAGCTACGTGTTCATCCTAAATATTCTGCTATTCCTACTCTGACGAGAAAGTGGTGCAGGTCGAAATCCTGAGGTTACTGCCATTGATAATCCTATTTTTTAAATCTATCTCCTAGCTCCCCATATTTGGCTTTCTGTTTATTTTATCTTAAATTTAGATCCTCTAATTACAGCACATGCTTCAGTAGGAAGCCACAAGGATGTCCATATCCAATATAATTGGCAACATACTGCTGCTGGAAGCACGTGTACATTTCTGCTTGCTACTTTGGACCCAGTGTAACCTTTCCAATCAAAATCATGAACCAGTTTCTTACACTCCGTTTTTGGATAAAATTTTAAAATAAGGTGTTAATTCCCATTCACAAGATCTCTGATATCTATTTAGAGAAGAGTTTTTCTACTGTTCTAACTAATGTCAGTAAAACTATTTGGAATAATCCGAAGAAATAAAGTTTATTTGTGAATTCCCCCTTGTGATGGGTCTAACTGCTAGTAACTTTTACCAAGCACTTTTCAAATTTCTGAAATATTTGGTGAAATGCCAACAGATTGAAATTAAGCTGTTTAAGATTACAAACATCTGTCTAACAAAATGAATGGCCAGAGTCAATTTCCTTTGTCATGGAACAGAGTCAAAAAGAAATGTGGTAAATGGTATAAGAATATTTTAGAGAAATGAGTAAAAGATAATGTTTCGATAAGAACAATGAAAAGAGGATTGTATGGGGCATAAACATCACTGATCAGTTGCACCGTGTGGCTTCATTCTGTGCTCTGTATTCCATATCATGTCGATATGTAATTCAGTCTCACTTCTCATCCCTAAAAGTGGGATTTGAAATAAGTGATGGTTTAAATTATGGAATATAAGGCTGTTGAACTAGAATCCTCTTTTGATCTTTTTTTCCATTGATTCAGCATGTTTATCCATATAAATTAAAACACGTGCACAGTTACCTGTTTTGATGTCATGGTAACGTTATAATGCTTATGTATTCTCTTTAGTTTTGTCTTTTCATGAAATTAGCAATTTGTGATCCTAGCAGACAGCTCCAATTATTTGACTAAAAAACAAGGAAGGCAAAAGCAAAAACATTGAAATTAATTCACACCCAACTGTTGTCTGGAATGCAGAGAATGAAGTTCAGTCTGATTCAGTGGAATGTGAAAATAAGAGAATTAATAGCATTCCAGAACAATTATGATTTTAACACAGAAATAAAGGAAATGTTCTGTTTATAAAAAAAAAAAAAATTGTATACTTACCTCCGGAGTGGCCGTTTAACACTTTTCCTAAGCACTTTTCATGGTCTTCCTAGGCATTTTCAAACATGGAAAACACCAGTCTGTAAAGGTTCTTCGCCCTTATGGCTAAAGATGTACCTTTCTGAATGTGCCATGACCGGCTCTGAGGTGCCAATTCCAACTTTTCTCGGGGAAGGATAATCGGTGCAGTGCTGCACTCTGTCACCTGACCTGAATGTACAGCTGCTACAAGAGACTGGTCAGGCACAGGCTGATGATGCCATCAGCCTGTGACCCATCTCCTCATTCACTCCCTCCCTCCATAATTCTTTCAAGGCAGGAGTGGAGGGTGGGGACCAGCTGTCTGTGGGGGATCAGCAGGGCAGTGGGAACCATCAGCTGGGGCAGTGGGAGCTGTTGGCATGGCCAGTGCAGGCTGAGACAGCCACATTGGGCCACTTTGGCCTTCGGAGCCAATCTCTGTGGTTCAACATGCGGCAGAACAATGGCAGTCTTCCCTACCCATAATCCCCCATGCAGCTGGAACTGTTCTGGGAACACAGAGTGGTTCCAGCTATATGGGGGAATTATGAGTAGGGAAGATGGTCATTGCCCTACCACGTTTTTATGAAGGGTGGTGTTGTGGCACCAGTCGCCCCATCTTCATCGGTCTGGAGGGTGCTATGAGGCGTTTCTGGAAATGCCAGAACAGGGGTCATCTTCTGTATGTATCTCTACTGATTGACAGGATACAACCAAATATCAATGGGATGAAGGGTTTGAGTTAGGGTTGGTTTAAAAACAACTCAGATTTTTCATTATTCTTTACAAGAACTGTAAAGAGGCTCCAAAGTGCAAATGAATATTGAATGCTTTAGATAGATTTTATTGAACATTCAACTGTGCAATCCAAATCGAGAGCCAAAGCATGTGGAATTAGTGATGCATAAAATTTGATTCTATGTAAGTTGGATTGTATCAGCGATAATTTTTCGGTTGATTAGCAAACGTTGGGAAAGAAAAGATTACTGTGTATGATTCGTCTTGGACCAACTGATATTTGTTAGATGTCAATCACTGAACACATGATATTAAAGGTCATGCAGTGCACATTTCCTCCACTAAGAATTTGATGTTTTGTGGGAAAGCTGCATTGTTTATTGTTAAATCTTTAAATAAACTAAGAGTGCATCACAAAGGCTTAAGAAGGAGACAGCAATTAAAAGACTGATATTGTCCTGCACAAACACCACCTCCAACCCACAATTTTAATGGTTTGCACACATTAAAAAGATCATGGAGCTCTCTTCACTCATCTCAAACTTTTTTTAAAAAAAAGCATGTGATATTCAGATGAATATTCATATTATAACTATCTTACAACATTACTATAAAAAAAATGCACAGAATGTAAGGCAATGTCTTTGGTTCATTGATTATTCAGCAATCTGGTGGCTGCAGGGAAGAAGCTGTCCTTGTGCCATTGAGTGTTCATCTTTAGGCTCCGGTACCTTTTTCCCCCAATTGTAGCAGAATGAAGAAAGCATGGATTGGGTGGTGGGGGTCTTTGAGGATAGAGGGTGCTTTTTTAAGACAATGCTTCATGTAGATGACCTTGATGGACACCACAGTGGTGTCTGTGATGTTCCAGGTCAAATTAACAACCTTCTAGAGTTTATTCTTGTCCTGAGAGTCGGTGTTTCCGTACCAGGCAGTGATGCAACCAGCCAGAATGCTCTCCACAGTATACCTGTAGAAGTTTACAAGGTCTCCGGTGACATACCAAATCTCCTCAGACACCCCACAAAGTTTAGCCACTGGCGAGATTGCATCGACATAAAGGCTCCAGGACAGATCATCGGAGATGTTGACACCTAGCAATTTGAAATTCTTAGACCATCTCCACTACTGAGCCCTCAATGAGGACTGGTTTGTGTTCCCCTGACTTCCTCCTGAAGCCCACAATCATCTCCTTGGTTTTGCTGAATTTGAGTGCAAGCAGGGGTGCAGTGCTAAATTTTAAGGTGCCAGAGCTCACCAAAAACGGTGATAAAGAGGTGCCCTGGAGTGGTCCCATGAGGTGCCAGAGAGGCCCACTTAGGTACAAGAGTGTCCCCCTTGGGTACCAGAGCAGCACCCCAGCAGCACTGTGTAAGCTGGTTGTCATTACACCATTCAATGAACTGATCTATCTCCCTCCTGTATACTTCCACATTGCCATTTGTGATTCTACCACCAACTGTTGTATTGAGGCACAGTTGTAGATAGCATTGGAATTGTGCCTGGCCACTGGATCAGATGCCATCTTGGAGTGGTCTGAGGCCACTTGTAGCATGGGAGGCAATCAGGGCCAACCATCTGATTGGATTCCTAGGCACATTGAAGAGCATTATGATTTGACTCCCCCTCCCCGGTTATGCTTTCCTTGACTCTGAGGCAGCTTGTTCTGGCACTGTAGGCCAGTGGCCATGGGAGAGTTCTTGAAGCATTGACTTGCTTCTCAATGGTCTTCAACACAAGGGCATTGGAGAGCTCTATAACACACAAAAGTGCTGGAGAATCTCAGCAGGTCATTCAGTGCCTACAGGAAGCAAAGTGATATAACTAACATTTTGGGCCTTCATCAAGATATGAACAAAAAGCAGACAGATGCCTGAATAAAATAGATGCAGGAGAAGAGGAGGGAAGAGAGGGCAAGGGAAGAGCTCTAAAAACTTAGGCCCAATAAAAACTATACAAGTCCTGTTTAAACATGGGAATCAGTGGACAAAATGTTACTGTGGTGATATGTAATTACATCACTAGGTCACCAGGGGTCATCCCAGTGACCTTGTATATAAAGCAATCCAGAGCTACAGAATTGTCTTCCAGGTTCGTCTTGCAGAGAGACATGACCTCTTAGTGTACATATTAGTTTATTAAAGCTGTCTTATACTCGCACTGCTGGTGTGATTATTGTCAGTACAATTTAATAAACTAATATGTACACTAAGAGGTCTTGTCTCTCTGCAAGATGAACCTGGAAGGCGAGACTGTAGCTCTGGACTGCTTTATATACAAGGTCACTGGGATGACCCCTGGTGACCTAGTGGTGTAATTACATATCACCACAGTTACCTTACAATTTTTTTTAGTTTCAACATGCTTAAGACACCAAAAGATGGTGAAAACCCCATTTTTGGCCAAAGAGGCCTCAAACGAAAAGGAACATTGTTTTTAATTATTAACTTGTGTTCCATTTACTTTTAATAAAATGTATGTTTGTTAGCCTTTTTCTCACATTGATAATTTTCACATTTTTTCTCTTGATTTAGGTTTCCTTTAATGTGACCATTGGAGTGACAGAGTGTTACGAAGGCAACAAGTCCATCATTTTAAAACCTGTTGGATACAATGAAACAACTATTATTTCTCTGAGCAGCACTTGTGCTTGTCAGTGCAAAGGGCCTGAAGGACATGTTGCTGGAAGATGCTTCAATAAAGAGCTTGATCTGGATTGCAGATTTTGCCAGTGTGAGGACAGTGTTTCCAATTCTTCCTGCAGGGCATTATCGCAAGAACAATGCCTCATTGAAAGTTGCCGGCAGCACAAAGACCAACCTGTTTGCAGTAACCGAGGGATCTGCAACTGTGGGAAATGTTTATGCTACCAAACGAAACTAGGTAGAGTGTATGGAAAATATTGTGAACTGGATGACTTTTCTTGTCCTTATCACCAAGGACAACTGTGTGCTGGTAAGATGATGAATTCATGACATTCATTAACTCTTGTAGAGCTAGCTGTTCATGAGAATGTTACTCTGTTTCTTTGAATATTAGTAAATTCAACAATAATGTAAACTTTAACTTAAAGGTGTGAATTTTCATTCTTTTGCATTCTTAATAGTCTTGCATACATTCAACTGTGCTATGTTCAATATGCTCTTGCAAATAATGGACTTGATGGTGAGGAACTACTCACCAACAATGCATTATGGTTCCACGTCAAGTTGAGTCACCTTTGTTTATCGTTTATACCATGCTCGCACGGTAATGACAAGATGGCGCTTCTCTAGGACCATGGAGCATATTTACAAGAATATGTTAGAATAGAAGTTAAACACAAGAAAATAATAAAATATTAAGACATACAGTAAAAGTCCATAGTACCCTATCAACATATGTTCTGGGAATTCAGGAGCCTGATGGCTTGGGGGAAAAACTGTTGCCCAATCTGGTTGTAAGAGCTTGAGTGTTATGGTACCTCCTACCAGATAGCAGAAGGGAGAACAGTTTACATGAGGGGTGTGTGAAGTCCTTCACAATGTTTATTAGCATACTGAAAAACTAAACCCTGTTGTGGTAACTTTATTATCTACATTTAGAAAACATGAAGGCATTAGTGAAAATCTGGCAAAAAAGTACTGCAGAATCTGTCAGAAAACAAACAAAAGAGTATTAATCGCAAATGGCAGTTATGGATCTAGACAAGTTTGAGTATATGTGCATCTCTCAGTTGTTGGACAGTGGCCTGGCTATTCCAGAACCCACTCTCCCATCAACAAATTAAACTGATTGCATTAAACTCAATGTAAGCAATGTCTCTTCTCTACCCTGCAACCATATCCAGAACATTGGTCTGTCCTATCACTCAATAAGAGCAACTTTCACAGAGGATTAAAAAATAAACAAAATCCTGGAGAAGCTCAGCAGGTCAAACAGTGTCCATTATATGGCAGGTTTCGGACTTGAGCCCTTCATCAAGATATGGAAGAATGTCGACAAGAATCCAACAAATGAGTGGCGGGGTGGTTGGGGGGGGGGGGGGGGGAGGAATGTGGTCGCAAAGGCAGGAGGTTCCTAGGTGATTTGAGGCATACCTTGATTGGCACATATATGTAGTCCTGCACCTGGAAAGCACCACTATTCATTGGTGCAATCATGAGCAAGTCCACAATCAATTGCTTTGTGCATGTATGGACCAGTAATTGACATCCTGTAAATCTCTTCTATAGAATAATGGAGGGATCCCACTAGGCATAGTAAATGAGAGGACATTGACAGTAATTGATATAATGAGGCCTCTGAATCCAATAGAATGCAGGTCCTACTGCAATGTATGTTCCCAGACGAGAAGGAAGGGAGTGGCAACAGCGATCAAGGAGAGGAGGAATGGTAGTGGAGGAGAACTGGAAAGGAGAAGGGGAGGGGAAAGGCGTTGGGGGGGGGGGTGGGGTAAGAGGAGAACAGGAAACTGGAAAAGTTGTTAATGCTATCTGGCTGGAAAGTGCCCAGATGGAAAATCAGGTGTTGCTCCTCCAGTTTGCAAGTGGTCTTGGTGGGATAGTACAGAAGGCCATGGACAGACATGTGAGCATGAGAGTGTGACACAGAACTGAAATGGTTGGCTACTGGGAGGTCTCAATCACTGGTATGGATGGAGAGACAGTGCTCTGTGATGTGCTCTCCCAATCTGCACTCAGTCTCTCCGATGTAGAGAAGGCCACAAAGGGAGCACCAGATGCAGTAAATCAGTCCTGCGGATACACATGAAGTGTTGCCTCATTTCAAAGGCCTGTTCAGGGCCCCAGACTACAGTGAGAGAGGAGGTGTGGGTGCAAGTGTAGCACTTCCTGTGGCCACAGGAAGGTGATGGGGGGTGGGGGGGGGTAATTGATATGGAGGAATAAGTGCACAAGGGAGTCACAGAGGGAGCGGTCCTTATGGAATGCAAGTAGGGGAGGAGAGGGGAAGATGGGTCTGGTAGTTGGGATCTTGTTGTAAGTGCCGGAAATTCCCTTCCCCTTTCCTGTTTCCCTCCCCATTTTCCTCTCTATTCACCCAGCCATCCATCCTCCCCCTGATCGCTGCTGTTCCCTCCCTCCCTTGTCCACCTATCACCTCCTGCCTTTGCGACCACACCTCCCCCCACTCTTTTGTTTGAACGCCTGCCGACATTTTCCCATACCTTGATGAATGGCTCAAGCTGGGAACGTCGGTTATGTATTTTTACCTTATAAAGGACACTGTTTGACTTGCTGAATTTCTCCAGCATTTTATATTTTTACTTCAACCACGGTGTCTACAGATTTTTGTGTTTTACTTTTCACAGGGGGTTGTGAGTTTAGGTGTGGTCTTGCACTATTTTCTGGACTTGCTAGAACTGGTCAATAAAAGCAAGATGGGAATAAAATCTCATGTTTTCAGCCAGGGAATTGCCAGGAAGATCAATCAGCAAACTGTTTTCTTGAGTGATTCTGTGAATGATTTTCTTCACTGAACCTGTGACATTAGCTTCCTTTGCAAATGTTGGTTACTGTATGTGAGCTGTACTGAGGAGTTCCAAACATCTATTTTTGTTGCTTACGTCACCTTAATTTCTAACTTGGGTACATACAAAAAAGAACACAGATTTCTGCAGCACAGGAAAGGGTGCATCAGTGGGAGCCATCGATTGCAGGAGGCTGTTCCTGCCAGATTATATCTACAGGTCGAGGATAAAATTGTTCCACCAATCAGAGTGCAGGGATCCAATGAAGTTCTTGACTTCAGTCATCCAGGAACATACATTTGCAGCAGGACCTGCATTCTATTGGATTCAGAGGCCTCATTATATCAATTACTGTCAATGTCCTCTCATTTACTATGCCTAATGGGATCCCTCCATTATTCTATAGAAGAAATTTACAGGATGTCAATTACTGGTCCATACATGCAGAAAGCATGTGGACTTGTGCATGATTGCACCAATGAACAGGTGTCTAGTTTAGTGGTGCTTGCCAGGTGCAGGACTACATACATGTGCCAATCAAGGTATACCTTAAATCACCTAGGAACCTTTTGTTTTTGCCCTTAGGATGTTTACTCTATCAATACTTATGTAGTGTGCAAGCACCAACTGATTTGTGTAATAATTCTCCCAAGATTCCCAGGTAGCTACCACAGTGTCCTCATGCAGATCTGCTGCAGGAACTCAGCAGGTTGATCAGCTTCAGTGGAAGAAAAAGAATTGCTGACATTTCATTTTGGAACCCTTCATTAACTCCTAACTCAGATGCAAACCTCGACAGTCTTGATGAAAGGTTCCGACTCAGAACATCAGCAGTTATTTTCCTTGTACTGATGCTGATCGACCCACTGTGTTATTCCAGCAGATTGTTTCTTTCTCCTGATTCTAGCACCTGCAGTCTCCAGTATTTATAATGTATAACCTTGATGAAGACTATACAGTTAATTGCTTGGGATCGAGGAATATCTCCTTCAAATGTGCCAAATGATGCCTGTGAGGGATCTAACAACCCGAGGAAGTCCAGTCAGAGGTGGTTAAATAATGAAGCAAACCAAATATATAAGACTATTAAGACTTTGGAGCAGAAATAAGCTATTCAGCCCATTGAGTCTTCCCCATCATTTAATTATCAGCTGACCCATATTCCCACTCAGCCCCACTGTCTGGCCTTCTTGCCATAACTCTTGATGCCATGTCTAATCAAGAAACTGTCAATCTCTGCCTTAAATGCATTCAATGAACTGGCCTCCACAACCACCTTTGGGAACATATTCTGCAGATTTACCACACTCTGGTAAAGAAATATTGCCACATCTCTGTTCTAAACAGATGTCCTTCAATCCTGAAGTTGTGCCCTCTTTTCCTAGCCTCTCCCACTATGGGAAACAGCCTTTCTACCTCTAATCTGTCCATGCCTTTCAACATTCAAAATGTTTCAATGAGATCCCAGCTCATTCTCCTAAATTCCAATGAAAATAGGCCAAGAACGGTCAATATGACATCCTCGTGATATCCCTTTCATTCTGGAATCCTCCTTGGGAACCTCCTCTGAACCCTATCCAATGTCAGCACATCCTTACTTAAATGCAGAGCCTTAAACTGCTCACAATACTCCAAGTGAGATCTCACCAGTGCCTTAAAAAGTCTCAGCATCACACCTCTGCTCTTATCAAGTCAAATCCTTTATTGTCATTCCAATGGTACAAGTACAATTACAAGTAAAGTACAAGTATAACTCAACTGGTCCTCAGTGCAAAACATGCAGACACACAACCAAACGTAACACACTTACAGACAAACAACATGTATATATGCAGGACAAGCATTTTATTTAGACAAATAAATAAATAAATCTTGTTTTGTGCACATGAGAGACTTGGATGGTTAGCGTGAGCAGTTCCTTTGGTCTTTCAGCATTTTCACTGCCCATGGGAAGAAGCTGTTCCTCAGCCTTGTATATCCCTTCCCTGACAGGAGCAGCTAAAAGATGCTGTGTGCAGAGTCGAAGAGGTCCTCACTAATTCTTTGTGCCCTCTTCAGACAACGATCGCGGTACATCAAGTTGATGTGGGGGAAGAGGAGACTTCAGTGATCCTCTCTGCCAATCCTGCAGATTGACCTCTGATCCATTTCTCTGCAGCAACCTGTAATGCAGCCAGCCAAGACACTCGATAGAACTGCTATAGAAGGTTGACTGACATAATGGTGCATGGTAGCCTTGTCCGCTTCAGTCTTCTCAGGAAGTGCAGTTGCTATTGTGGCTTCCTGACAAGTGAGGAGATGATGAGTGTCCACAATAGATCACTAGTTAAGTGAATTCCAAAGAACTTGGTGCTCTCTTCTCTTTACTACAGAGTTGTTGATCTGTAGAGGAGGGTGGTGGTACCTGGACCTTCTGAAGTCCACGATCATCTCCTTCATCTAGTCCACGTTGAGACTCAGGTTGTTAATCTCCCAACATTCATGAGATTTTCCATCTCTCCTCTGTTGTGCGATTCAGTGTTGGTGGTGATGAGGCCACCTACTGATGTCATCTGCAAACTTGATTACACTGTTGAATTTGGATCTGGTGATGCAATCTTGGATCAATGAACAGGAGCAGGCTGAGTACACAGCCCTGAGGTGCACCAGTGCTCGACATGATGATGATTGACATTCTGCTACTGACCCAGACAGATTGTTGTTTTTCTGCTATATTCTATTCCTCTTGAAATGAATGACGACATTGCATTTGCCTTCTTCACCATGGACTCAACATGTAAGTTTACCTTTAGGCTATCTTGCACGATGACTCCTACGTCTCTTTGCATCTGTGTATTTTCAATTTTTTCCCTATTTAGAAAATAGACTTCCCATTTATTTTTTTTCTACCAAAGTGCATGATGGTACACTTTCCAACAATGAATTTCAGTTCCCACTTTTCTGCCCATTCTCCTAATCTGTCTACTGTAAGTCCTTCTGCAACCTCCTTGTTACCTCAACACTACTTGTTCTTCCACCTACCTTTGTATCATCTGCAAACTTGGCCATAAAGCCATATTCCAAATTATTAATATACAATATAAAAAGAAGCATCCCCAAAACTGACTCCTGTGGAATACCACTTGCAATTGGCAGCCATTATTCCATTATTCCAACTCTTTGGTTCCTGTCTATCAACCAATTCTCTACTCATACTCGTATGATTCCTGTTGTGCCATGTTTCTTGTTAAGTAGCTTCATTTGTAGCACCTTATCAAAGGCCTTCTGAAATCCATATACTGATGGTCCCCAATATGCATCTGAGTTCTGTTCTAACCGACCAGTCGGATCTTTAAATTAACTCAAGTTGGTCGTATGTTACTCCGGGCTGTCACGTTCTTAAACTGGTGCTGCAGAACTTTGTCCATGGGCTAGCCCACCTGGCACTGGAAAGACCTGTTGTCCACCGGCACCTGACCTGCGCTCACCTCCAACACCTCGAACACAGGGCCTGCCACTGCATTTGTGTCCCTAATAATAGAACCTATTTGGTGACAGCTGAGTCTCTGTCCATCTGTGTCGGTGCGTCAAAATAAACAGCCTCTGGATCCAAGGGACCTGACACGTAATTTTTATATTTACATATATTTTTTTCTTTTGGTCATATGTATGGATGGTTGTAAGTCGCAAAGGTCATGAGTAGGGGACCACCTGCACACAATATCCAATGTATCTCCTCTAGCTACTCTGATTGTAACTTCTTCAAAGAATTGCAATAGGTTGGTAAGCATGATTTTTTTCTTAACAAAACCATGCTGGATTTGGTCTATCTTGTCTTGTGCCTCCAAGTATTCCATAACCTCATCCTTTATAATTGACTCCAATATCTTCCCAACTGCTGACATCAGGTTAACGGATCTATAATTTCCTTTCTGCTGCCTCTTGCCCTCGTTTCTTGAACAGTGGGGTACTATTTGCAAATTTCCAGTCCTCCAGCTCCAGGACCATGCCAGAATCTATTGGTTCTTGAAAGACCATTCTTTTGTTCGGATGCCTGTCAACATTTTTTCATACTTTGATGAAGGGTTCAAACCTGAAACATCAGTTATATATTCTTACCTTTGCTACATAAAGGACACTGACCTGCTGAGCTTCTCCAGCATTTTATGTTTTTACTTCAACCACGGTATATGCAGATTTTTATGATTCACTACTCTACTGAGACATCTGGGTAGTTGGAGCCACTTCCTCGTTTGTGAGCTAAACAGTCCATTTTCTCAATGTTTGATAGAGCCCCTTTATCTAATAATGGATCCAAACAACAATTAAAATCACTTCCTACCATAATTTTGTCATATGTCTGATTTAAATTAAGAAAAGAGTCCAACATAAATGCCTCATCATCTATATTAGGAGCATAAATATTCATTAACATCCAACACAGAAAAAAAATTACAATAAACAATCAAAGCCTACCAACTGACTCAATAACTGATTCCAATTTAAAAGATAACTTTTTATTAATCAAAATAGCCACTCCTCTTGCTTTCGAATTAAACAAAGATGTTATAACTTGCCCAACCCAATCTCTTTTTTAATTTCTGATGTTCCTTCTCAGACAAATGTGTCTCTTGCAAAAAAGCAACATCAACCTTCATTTTTCTCATAATCGGATTATTAAGCCCGTTAACATTAAAAGTAGCAAAATTTAAATGTTGTTATGGAGGAGATACTTAGTGCAGGCACTCCCCTCCTAACACCCACAATGATCCATGGAAAACGAGCTCAATTGCCATGGTGAAAGCAAGAGTTGGTGCAACCTGACATTTTACCTATTTCCAGGTGTTACCAAGCAGTGGTGTATTCCTATGTGCTAATGGAGAACTGGAGATCCTAAAAATATGCTTGGTTGAAATGTATGATGGTCTTTGAAACTTTGAAGAAGCTAAAAGCTATCCAGAGCATTTTATGAGGGACTGATGCAAAGGCTGATCTAAGAATACAATGTCTTTATTTTCCATCTTCACTGCTTGTATCTGGTGCCAGATGATGCAAGTTTGTTCAGCATCCTGAGAATCCCCATACTCCTACCTTCTGTACAGATGTATCAATTAACTTATTGCTCATGTAGAGAGTCATAGAGCCACCACACTGAAGAAAATCTTTCCTTCCACATTCAGAAGGTTGATCTGTTATAAATAGCTGATGGCTGAGGAGTTCTTTTCTTTAGGAATCAAGATCCGCCTGCTCTTCTTCCATGCCACTTTCATCAAGTTCCTGAGGAATTTCAGGATGCCAGGGGTGTTTTAATTGACCCATATGTAATTCAACTGGGCCACGGGGCTATTCCCACTCTCTGTACCGTGCTTTTCACCTTGTTCCATGAAATAAGCCTCTTGCCCATTTGATGCTTTGGTTGGTGAATTGGTAGCATGTCGGGGGAGGGGGGAGATGGGGGGGGATGTTAATTGATTCATTCCTTATGCTGTCTGCATGAGTCTTCCTCAAGGATTCTTCAAGTTCCTTCCTTGGCATTCTGAGTATCCTGCTTTCTGCAGTGAAAAGGCTTTTGGTGAACTTGTAAGGATCTTTGTAGAAGTCTGCTCTTGTCTTACCTTTTTTCTATGCTTCCTTCTCAGGCTCTTTGCATGGTAACAAAGCGCTGCTTTATTTCTTCCTGTAACACATTGATTCTCTGTTTTTCCTCCTCTGACACCTTCCTCCATTGTTTCCTCAGTTGCTGTCTTTTGTGAGTCTCTCGATTTCCTGTTGTCTTCTTGCTGATCTGGTGATTCTTTCTGTTTCCTCTGTCTTTTCCCTCACTCACAATGCCAGATGACAACTCTCAGACACCTCCTCTTACTTCCCCCTCCAACAGGACGTCACCAAACCACTGTATCATGCACCATTTCTGACCTACCCCTGTGACTGCATGAGATGCTCTACTTCTGCCCACACCTCCTCCCTCGGCACCATTTGGGGCCCCAAACAGTTCTTTCGAGTGAAGCAACATTTCACTTATGAATTTGCAGGGTTCATCTACTGCAACTGGTGCCCCCGCGATGGTCTCCTCTACGTCGGAGAGATCGATTTGCTGAGCACCTTGGCTCTGTCTGCCACAATGATGTGGATCTCCCATTTCAATTCTCAATCACATTCCCTGACTGTCCATGCTGACATGATTGTCCATGGTCCCATGTGCTGCCAGACTGAGACCACCTGCAAATTGGAGAAACAACACATCTTCTAACTGGGCACCCTCCAGCTGGATGGCATTATTATCGACTTCTCTGGCTTTCGTTAAAACACCCCCCCCACCCCCTTCTTTCCCTGTCGTCTCTCCATTTCCTGTTTCCTTTTGTATAGACATGATAAATTCTACCTTTACCGTTATCACATCCAATTAACACCTTTTGTTTGTATGGATTCCTCCCCCATTGCTTAAATTCTGAGACTTTTTGATATACAGTATCTTGCTTCTGCCTGCCTTTTCTGATTTTTCCTTGAAGAAGGGCTCAGGCCAGAAACGACTGTGTTATTATGCATGTATAATAAAGAATTACCTTTCCCAGTAGGCAATGTGGGTGGTTGGCATAGGAACGAAAAAGAAGACCATGACAGAAGTCGATTGCATTGCTGGTTCAACCAGCTTGAAAGATAAAGTCGGTTAAGTGTTAAAACCACACCAGGTTGTTCTTCTTCAGGGAACAAACATAACATGGTGTCAGAAGTGTGTGAGTAAGTAAGGAAAGACAATAATTTCTGTTATGGATAAATTAAGTCCTCTCACACCGATGCAGTTTACCAGCAATCTAACCGATACTTGGAAATGCTTCAAACAGCAATTCAACATTTATTTAGAAGCTGGTGGAGCGAGAGAGACCAGTGAAAAATGGAAACATTATATTTCTACATGTGATGGATGAAGGTGCCTTGGACGTCTATTACAATCTTCAAATTGATGAGTTCGCTTTCACATTGGACACTGATGACAAAATTTGAGAAGTATTTTATTCCAAGTAAAAACATCATGTTTGAGAGATTCAAGATTTTCTTCTGTGATCAGAAACAAGGTGTGAACTTTGAATAATACTTATCAGAGCTTCACAAACCTGTGAATTTGGAGATATGAAAAACTCAGTCATTAGAGACAGAATAGTTTGTAGAATCCCAGATAATGGGGTTAGAAAAAGACAGTTGCGTGAAAAAGATTTGACACTGGAAAAAGCTGTGTTTATGTGCAGGTCAGCAGAGGCCACACGAGCACAAGCTAAGGAGCTGCACAAGATAGACACAACAGTGCATGCATGCAGTAAAAACAGAAGTAGAGCACCAGGACTTCCCCAAAGCTGCAGCAGGTGCAGAGGTAGACATATTGCCAAAGATATGTCCTGCCTGTGGAAAGTTCTGCTATAAATGTAGGAAGAAGAATTATTTTGTCAAGTGCTGCAAAGCAGGGGTTACCAAGAGAAAGATGGACACAGTGGATGAAGAAATGGAGGAAATCTTCATGGAATGGATTGTTCCAGTGACTGAATGAGACAGTAATTCCATTTAAGCTCAACACTGGAGCACAGGTGAATCTTATCTATGAACGATTGCAAGACCCTTACTGTAAAGTGAAATTAAAAGTGACAATCTACAATAGAGAGAATGCTCCAGTAAAAGGGGGTTGGTGGTGATCACAATGGGCGACATCTAAAGTCAGAGCTACTGAATGGGGAAAGGAGAATACAGCCACTATTAAGTATGAGGCATGTGAAGAGCTCAACCTGGTGAAAAGAGTTTTCATAGTGGCTTCACAGACTGAAGATAAGCACACACCACTCATGGAAAGATGAGCGCCTTTAAGGAGCTTAGATGTTTACCTGGTGTATACAAGATTTTCAAGCTTTGTTGGGACCAAGGAAAACTGCCTCAGGACCTTCGTGATACCATCATCATCACCCTTTACAAAAACAAAGGCGAGAAATCAGACTGCTCAAACTACAGGGGAATCACGCTGCTCTCCATTGCAGGCAAAATCTTTGCTAGGATTCTCCTAAATAGAATAATACCTAGTGTCGCCGAGAATATTCTCCCAGAATCACAGTGCGGCTTTCGCGCAAACAGAGGCACTACTGACATGGTCTTTGCCCTCAGATAGCTTCAAGAAAAGTTCAGAGAACAAAACAAAGGACTCTACATCACCTTTGTTGACCTCACCAAAGCCTTCGACACCGTGAGCAGGAAAGGGCTTTGGCAAATACTAGAGCGCATCGGATGCCCCCCAAAGTTCCTCAACATGGTTATCCAACTGCACGAAAACCAACAAGGTCGAGTCAGATACAGCAATGAGCTCTCTGAACCCTTCTCCATTAACAATGGCGTGAAGCAAGGCTGTGTTCTCGCACCAACCCTCTTTTCAATCTTCTTCAGCATGATGCTGAACCAAGCCATGAAAGACCTCAACAATGAAGATGCTGTTTACATCCGGAACCGCACGGATGGCAGACTCTTCAATCTGAGGCGCCTGCAAGCTCACACCAAGACACAAGAGAAACTTGTCCGTGAACTACTCTTTGCAGACAATGCCGCTTTAGTTGCCCATTCAGAGCCAGCTTTTCAGCGCTTGATGTCCTGTTTTGCGGAAACTGCCAAAATGTTTGGCCTGGAAGTCAGCCTGAAGAAAACTGAGGTCCTCCATCACCCAGCTCCCCACCATGACCACCAGCCCCCCCCACATCTCCATCGGGCACACAAAACTCAAAACGGTCAACCAGTTTACCTATCTCGGCTGCACCATTTCATCAGATGCAAGGATCGACAACGAGATAGACAACAGACTCGCCAAGGCAAATAGCGCCTTTGGAAGACTACACAAAAGAGTCTGGAAAAACAACCAACTGAAAAACCTCACAAAGATAAGCGTATACAGAGCCGTTGTCATACCCACACACTTGTTCGGCTCCGAATCATGGGTTCTCTACCGGCATCACCTACGGCTCCTAGAACGCTTCCACCAGCGTTGTCTCCGCTCCAACCTCAACATTCATTGGAGCGACTTCATCTCTAACATCGAAGTATTCGAGATGGCAGAGGCCGACAGCATCGAGTCCACACTGCTGAAGATCCAGCTGCGCTGGGTGGGTCACATCTCAAGAATGGAGGACCATCACCTTCCCAAGATCGTGTTATATGGCGAGCTCTCCACTGGCCACCGTGACAGAGGTGCACCAAAGAAGAGGTACAAGGACTGCCTAAAGAAATCTCTTGGTGCCTGCCACATTGACCACCGCCAGTGGGCTGATATTGCCTCAAACCGTGCATCTTGGCGCCTCACAGTTCGGCGGGCAGCAACCTCCTTCGAAGAAGACCGCAGAGCCCACCTCACTGACAAAAGACAAAGGAGGAAAATCCCAACACCCAAACCCAACCAACCAATTTTCACCTGCAACCGTGTCTGCCTGTCCCGCATCGGACTTGTCAGCCACAATCGAGCCTGCAGCTGACGTGGACATTTACCCCCTCCATAAATCTTCGTCCGCGAAGCCAAGCCAAAGAAAAAACAAGATTCAAGTAAATGAGACAGCGGCTCCTGTTGTCCATACTTGCAGCAATGTTCCATTTCTACTTGGAGACAAACAAACAAGAGCTAGCATACATGGAATGATGAAAGTCATCAGATAATTGAAGAACCTACAGATTGGGTCAGCTCACTCGTCATCGTGCAAAAGAAAAATGGAGCATTGTGTATATGTCTGGACCCAAGAGATCTGAATAAAGCCATTAAGAGAGAACATTTTAAATTGCCGACAGGGGAGGAAATCATGTTCCGATTTGCAGGTGCTAAGTGGTTCAGCAAGCTCAACGTGTCATCAGGGTTTTGGCAAATGAAGCTCAATGAGACAAGTTCAAGACTATGCACTTTCAATTCTCCACAAGGAAGATACCACTTTCTTTGGCTACCATATGGGATCTAGTCTGCACCAGAAGTCTACCATAAAGCAATCCACCTGATCATTGAAAGTAAATCTGGAATTGAGACCATGATGGATGACATTGTTGCATGGGGGTCCACCAGGAATGAACATGATACACCTGTGATGTAACACAGAATGTCAATTTGAAATTAAGTTAAGAGAAATGTGAGTTTGGCTAAATGTGAGTAAAGACACTGACCTTCATAGGAGATGTCATATCTGAACAGGGAGTGAAGCCTGATCCAAGAAAGACATCAGCCATTGAGAATTTTGTGAAGCCCCAAAACAAAGAGACAGTGAGACATTTCTTGGGGATGGAGACTTACCTGGCTAAGTTAATCCCTTGTCTGTCAACACCACTTGGGTCACTCTTTGAGCAGAAAAATGAGTGGATCTGGTTGCATGAGGAAGAAGATTACTTCCAGGTACTCAAAAAAAAAAGTCCTAACAGAAGAACCTGTATTAAAATTTTATGATCCGGATAGGCACACCAGGATCTCAGCTGATGCATCCCGAGATGAGGACACATGGCAACCTGTGGCCTATGCATCAAGGGCTTTAACAAGTGCAGAAGCCATCTAAGCACAGATAGAGAAAGAGCTTCTTGCCAGCACTTATTCATGCAAAAGGTTCCATCAATACATTTATGGACAAGCTCGTGAAGTGGAGACAGACCATAAACCATTGGTCTCAATTATGTCCAATCCACTAAATGACTCTCCCATGAGAGTACAACGTATGTTTATAAGAAATATGATGTGAAAATGACTGACATGCCAGGAAAATACGTTTGCAGCTGATGCACTGTTTCGAGCAGTTGACAAGAAAGGAAAGAGCGACCAAGAGGTTAATGTTGACATGATTATCACCTCATTTCCTGTATAATGCAATAAAACAGAACAGATCAGGAAAGACAGATGAAACAATGAAAGAGCTGAAAGAAACAATGCAGAAAGGATGGCCAGTAGCTAAGAATGACTGTCCAATAGATATTCGGGATTATTGGGCATGCAGAGATGAACTGTCAGTTCCAAAATATATGTTCTTCAAAGGGAACAGGTTTGTGATTCCAGTGTCGCTGCTCAAGGAAATGTTCCAGAAAATACACGAAGGACATCTTGGTGAGGGAAAATGCAAATGTAGAGTTCAAGAGGTGATGTACTGGCCAAGAATGAACCAAGACATAAGCCAGACCACTGCTTCATGAAAAATATGCCTCACCTATAGGCCAAAGCAGCCAGCAAACCGCTAACACCACACCCTGTACCAGAGAGGTCGTACTTCAAAGTTGGAGTAGATTTGTTTGACTGTAATGGGAAGAGTCATATAGTTGTAACTAACAATTTTTCCAATTACCCAGAGACAGCAACACTGCAGTCAACATCCAGCAAAGGAAATATCGCTTTCATGAAAAATGTGTTTGAGGCATGGAGTTCCTTGTGATGTAGCATCAGTCAGTGGTCCATAGTTTTCGAGCAGTGAATCTGAGTCCTTTGACAATACTTGGGGGTTTTGTCATATAACTTCTAACCCACATGACACAAAGTCTAATGGCCTAGAAAAGAGTTCTGTCAAAGTGGTGAAGAGCCTCTTGAAGAAAGTGGATGATGGACAAGAGCATTTCCACAGAATTCTCATGATTCACAGAAGTGCACCACTACATAATGGTCTTTCTCCTGCCTAAATGGATGAAAGTCTGTTGATGCCTAAAGGAGCAACATAAGGTCAAACAGGCTAAAGTGGAAGAGAAAATGAAACAGACACAGTATCATATCAAGACTGTGAAAAGCCTCCCAGTCCTGAAGCTTGGAGTTAAGTGCAAATCCAAGATCACAATTCTGGCACATGGTCCATGGAAGAATATGTGCAAGAGGAAATAGATCCACATTCCTACCAGATCCAGGCGGAGGAAGGGACACCTCAGAGAAGGAACCGCATGGATCTACAACCTCAAGCTCCAACCCATGGTCATGGCCAATCACCTGTCAGTACACAAAAGGGGACAGCGCATGTAGAAAAAGAACATGTTGTTCAGAGTTCACAGAAAAACACAAATATTATGCAGCAATTGCAAGCAATACACCAGAAACACATACGCGACCAAAAAGGCCTGTTGAACCACTTCAGAGACTGTTTGATAGCTGCTGAGTGGAAAGAGACTGGCCACAAAATATAGATATCCTTGCTATGTAGATATAGTATTGTGTTTATGGTTTTTATTTAATGTTTTTACAAAGGGGAAAGATGTATTATTATGCATGTATAATAAAGAACTACATTTCCCAGTAGTCAATGTGTGTTATTGGCGCAGGAACATAAAAGTAGATCGCGACAGAAGTTCAGTGAATTGTTGATTCAAGCAGCTCAAAAAATAAAATTGGTTAAACATTAAAACCACACAAGGTTGTTGTTCCTCAAGGAACAAACATAACAATCTCGGCAATATATCTTTGTCACCTATGGATATTGAAAAGACCAGCTGAATTCCTCTAGCATCTTGGTGTTTTCACTCATTTCACAGCCACCATTCTGCTCAGTATTAATTTGTATCAGAATCCATAGTGAGTAAAAAAAAGTGCAAGGCAAGTTATTTTAGAAATAAATATGTACATTAAACTATAACAGAAAATTAATTAGTTAAAATTGTGCAAATTGTCCTTATGCATTTACTTGTGCATCTAATCTAAGTTTCACTCTGATGCATACCCTTTGGTTTCAAGTGAGAAAGAAATTGCTTAGACAGCTAATTAAAAAAAAAATTGGAGTGTCCTGCTGCACTCTCCAGTGTCACCAGTGCAAGGGACAGGTTAGTCTGTGGTACAGTAGGTTTATATAGGTTGGTGCAACATTGTGGGCCAAAGGGCCTGTACTGTGCTGTATCATTCTATGTTCTATGGTATCATTGGCTCTCCTCCACTTGTTAACTGCTACATGCTTTGCATTGGGTCTTGGTGTAAATGGCCAAAACTCGGGTTTCAGATTTGTTTCTCAAAGTGGCATTCTTAGCTTGCAAACGTTCAGTAAAGACTTGTATGCACTCCTTTGGCTGTCATATGTTTCATGCATATGTCAACTCTTTTGATGGATGAAGACATCATCAGAAAGATCTGTGATATCATGTCATTCGTGCTCAAGAAGGCTTTCTGCACCCTCTGTGGGACTATCCACTGCAGCAAGGATATTTACCAGTGTATTGCATGATGTTTGCTGCAGCCCTAATTGGTGCCCCCAAGTATGCAGCCTCTGTGTGGAGCTTTAGCTGTCTTTGCCCACTAGCAAGAATTGCTGACCACCTCTACCATCTGTTTTTCCTCACTTATGATGTGTGAGCCACCACTTGAAAATCTGGTCAATAAACAAACTATCATATGAGTCAGGGACCATAATACTGTGATTTAAGAATGATCTGTATCACGTCTTTCAGGTGCTTGTATGATGGTTGGGAGATTGAAGATTTGAATTAGAACTGTAAAGGTAATAACTTGTATGTGACTATCATGCACTGTTGACTCTATGTCCACATTGCCTGATGTGAATGAATTCTGTTGCCAGATTGCATCTTGAGAAATAGAGTTCTATCTCTCCCTGGTATTCTGTCTGACCTTGCCTTGCAAGGAGGGGGAGAAAAGATGCATATGTTGAACAATCAAGTGAATAGAATTTTTTTTGAAGTTAGTAAAGAAAAATATTCTGTTATATAAAGATGAAGCAAACCTCTGTCATGCTGGACAGATGAAGACTATAAAACTGCATAGTTTCAAGAGATGGGTATTAATGAACAGTGACTTGGTCTGTAGAGAGAACTGCTGGAGTAGGTTTAAGGCAAAGATGGGACTTAGTGTTTGGGGCGAAATATACAAATGAATATCAGTGAATTTGACACTTTGTCCAAATTTTCTGATCTGTTAATGATCTTAAACACCTTTTCTACACTGTGGCAATGACTTTGTCTTAAAATTGATTTGTGTTATTTATTTAATTAACCAAGTTTTTGAAGGTATAAGCCTCTTCCAAAATTCGAACTTTGATGAGCATTTAGTGCTCTGGACCTTGACTTGCTTCCAGCTGAAGGCAGGGCCTGTTGCCTGTTGCACATAGTTTCCCCAGAATATATTAGAAGGATTTAGTTTAGCCCAATGTAAAAATCCCTAAACAAAATGGATTTGGTCAACTTTTACAGTTTTTAAAGAAAAGCTGTGTACAAATTTCCAAAGTTTTATTCACATAAAATTTGCACTGAACAGCTTTCTGTGAGTGTACAAAAGTGAAGAAAGTTTTTAAAACAATACTTTACAAACAGTATTGAAAACACACAAAACTGCAAGGAAACGAGTATCAAAGAGGTTTCCTTTACTTCAATACATTTTGTGGAAGGAGAGTAGGAAGATTAGTTGGCAGGAACCAGCATACGAGACAAAATATGAGAGTCTCTGTCCAAACCTATATTGTGTCAGGAGTAAGCATTCAACAACAACTTTAACAAAATTTATTCTATGCTTATTTTTTTTGTTTCTTTCTGTTTTAAATTCCACATGTCATATTTTTAATGAAAATTATCTTTATTAATTTCTTGCACTGTAATTCTGTTGCATTGAATTGGAGTCATCTGTTTAATTCAATTATAGTATATCTGTGATCCCATGGAATTTCAAGCACATAAAGTCAATTGTAACTGTTGAAATAACAAATAACAATGAATTCCAGACATTGCTTTATTACTTGCTTAAATTAAAAGTAGAGAGAATAAGATAGCAGTTAAATTTTAACAAATACCATTGTACATTAAATCTTGTTGCAATACAGCTGTGCAGGAGTGATCAGTGGGGAAAAGAAAGAATATTTGTTTGAAACATTACTATAATACTGACATGGACTTTACAAAAGCAACAATGCCAAACAGAACCTCTTCAGTGACTCGTATCTCTAGAAAAAGTATTGAAAATAATTATTCACAGGTGTTTTTATGTTTTTTTTAACAATTCATTGAGTGTGTATTTAAGGTTACACCTGTGTTTAATGCGTTTTGTCAAGGTTTGATAAAACAGTGGTTTGGTAGGCAGATCTGGGAACTTTCTCATCTAGTTGATCCTGTAACCTCATGGGCTGCAGGCTCCTGTAACAGCGAGAGCAATAACTCCCATTTATGGACCACCTTTAATGGGTCGGGTTCAAATTTTGGTCTGGTGGGAGTCTGAAATTTCTGAGATTTGATCTCCCTTGTTGGAGCTGACAACTCAATGAGGCAAAGTTATAGAAAATTCACTCTTTGTCTTGGATTATTAAACTATAAATTGTAGTTGCTGCCTGCTTGTTCATATTAATCTATGTTACCACCAATTTCAAAATTTGCTTTATTACCATTTGAATCATTATTATTAATTGCAATGGCTGCACAAATTATAAGCAAAATCTTAAGGTATAGATGAAACAGAATTTACAAACAGTGGAAATTTAATGAAAACATTAATTTCATATAAATTGTACAGTGTACTGAAATTCTTACTTGCTGTAACAAAGAGGTACTTTTGTAAAATAAAACTACAATCCTATATGTTACATTAAAAAGAGATTATAAATTCAAAAGGTAGATAATAAATATTCACATTTACCAGAGAACGAGAAAAAAATGGTGTCACAACAGTGTCAATAATCCTTTTTGTGGTGTAGCTGTTGGAAAGAAAATGCTCTCGAACCTAAAGGTCCTGGATTTAGGCTTCAGTACCTTCTCAAAGATAACAGTGACCAGGGTGATGGGGATTATTTGCAAGAAGCTGTGGTGCTATTGCTGTCCAAAGAAATTGCTCAGTTCTGTATTCCTTGATGACAAATCCAGGTTGGAAAAGGGGAAGTATTTCATCTTTGATTGCCAGTGGTGATTCACAACATAGCCATCAGCTATACTCCTTACACATTTATTCTCATTGAGTTTGTTGGTCAGAAGTTTCCCAACCTCCTTGTCTTCACAGTAAATACAGATGAGAAATACTTGTATAGAATCTCACCCATCTCCTAAGGCTCCACACATGGATGACCTTGCTGATATTCCAAGAATATCCTCTCTCAGTATTTCCATAATGTTCTCCCAAATCAAAAACTTAATACCCCAACCTCTGTAACCCCATCTCTGCCTTGAAGCATCTTCACCCTGGAATGACGAGTTCCCAGTCCTGCCCCTCTCTCAGTCACCTTTCTGTTACAGCTGTAATAGGCCCAGTCCAATAAACCATGCCCTGGGTTCATCAATTGTTCATCTTGCTAATGAAACATTTAAGTACTTGAATGATTTGACGCTGGCAATCTTTAGACAGTTGTCAGTTTTTTTTCAGATAATTTGTTGGCATGGATTAGTTTATTATGTTGCCTGTGACAACATTGTTCAAGGTCCTCAATGCTTCACCATTGAGGACTGTGTAAACTTTGGAACTGACATTGAAGGCAAGAGTCATGAGACGTCAATATTAGTATATTAGCAAAGTTTGAAGGCTCTAAGCCAAATAACCATTCCTTATCCATCTACAGCAAGACCAGGACATTTAAAGCAAAGCTAAGAGGCACAGCATACAACCACACAACACTCCCCGATGAATGAAATGTGTCCTATGCTCATGTACAACAGGGAGCCAATAGCCACATCAACTCTGCACCCATGGTCATTGCAGCTGAAGTTAAGGTAGCTTTACGGTGGGTGAATCTGTGGGAAGCGAATGGCTGAAATGGAGCCTGCACAGATCAACTGGCAGAAATCTTTAATCTCTTCCACCAAAAGTCCAACATTCTGACTTACATCAAGGAGGTCACCATCATACCAGTACCGAAGAACAGCACAATAATGAACCTAAATGATGACCACTCAGTGCTTTTACATCCACCACCATGAAGTGCTTTGAAAGGGAGGTCATGGCTCACATCAACTCTTGCCTACCAGCCAGCCTTGCCCCACTTCAGTTTTCCAAATATCTAAACAGATCCACGGCAAATACAATCACCCTAGTTCTCCACTCAGCCCTGGAAAACAAGGATATCAATGTTACACTACTCTCCATAGGCTACTACTCTACTTTCAATATAAAAGATATAGACCTCCGAGCACCCCCCGCCCCACCCCTTGACTTCCTGTCTAGCAGACCGCAATAAGTGAAGATGGGTAACCATATCTGGCCAATCACAGTCAACACCAGCACTCAGTACCCTATTCTACTCCCTCCTGTACAGCTTTTGCACTAATTAATTTATTTTTTAAAATGTAGTTTATAGCAATATTTGCACTTATAATGTTGCTGCAAAACAAATTTTGTGACATATTCATGACAATAAATTCTGATTCTGAAATACCATACCAGCTTCCTCTTCAAATTTGCCAACGACACCACAGTAGTAAGTTAGGTATCACATAAGAATGAGACGAATACAAGAAAGGGGTGGTGCTAAGATAACAACTTTTCAATGATAATAAGATTTGTAATTAAAAAAAAATTAGACATACAGCATGGTATCAGGCCATTTGAGCCCACAAGTCCATGCTGCCCAATTTCGAACAGTGGAAAGAAACCAGAGTCCCTGGGGAGAACCCACACAGACAGGGGAAGAAAGTATGGGCAGCATGGGATTTGAACTCTAGTCCTGATCGCTGGCACTGTAAAGATGTTGCACTAACCTCTACACCAACCATACTCCCCAAAGGAGATGATTTTGATTTCACGAGATGGGATGGAGTCCACACCCATGTCCATGTCAATGGTACTAATATCAAAAGAATAGATAGCTTAAAGTTCTTGGGGATAACTATCTCCAATGAGCTGAACTGGGACAAACCCAATAACCTGACAGTCAAGGAAGTGCACCAATACTTACTTTCTAAGCAGACTAAAGTAGTTCTGCACGTTTTCCTTGGCCCTCCACAACTTCCGCAAGTGTGCCATCAAAGGTAACCTTGCTGGATGCATCGCAGCATGGTAGTGAATGCAGCTCAGAACATAGCACACTTTCCTCCACTCAATCAACTCCACCTACATTTCCCACTGCTTGGGAAAGGCAGCCAACAACTGAAAGACCCATCACACTCTGGACACATTCTGCTTTGTCTTCCTCCCTTTGGAGAGAAGAATTAAGTGGGTGAAAGCATGTACCAACATATCAAAAACAGTTTCGTCCTCACAGGCTCTTGAATGAACCCCACAACAGTGTTCGTTGATCTTTTTGTTCATTGCAATCCCACATTCTGTAATTGTGCTCTTTATATAGATAACCTCTTATCTATAAAAAGCAACCTTCTCACTGTACAAGGCATTATATGAAAAATAAACTTAAACTTAGCATTTAGCTTTTAGTTAAAAGTATCAATAAAATATTCTGCACACGGTTAACTAGGAAATGACTGTCTCCAAGAATTAATGGTTTGAACAACTTACTGACATTCATCAAACTGCTGGCATTGAATCCCACAGCATCAATGTTTCTGATGGTATCATTACCCAGAAGTTTAATTAGACTAGCCGTTTTCAGTAAAATTTAAATTATCCAGCACTCAACTCATTCACCTAGTCCTAATTACATGAATCTGAGCGTTACTGGGAGTGTGGGCCAGGCATGTGGCGGGAGCTGGGGCTCTGCATTGTGGTCCATGATACAGAGAACTTGTATGTTTCAGTTTGTTAACAAACTAAAACTTTTCCGGCTATATTTTCAGAGCAATGTCTCTCATTTCTTCTCAACCAAATGTGTTTACTGGAATTTTTTTTCTGATGGCATAGCATATTTTTTTATATAAATAGTGAAATAAATCTGATGTGGCAACCATATAACCATTTACGGAGCGGAAACAGGCCAGTCCACACCGGTTCACTGATTTTGTGCGCCCTCTTCAGGCATTGGTGATTTTAAGTGTAGTGTATCTTTGAGAATTTTAACATCTATCCATCGGTACTCTGTACTTTGGATGTGAAATCTCATATTAAAATATTCACACCAACAGTAATAAAATCCAATTGTATGGGATCTCTGCCAGGCTGGCAACACCAATTCATGAGAACGATGGATTATCAGAGTTGTACTGTAAAAGAAAACTGACCAAAGGCCAGGTCAATTGTTGGATATCATGTGACAATTGGAGAAGGGCTTTGCTAGTGTTGCCTATATCATAAAAGACGAATAAAAGAGAAAATGTCTATCGCCATGGCTAAAACAACAGTGATTCCTTGCAAAATATTTCTATGCAACTTGTTAACCACAACAACTAGGATGGTTCAAGGAAGCAGCTCCACCTTTTCCAGTACAAGTGGCAATGAACTTTAAATGCAAGTGGCAATAGAATGAGGTCGTCATTCATTTCAATGGAAAAGCCACGAGGGGCAAAGGTACATTTCAGTTAATTTGTACTTTTCTAGTTTATTTAAATGTTTTAATTGTTAGAGTGGTTTTGCTTTTCAGAGATTTTTAAAAACCTTTTAATAGATTAAATATCCAGTAATAATTTGGATTTTTTTTTAATGATCTTGACAAATTTGACACCCATCTATGCCGGAAAGTGGTGATACTGGCTGTGAAAATTTCTTAGAGGAATTCCATTGGCTGGGCATATTCTGGCTTTCTGTAGCAGTGTAACTTACATCTACATAATTGATGTGAACTGAACATCAAGTGTATTCTTGTAAGGTGAAGGAAGAGAGGGCCTATGGATTGCACCAGGTTCATGCTTTTCTAGACAGCTTTAACTTGCTGCCTTTTTCGTGATGTTGAACATCTGCCAACCTAAACAAGATCTGCAGAAGTTAAAAATACCCAGGTACCTTACCAGCCATGCAATTACCCATTGCTGACTGCTAATATTTTAAATTGAAAATGAAAATCAACACTGCAACAGCTGGAGTTTGAAACAAAAATAGAAAATATTAAAAACCTTTAACAGGCCAGTAATCTTTTGTGGAAAGCCAAGCAGTTAATGCTTCAGATCCAGGACCCTTCATTGGAATTGGAGAGATGAATGACCCCAGAGCTAAAACATGAACTGTTTGTCCCTGTACAGATACCATCTGATCTTCTGAGTGTTTCCAGCATATTCCATGTTAACTGGTTGTATTGAAAGCTGAGATAGTTGGTTTGAAAGGTCTCAATCAGGACAAGTTATTTTAATTTTCAAATATATATTTGGTAATCACACCCTGCTGAACACTGATCAGATTTCTTGCTCCCTTTCATATAGTAATAGTCCCCTCCAGCATTTATTTTTGCATTGGCTTCATGCACTATTTTGCAAGCTGTGACTTTAATTGCTTTTGCTGATTGCATGCATTTATTCACATGATTATATTTTTCAATGAAAATTTGGCTGACAATATTGTCCTTAGTTTATTATATACTTTGAATTATTTTCTTCAGAGTGATAATGTGGAGAACTAATACTCATCTGTTGACTTATCAAAGCACTTTGGGGATTTTTTTATTGAATGGAAAGTTGACCTGCCCAAATTCCCATTCTTCATTACTAACAGGCAAAATTCCTTCTAAAATACACAAGTTCTTAAAATTAACGTTACTGTTATAATGAATCCATACTTAAATTCACTGTTTGTTTTTGCTCTTCTCATTTGAGCTGTGACTTCCCCCTTGTGGTGAGAATAGATAACTTATACAGTAGTCATAATTCAGAAATGTACATGGAGCTGCAGCTTTGCACAAAAGAAAATGGTAATTTTCTGCTATCATATACACAGTTCTTTCCCCATGCATGATCTATGCTTGTGTTAATGAGAGTAAAATTCAAAGTTAATCAAATATGAACTAAAGCCACAGAAGCTATCCATAGCCAAGTTTTGCTAGTCTCAATATGTTCAAATTAAGAACTATTAGTTGGAAATTTGTTTCAGTTTATTTATCATCCAAGTGTAATTAATATAACCTGACAAAACACTGTTCTCCTATTCACAGTGCAAAACAAACATAATGGACATACAGACAAATGATACAGATGCACAATACATATTTAAATAAATATGATTAATAAATAGTAATGCACGGGGAGTTACTTCAACAGTCATTCAGCAGTATCACTGCCCATGAGAAGATATTGTGGTTTTAGCTCTCATACTTCTGCATCTCTGTCCTGACAGGAGTAGCTGGAAAATGCTGGTGGGTAGGGGTCCTCATTGATTTTGCAAGCCCTCTTTAAACAACATTCGAATAAATCATATTCATGAGGTGGGGGTGGGTGGGAATGGGAAAGGAGACCCCAGTGATTTTCTCTGCCACTTTTATGGTGTGGATTGACCTCCAATCCGATGCTCAACAGCAAACGTCGCACACTGTGATGCAGCCAGCCAGGATGCTCTTGATAGAGCTCCTGTGGAAAGTTGACAGAATGGTAGCCAGTCGCCTTGCCCACCTGAGCCTCTTAATGAAATGCACTCACTGTTGTTCTTTCTTGATGTGAGGAGATGTGGTGTTCCAGGATAGGTCACTTCTTAAGTAGACTCCAAGGAACTTGATGGTCTCCACTCGTCCTTAGTCCTCCTGAAGTCCACAATCATCTCCTTTGTCTTGTCCTCATTTAGACTCAGGTTGTTATTTTCGCATAGTTTCCCACCTCTCCTCTGTATTGTGACTCATTGTTGTGGCTGATGAGGCCATCTACTGTCATGTCATCTGCAAACTTGATGACTCTGTTGGATTTGGATCTAGCATTGTAGTTGTGAGTCAGAAGCATGAAAAGGAGTGGACTGAGCATACAGGCCTGAGATGCACTAGTATCAGCATGATGGTGCTCAGCGTTCTGATTCCAATCTGGACTGACTGTGGTCTTTCAATTAGGAAGTCCAGAATCCAGATACAGAAAGAGTCACAGTGAGGACAGCTTTTCCACCATCCTCTGGGATATCATTGCATTAAATACCGAGCAAAAGTCAATGCCTATAAAGCATTGTTCTCTAGGTGGGTCAGGAAGGAGTGAAGTGACAAGGCTAAAGCATTGTCAGTGGAACTGTTCCATTTGTCGGTGAATTGAAATAGGTCCAGCATCTCTGTGAGGTCTGCTTTGATGTGTTCCATCACCAGATTCATGAAGCATGGCCTCTTAGTGTCACTGTCTTTGATACCAGGATGATGGTAGCTGCCTTGAAACTTTGCATTGTGAAATGGAAGAATTAAGAAAGGCTGAAACTTATGTAAGAGCACTAGTACAGCTGGGCTGAGTGTTAGTCATTTGCCACAACTTCTCCCATAATTTAAATAGATAGGTCAGTGGGAATGCGTATGAAAGAGACAGAAACTTTGCTCCCATCTGGATTAGTAGCCTGAGGTCTGATATTGGGAGATGAGGCTTAAATCAACCCTAAACATTTGGGCCCCTTTGTGATGGCAGTTAGAAACTATATGTATTTGTCTTCAACATTTTATGTCAAGCTCAAAGCTTAGAGTAGAATCTGCATCATATTTGGCAATTGAAAGGCAGAGGTATACAATCCAGTGATCATTGGGGAATAAGAGGTGGAGAGGGTGAGCACATTTAAGTTCTTGGGAGTCACCATCTTGGAGGATCTTTCCTGGACTGAGCACACTAATGGCATCATGAAGAAAGCACATCAGCACCTCTACTTGCTCAAGAGTTTGTGGAGGTTTGGTATGACACTGAAACCCTGGCAAATTTCTACATTTGTGCAGTCAAAAGTGTGCTGATTGGCTGCATCATGGTCTGCCATGGGGATCCCAACATTCCTAAGTGTTAAGCCCTGCAAAAGGTAGTGGACACAGCAGGACATCACAGGCAAAACACTCCCCAGTATCAAGAACATCTACAGGGAATGCTGCTATCAGAGCAGGAGAAATCATCAAAGATCCACACCACCCAGCACATGCCCTGTTCTCACTGCTGCCATCGAGTAAAAGGTATAGGTGCCACAGGACTCCCACCACCAGGTGCAGGAACAGCTGCTATCCCTCACCATCAGACACAACAACAAACTCAATCAGGGACTCATTTAAGGACTATAGGTTGTGCACTTTATTGATTTTTTAATAATTCTCTGCATTGCATTCATTATCTGTGTGTGATGGCAATGAATCTGAAATCTGAATCTGAATTGTAGCTCCTCACAATCGAGCAGAAAGCATTTCTTTAAATTTTCAAGCTGTTGTTCAGGAGCACCCACAAAAACTTTGACAGACAAAGTAAGATGGTTAACTAGTTGGTTCATTGTTATCCTGGCTGTAAGACATTAAAAAAAAATTTGCTGAATTGATACTGGACTACAAAAACTGTTTAAAAGGGAAACTTCTTACTATTGAGAGGAATGAAGATCATGGAAATTCAAATCCAGTTCAAATAGTTAATTTCACTTGGTCCATCTCTGGCAACACAGTCTCCTTTCTTGATCTATTTGTCTCCATCATAGGAGATGAGCTCTTTGCACCTTGTCTCCAACAGGAATTTTATTCCTTTCTACCAGCTTCCCTGTATCCATTACATTTTCTTGCAGAACGATGGTCGTCTGGATCACAATGACCTCCTTTTTCAAAAAGCATTGTTTCCCTTCTACTGCCATCAGTTTAGCTCTCCTCTATTTCCCGTACATCCAGCCTGGTCCCCTTCACATCTAGACCCATCAAGGATAGGATTCCCCTTGTCCTCACCTTCACGCCACCAACCTCTGGATCCCACATATCATCTTCCACAATTTCCACCACCTATAACATGATCCCACCACCAGACACAGACTACTCCTTCCATGACTCCCTTGTCCACTCATCCCTTTCCATCGGTCGTCCCCGTGGTATCTTCTCCCTGTGGTCACCAGAACAGCTCCACACCTCCTCCTTCACTACCATTTGGTGCCCCAAAGAGGCCTTCCACAGGAAGCAACACTTCACTTGTGAATCTGCAGGATCATCTACAAGGTCTAGTGTACCCATTGTGGCCTCCTCTATGTCAGAGGACCAGACACAGACTGGGAGATTGTTTTGTTAAGCATCTTCGCTCTGTCCGATGCAATAGCGGGAACCTCCCGGTGTCTAATCATTTCCACATTGACGTATCTGTCCGTGGCCTCATGCACTGCCAAGTTGAGGCTACCTGCAGGTTGGAGATGCAGCTCCTGTTGTTCCATGTGGGCATTCTGCAACCAGATGGCATTAACATTGACTTCTCCAGTTTCAATTGGGTCCTTCTCTCTCTCTCTCTCTCTCTCTTCTCGCTCTCCCCCCTTTCCCTCCTGTCTCCTTTCCTCCAGCTCCAGAGAGCTATATCCTCCCTTTATCAATTCTTTGCTTTTGTCTCTTATGCTTTTCCACTAATATACACCAATGACCTTTTGCCTGTGGGCTTGTTCTCCTCCATTGCCCCTCCCAACACCATTTAATTCATGCACCTGCCTGTTTTCTGCTCATACCTTGATGAAGCGCTCCAGCCCAAATGCTGCTGAGTTTCTCCAGGACTCTTGTGTCTTGAACTACATTCACAGCTTCAACAGACTTTCTCGTTGAACTCAATTTTCTAATAGCTCTTTGAAATAAAAGAATCATTCCTCAGATTTTCTTACATTGATAGCTATTTTTTGATGAGCTCACACGGTTAAATGATTTTATGTGGTTTATTGGATTGTTTTTCTTGCTTCCAAATTACATCAGCTCCATTCACATAATATTGCTTGCAACAAAAGTTTGCTGTGGCACCATCACCTGATTTAGAACAATAATGAGGAACAGAAATGAGGAAATTGGCTTTTATAAGTGGACCACTAGTTCGTAGACAAAAACTATTATTTTAAAATTTTATGGTAGAATTTTGATTAATGCTTTCAATGTCAATAGTAAAGCTAAATGGCAGATTTGTGTTTTATTTTCTCATATCATTCAATCTAAGGCTGATAAATATTTAAAGGACGATGAATTTTCCATTAGTTAAGGTTAATTTTTCAAATGATGAAATATTTAAATTCAATTTTTGCTGTTGTAAAATAGCAATCTCCTGTCAATTCCCTGTGAAACAGTAATGTCATATTCGTGGTCAGCGATTTATAACCCTTACCTGAGAGAATTCAAATTTTCCTCGAGATTGTGCCTGAGTATACAAATTTTTAAGGCATGCTGAGCCATAGTAACTGTTTAGCAATATTTTTGATCCTAAAAGACTAATTTTAAACACATTTATTGTGATTTTTTTTCTGCTAATATTGTTATGGTAGGGACTATAAATGTATGCTTCATATGTAATGTTTCAATTTCATTTCAGATGTATTGCTTATTTAGCAAGATGAATAATGCTGAAAGATTAAATTAAAAATCACATTTTCTTTCTAGTTACATTGCGAGTATCATTTAACATGATTGGCTGATCATCTGGCTGGCTAATGTCCCAGCTGCTGAATGCCAGAGATTCCCTTGAATTGATACCAAATTACAACATCCATTGGAAAAGGAGAACTTCTCACTTCAGAGACTCTGAGATCATCATGGAGAGATTACAATCAGCAGCTTCTGCAGTCTTTCTGCTTCATATACATTAAACTCTATGACCGTAGCTTAATTGAAACTCAATGTAATCTGTTACAGGAAGCACATTTAAAGAAAATTAAATCAACATAACAAAACAATAAATCTAGGTCATTATTTATTGGACATTTATTTCCCTGATTCATTTAATATCCATTTTTTCCTTCTTGTTAATGATTCCCCTTGAATTTAAAATATCCTTTCATAAAAACATAAGAATTGGGAGCAGGAATCGGTTATCCAATCCATCGAGCCTGCTCTGCCATTCAATGAGATGATGGCTGATCTGATGATAGGTTCATCTCAACCTACCTGCTTTTCCCCTATCACTTAATTCCTCTACTATATAAAAATCTATCTAAACTTGTCTTAAATATATTTACTTAGGTAACTTCCATTGCTTCAATGGGCAGCGAATTCCATAGATTCACCATCCTCTGTGAAAAGCAGTTCCTCCTCATCGCCATCCAAAATCTACTACCCTGAATCTTGAGGCTATGTGCCCTACTGATGAAAACAACTTACCAATCTATATCTTGTCTATGCCTTTCATAATTTTATATGTTTCTATAAGATCCCCTCTCATTCTAAATTCCAGTGAACACTGTGCCAGATGACTCAATCACTCCTCATAGGCTAACCCTCTCATCTCTGGAATCAACCTGGTGAACCGCCTCCAAAGCCATTACCTCTTTCCTCAAGTAAGGAGACCAGAATTGTATGCAGTACTCCAGATGCGCCCTCACCTGCTCCTAAATTCAATCCTTCTACCAATGAAGGCCAACATTCCACTTGCCTTCTTGATAACCTGCTGCACCTGTAAAACAACCTTTTGTGATTCATGCACAGCATTTCCAAGTCCGTCTGTATGGTAACATGTTGCAATGGCTTGCCGTTTAAATAATAATTTGATCTTCCATTTTTCTTTCCAAAGTGTATAACCTCACATTTACAAATCCATCTGCTAGATCCTTGCCCACTCACTTAACCTGTCTATATCTCTCTGCAGATTCTCCATAACCCCTGCACAATTTTCCACTCAATTTCATGTCATCAGCAAACTTAGATATACTACACTCTTTCCTCTATTCCAGATCATTAATGAATATCATGAAAAGTTGCGGGCCCAGCACCAACCCCTACAGTACCTCGCTCACCACCGATTACAACCACTGATTGTAATGCCACAATTCCTATATCTCCACACACTTCTTGGTTAAGCAATCCTCTATTCATGCTAATACATTACCTTCCCCCCCACCAACTCAATGGATCCTTATCTTATATACAAGTCTTCTATGTAGCACCTTATCGAAAGCCTTCTGGAGATCCAGGTAAACAATGTTCATCTCTATCTACCACACTTGTTATATCCTCAAAGAACTCCAGTAAGTTTATCAAGCAGGACCTGCCTTTGCTGTATCCACGCTGTGTCTGCCTGATGGATCCATGTCACTCCAGATGTCTCGCTATTTCTTCTTTAATGATACCTTCAAGCATTTTCCCAATTACAGATGTGAAACAAACCATCCTACAGTTCTCTGACTTTTGCTTACATTCTGTTTTGAATAGTGGCATGACATTTGCCATTTTCCAATCCACCGGGAACTTCAAGTTCTCTAACTATTTGGTGTTGCAAGAGGAACACAATGTTTCAGGCTGATTAAATCAGTCTGTAATCAAATCATTCTATCTGGTGGGTGTGTCATCAATGTCATTAATCCTGGCTGCAGCTAGATCAGTATTCTACTTAACTAATTGAACAGCAATGGCAGATAAGAGCAAGGTCACCACTCCCCTTAGTATTTATGCTTCTGGCACCTTACAATTTTTCATGGATTACAATGACAATGTAGGTGGCCATTTTGCCATCACAAAACCAAGGAATTTTCTGACACTCATTCCATCATATGGTCTCACAGCAACTGGCACTAGATCCATGGTGATTTACTGGTTTTCATCATATTTCTGGCATCCTGATATTTTAGATATTTGTTGGCTGGTGTTAATAACCATGAAGCATCTGCAATCCATAGATTATGTCAAATCCAAGCAATTACATTACTTAAGTGCATAGTTTGTCGGTTGGAGACATTTTGTATTAAATCGCATGATACTTTAATTTTGTGTCAGTTTCTTAATTTATATTGTCTCCTGCTCGGCACTCCTTGGAGATTGAGGATGTTTTGCTTCCGCTCTGATTTTGTGAGACTCATCTGGATGAGTGGCCTAGGATGGTATTCTTCAGAATTTGGAAGACTGAGGAGTGATCTCATTGAAACTTACAAACATCACAGGTCTCCACAGGATAGATGAATGGTTTCCTCTGGTGAAGGAGTCCAGCATCAGAGATCACAGTCATCAGAGTGGATGGACTTTTGGGGCTGAGATGAGTAGAAATGTCTTCACTCAGAAGATGGGGAACCATTGAAATTCTATATCACTGAGGTTTATGGAAGTTCAGTCAGATTTTACTCAAAACAAATATTGATACATTTTTGGGCATTAAGAGAATTGAGGGATGTGGACATGGTACTTAAATACAGTTTAACTTCAGGTTTATTGTCACAAAATATCTTGTTCAGTGAGAAGCATTCTTCTGTGAACAGGCTAACAGATCATCTCTGACATTAATACAGTGGTGTAAAGAGTGTAGGATTACATTGTAAAGGAAGACCAAGCAAGGATGGCATGATTACACTGTATTCAGGTTCATTCAAGATGACTGTGGGGAAGAAACTGTCTTTAAGCCAGTTGTACATACTTTCACACTCTTAAGCCTTCTTCCCAATAGGAGGAGGGGTAAGAGAGGATATCTGGGATGTGATGGGTGCTACAGTACATTGGCTGGCTTTACATGGAAAGGCAGGAAATTTGAGGTATGTTCTGAGCAAATTTCACTGCCTTCTACAGCTTCTTCCGATCTTGGGCAGAGCAGCTCCCATCCCATCTGTAATGCTTGCAGCAAGTATATTTTTTCTGGTGCATCTGTAGAAGTTATTGAAGGATATGCTGAACTTCCTGTCTTCTAAAACAAAATAAGAAGTGTCAGTACACTTGAATGCCATGTCAATGTTATTGTCCTAAGTCAGTTCATTGGAGATATTTATCCCTAAAAACTTGAACTGTCTACTCTTTAGATTAAGTAGACTCTGTCCCCACTCCTGAATTCAGTGATTATCACCTTCATCTTACTGATGTTGAGTTATTTTGGCACCATTCTACTAAATGTTCAGTCTCTTTCCTTTTCTCATCAATATTTGGTATCCGAACTTCTACTGTGGGGTTGGCATCAAATTTGAAATTAGAGTTGGAATGATATTTAGTTGTGGTTGTAGATGGAGTATAGTAGGGTGTGCTGATATTGAGTGTTATCATGGAGGAGATGTGGTTAGATAAACTGAGTGTCTGTGAATTTGCTTCCTGTGCTCCCTCACCCTCTGCAGCCGCACAGACTCCTTTTTGATCCATCAGCAGCCCGAGCTCTAGATCCAAACCTCTGACATTATCGAGAGGCCTGCAGCCCCCAAGACCCTTCGGGAGCCCTTCTTGCCTTCAGGACCCTCTCTGATCCCAACTCCGATACCTGGTTCCCATGAGCCAGTCTCCATCAACCCGCAGCCTTTGCAGGTCCACCATACATGTCGCCCACAGCCTGTAAGGGTCCTGTAATCACAGTGCCCCTTGCTGGTCCACTGCTGTAGTCACTATTATGTAGGGTCTTTTCTTCCCCCTTCTCAACAGAGAGGTGTTCTCCCATTTCTGGTGCCCTGTGCCAGTCCGATGCTCCATGGAATCTGCAATACCTCGATGGCAACACCCGACCATGTCAGATATTTGGGTCTGGAACTCAGGTGCTGATGAATTGAACAGGAGTCTGTTTGAATGCAAAGGCTGTCGCAACACTGAAGATGAATCCATGGACACTCAGTGTCTCTGATGGGTCTCTCTACTGCATGTTACATTTTTAATGTATTACTATGTGTATAAAACCTTGATACTCATCTTCATTGATGGTGATCTATTAATCAAAATGTCATGGATCCAGTTCCCGGAGAGGAGTGCGGGTTGGGGGGGGGGGGGGGGGAACACTGAGGGCTAAATTCCCAAGTTTGAGAATAGGTTTGCAGGAAACTATGTATTGAAGACAGAGCTGTAATCTATGAACCATAATCTAATATAGGTGTCCTTGGCAGCCAAGTACTCTAGAGCCAAGTGGAGGGTTTAGGAGATAGCAATGGATGTGGATCTGTTTGGCAAATTGAAGTGAGTGAAGGTTGGCTGGTAGGCAAGAGTTTATGCCAGTCTCTCAAAGTACTCTGTGATGATGCACATCAAAATCTCTGGTCACAAGTTATTTAGGCTCATTCTTGTACCTTTTTTCAGCAGGGGTATGAAGCTAGTGGGGACTAGGGCCTGTTGAAGGCAGAGATTAAAGATACCTGTGAATGCATCCACCAGATGATCAGTGCAGCCTCTCACAAAACATCCCATCCTCCATTTGGGCCAATCAATAGAAGATCAATTATGATCGTGAAGTATGTCAGTGCAAATTTGAATGGTCATGTAGAATGTTGTTGCTCTTAATTTCTATGTTCCTATGTTCAACTAAAAATGGTTATTAGATATTCAGCACAAAATATTTGTTACTTTGTATGTACTATAATGCCCGAAATGTAGATATGGCTCAATTACTGCAACTAAGATCATCTTGTTTTTTTTAAATTTTATTTATACATTTAGAACCACACAAATAAAGCACATAATTAAAAAAAATTCAAATCAATGCAAATACATGTGGCATATAAAAATAAAAAGATATAAAATCTCCCCCCTTCTATCCCCTACAGAGAAAAAAGAAAAAGAAAGTGAAAAAGGGTCAAGAGGGGAGCCTCTTACTTCATAGCTTCTTATAGTATACCAAGACCTTAAGGAGAAAGGAAAGGCCTAAGCCTCAGTTAAATATTCCACCCATATTTTGTAAATAAGAGCTCCATATCTTCCAAAATATATAACATTTATCTCTTAAATTGTAAGTAATTTTCTCAAGTGGTATACAACTCCAGACTTCAGTATGCCATCTTTCTATACCCAGATCTGTGTCAGCCTTCCAAGTTATGGCAATACATTTTCTTGTTATTGCTAAAGTAATTTGAACAAACTTGATACATATTCATTTTCAACTTTGGTTCAAAGTTCTTAATATCACTCAATAAATATAACATTGGATCCTGTGGGAATTTAATCCCCAATATTTGTTGATAATGTTTCCATATATTGTTTTGATCATTCACAACTTAAATTTTACAATGTTTTACGACCTAAATGTTGATACAAGATTTGGCATTGAATAAATATCCTGACTTCATAATTTTTTTCCCAAATTGAAGAACTTGGGCATATTCTGCCATTAATGTTGGGCACCAGACATATCTTTCTCTTCACTTACTGTGTTCTTATTGTCCAGTGGATCAAGGGTACTCTTCAAATTTCTCTCTGTGTTGTAGTCACAAATTATTGTGCTGCTCCATTCATCCTACTATACCCTGAAGGGTAATGTTCAAATCACATTTTGAAATGATTTCTTCATGTGTTAAATTAGGATATATTCTTCTTTAGCATAATCTTTGTCAAGTGCAGGTTATCTTTTGAAATAGTTCACAGGATTAAAATTAAGCTTTGACATTAAGCTATCATAGGTTATATATTCCCAGATTTCTTCTTCTTTTTCTTCTTTGGCTTGGCTTCGCGGACGAAGATTTATGGAGGGGGTAAAAAGTCCACGTCAGCTGCAGGCTCGTTTGTGGCTGACCAGTCCGATGCGGGACAGGCAGACACGATTGCAGCGGTTGCAAGGGAAAATTGGTTGGTTGGGGTTGGGTGTTGGGTTTTTCCTCCTTTGCCTTTTGTCAATGAGGTGGGCTCTGCGGTCTTCTCCAAAGGAGGCTGCTGCCCGCCAAACTGTGAGGCGCCAAGATGCACGGTTTGAGGCGTTATCAGCCCACTGGCGGTGGTCAATGTGGCAGGCACCAAGAGATTTCTTTAGGCAGTCCTTGTACCTTTTCTTTGGTGCACCTCTGTCACGGTGGCCAGTGGAGAGCTCGCCATATAATACGATCTTGGGAAGGCGATGGTCCTCCATTCTGGAGACGTGACCCATCCAGCGCAGCTGGATCTTCAGCAGCGTGGACTCGATGCTGTCGACCTCTGCCATCTCGAGTACCTCGACGTTAGGGGTGTGAGCGCTCCAATGGATGTTGAGGATGGAGCGGAGACAACGCTGGTGGAAGCGTTCTAGGAGCCGTAGGTGGTGCCGGTAGAGGACCCATGATTCGGAGCCGAACAGGAGTGTGGGTATGACAACGGCTCTGTATACGCTTATCTTTGTGAGGTTTTTCAGTTGGTTGTTTTTCCAGACTCTTTTGTGTAGTCTTCCAAAGGCGCTATTTGCCTTGGCGAGTCTGTTGTCTATCTCATTGTCGATCCTTGCATCCGGTACCGCACGGATGGCAGTCTCTTCAATCTGAGGCGCCTGCAAGCTCACACCAAGACACAAGAGAAACTTGTCCGTGAACTACTCTTTGCAGATGATGCCGCTTTAGTTGCCCATTCAGAGCCAGCTCTTCAGCGCTTGACGTCCTGCTTTGCGGAAACTGCCAAAATGTTTGGCCTGGAAGTCAGCCTGAAGAAAACTGAGATCCTCCATCAGCCAGCTCCCCACCATGACTACCAGCCCCCCCACATCTCCATCGGGCACACAAAACTCAAAACGGTCAACCAGTTTACCTATCTCGGCTGCACCATTTCCCAGATTTAGTTTTTGCCTTAAATGTTCTATCTGCATATAGAACCGGGAATTCAGTTTATCACAAGGACTTGCTGGAACATTTCATAGATGTGAAAACAATTTTCTTTTAGAAGTGATAGAGGGTGTAGTTCAATACTGATAATGCTTGACCAGGGAATTAGGATTTTTATTGTCAGAATCATAGGCACATTATCTGTGATCATACGGCACTGAGGGAGATAAGGGTTAGTTTATGTCACAATAAAATTTCTGTTCCTCTATCTATTATCCTTTTTATTATTATCCCACTACCTCTTACTACTGAAATTTTAACCTTAAATAACAAATAGGGATTATTTACAAGTGATATTCAACTCTGGATTAAATATTCTCACTGGCGTTATCATACTGGTGAATGATATTGTAATGGAGGATTTAGACCAGTTTATGCAAGAATGTATGCATGTGAATCAGATGACATAATCTAATTTACACCATGGAGCCCAGAGATGCATGTGAATCAGATTAATCTTCCTGCTTGATTGGTTTGTTGGTTGCAGACTGTCCTGTCAGGTGAGACCTTGAAGAGAAGTAAACCATTTATTCAGGGTGATGGGCTCTGATTAAGGAATTTTTGGGTAATATAAGCCATGGTCCCGCTGCTGACGTTTCAGACTCTCTGAGGGGTGGAAATGTCTCTCAGCAAGAAGAAGAACTTCTAGAGTCCAACAAAGGTCCTGGTCAGGGAAGGTGGAGAAGCTGTTACCGGCGCCCCAACAACCTACTACATGTGTGCGGTCGTTGCCTCGCTTCGGCAGTTGGGAGCAGTCCAGGCATTGATAAGTATAATTGGGAAGGGCTTGCATATTGTAGTTTGAAATCAGCTTTAGATTTAGTAATAAAGATTTGTATAAACTGAAGTGCTCTCGGCGTGTGTCTGTTTTCTTTCGGTAGCTCAAACACTGTGACCAATCTAAAATGAACAAAGTGAGAGGTACAAGTTTACCAGGACAGATATGCATGCTATATATATATTAAACAAGAAGGTTTTATATAATGCATCATGGATAAAGAATAAATAGAAAATATTTTATATCTAACTACTCTGGTTTATTACTGTACATTTTGCACGTTTCTCAAATGTTATGAAACAGGATCACTTTAACTTTTGAGATGTTGTCCAATAGCCAGAAAAACCTGAACTCCTGGAACAACAATAATGCAGACAGCTGGCACACAACTTACATCATTTCCTGCTATCTGCTGATGTGAAGTGGGATGGTATCAGGTGAAACAGGTTGTGATTCCAAACACCTTGAGCATAAAAATTGCAGCAAGGAAACATTGCTCACAAATAACATGCAAAATATAGCCTTTTCCACAGTAGATGCTTTCACCTGGCTGCAGGAAGAAAACTACCCTTTATAATCTTGTGAGGATCTCTTTGCACATGAGAGTACAGGACACCATATAGAATACAGTGGGAGAGTTCCAAAAGTGGGACTTTCAGAAATTTCCATGAGCAGTTTTCATCCATCTTACACCGAGGATAACAATTTCAAAGAAAACTGGAGTCACATGAGATGCTGAAATCTCCCAGGGCTTCAGATGACTTCACAATTCTGGCTTAAGCCTGGCATAAAAAAAGACTCCTTCAATTCCTGTTCAGTGCCTTGCCTCAAAGCCCCAAATCACATTAAAATTGTGAAATAATATGAAGCATCAGACTTCAGTTTGAAATTGAGATTCATTTAAGTTGGATGCGAAGGCTGAATAATTTCTCAACTACGACCTGATGTTTATTTGTCTATCTGCTTAGTTATCAAATGGGATCATATTTGAGATGGTTTGGTGTTGTTTGGGCATGTTGGTTTACAATATATTTTTTTAAGCCATGACCTTACAATGCAGTCCAAAAGTGCACAGTTGTTTTGTAACATTTTCATAAAATCAAATAAGTAAAATATAACTCAATATGAGATGCACAGTTCTTTGTAAATGAGAGTAAAATTAATTATGGTGAATTGGTGCTTTCCACCATAGGCAACAAACCAAGACCTGGGTTCCCAGTTAATTAGAATCCTGGTTCTGTATTATGTCTCTTGTTGCAGGCAATGGTGAATGTAAAGGAGGGGAATGTCAGTGCTACTCGAGCTGGCATGGTGAAAGCTGTAACTGTTCTTCATCCCTGATGCCCTGTAGGACAGACCAGGGTCAGATCTGCAGTGGAAGAGGGGCATGTATCTGCGGCACCTGTCGTTGCACTGAGTCCAGAGCCTCCGGCCCTTTGTGTGAGGTTTGTCCCACGTGTGAAAATTCCTGTGAAAATAGCCGGTATGCTTGTGAAATTCTCATATATTCATTATTTCAATTTTGATCTAATATGTACTGAAAATAATTTATACTACGTACTTTGGCTGATGACTAACTTACTTTCCTTATCAGCTCAGGCAGCCAAAAGAAATCTGTTCTGAGGTAAATTTACATTACGTACTTTGGCTGATGACTAACTTACTTTCCTTATCAGCGCAGGCAGCCAAAAGAAATCTGTTCTGAGGTAAATTTACATTATTGCGTATTTTGGCTGATGACTAACTTACTTTCCTTATCAGCTCAGGCAGCCAAAAGAAATCTGTTCTGAGGTAAATTTACATCGACAATGACCATACCACACAAGCAAAAGTAACCATAGGAAGAACTACTTGTCATTGAACTCTCAAATGTTTAAAATAATTTTAACTTTGTTTACAATTTAGTTTTCACATCATTTACAGGGTAATAAATAACTGCCACATTGTGTGATCTTGAGGATCACAAAACAGAGGAGACAACATGGAGATACTATTCCCTATGTTGTAAGCAGGTCTACCTCCATTCAGGGTTGAGTGCTGCCATGGACTTCCTCTAAATTTCTCCTAGTCCCTTGCTGTAACTTCTAAAATGGATGCTGTTTTATTATTGCAACTGTCATTCACCATATCCACAGCATTGCTCCCAGAATTATAGAAAACATTCTTTCCTATTCACGGGTTCAGTCTTCCTTTTCACCATCCTGTCCATCAATAATTAATAGGCTTTTTCCTCCTCCTTTCATCCTCTGAACCATGGCCAATCTTTCTCGCTAACATCACAATTCCCTGAACATTCTGCTTAAGATACCTCTGAAACCAACCCACATTCCTCAGCCTCTCTCCTTGATCAGCACCAAAAGCACTCTTACCCCATTTCTTGCCCCAATAATTGATGTGATCTTTCAGTACCCCATTGCCCTCATGTAAAATGTTAGAAATGCTGTGGTCATCATCTTTAGTCCTTACCACTTACACCCTATCTCGAACAAACTCAAATTGCCTTAAGAGCCTTGAGTGTCTCAATTTATCACTATTTTAATAATATATTTTTCCAGTAATGAGTTTATGTACAAATCATGCAAAAAATGAATTTTACTTTGTTTGATTATAGCAGCAACAATTAGTTATTAGATCAGGCAGTTCTGTGTATGATTCACCCGAGTGCAGTGGTTTTTGACAAGCACCTAATGATATCATAGGTCACACAATTTCCTTCGCTGCCAACGAAAATCAGAATCTTTGGGGATAAACCAATGACCTTACTGTTAATTCACAGAAAAATGTGGGTTGTAATCATACACAGGGTTGAAGAATACATCTCCTGGCTGCAGTTTTCAAACTCTGAAAAATAAATAGCATAACTAATGTTAAATATCAATGCTGAGCTGCCAGCTGTGATCAATGGCCCCTTGATCAATCTGTGCTGCGCACTGGTTTGGGGCCCACTTGGGCCCAGAAATTGAGCAGGCCCATTCCAAGTGAATGGGGATAGCCCATGTTCACCACCTTCCTCAAACCATGCATTTTACCTTGCAGGCCTTCTTGCAGCAAATCTGTACCTACCATGTTGAAGTATTATTGCTGCGCTGACTGCCTTCCTGGTGGTCAGCACAGCAATAATACAGCAGCTGCAAGTTCTGCCCACAACTCCATATTGCAACTGTGTTGATTCCAAAGCATGAAACTCTGTGCAAATCCCCAGAGCAGTCCAAAAGTTCACCATTGCTTCATTTCCCTTGATGACATTGCTCAATAGGAAAAAAAAGCCAAATTTTATTCTGCAAATTTCAACTGATGCATTTCCACAGCTTCAAGGAAGGCAGTTCCAAGTTTCCATTTGTGTTTCATTCTGAAATACTACCACTGCAGCAAGAGTGAATCAGATTCAGTGCTAAACAATTTCAGATAAGGGCCACAATGCAGATTTTAAAAGCCATTTTTTAAGATTCAAGAGGTTTGACAGCAATCACTCAAGAGTCCAGAAAAGCAGAAAATGAAAAAAAAACTGCAGCTGCTCGAAATTTGAAATAAAACAGAAAATGATAAAACAGTCATCTGGTCAGGCAGCTGGTGTGAGGTGTGAAACAGAGTGAATATTTCAGTTCGGAGAACTTCAGCAACCTGAAAAGCTCAATTCACTAACCTGCCAAAACAAATCCAGATTAAATGAAATCTGCAATCGCTCTTTAGTATCTTTGTTTGCTGCCCAGAAATCAGGGTCAAATGTCTAATAAGAAGTGTTTTGAGCACCTTGTACCCACAATGTGTGTACTTGGTTGTGTTGGAATGATACCAGATTTGGCTGAAGACATTTCACATAGGTATAAACTCACAAATGAGACAGCTAACTATGTATATTTAAATTCATGCTTCTCTCTAACTTTTCCTTTCTAGGAAGTGTGTGCAATGTCATGTATTAAACTACTGGGCAGTGTATCCTGCCAATTGCAGCATCTCGTGTCCTCAAATGGTGGTTGTGGACCAAATTTCAGGTATTTCTGTACTTTGTTGTTTTCTGCTGAATTTAATTTGGAGGTTATGAATTGAGTTTAAATTTACAATAAAATAAATGGATCCACAAATACACACTGCCTTGGGGGCTCTATTTCAGAGATATTTTATTACTACTCAGTTCTGCCCCAATATAATCTATCCAGGCTGCCAGACTTTGACAACAGATTTACTTTATTCCTTTATAGTGATACTACTTGTGTGAGATAAACAACTTCATTTGTGTCCTGAGATAAATCTTCAAATAGAGTGAGACTTCAGGAAATTCCTTGCATAATATTCATGATATTTATAACTTGGAAACAAGCGTGCTAAAAACCAACATGCTCGAAGTACACAGAAAGCAAGGCAACATTTGTATATAAAAAAAATAACATTTCAAGCAATAATAATTCATAATGATTTAGGTATACCAATAACATGGTATTGTGGCAGAATTGAACACTAATCTGCATGTCAAATATTCTGAACATTATATGAACAGTTGAATCATAATTTTGTTAAGACAATGAAAAGAGAGAAAGTAATATGTTAGATGTTCATTCTTAGCAGAAATGCCAATTTTGGATCACTCACCACCCCACCTACTTAAAATATGCATGTCCCATCAATGTTGGACTGCTGAAGAATATATACTGGTTTGCTATTCAATATCAATTTGTTTATTATCATGAGTAATGTTGGTTGTCTCCTGACTTCACTGAAACTGAATTTCAAAAGCGTGCTAAATATAATTATGTTATTACATGTATAGATCACGCAACAGCAGGCAAAATTCTGTTCTGCAGTACACCAAAAAAAATCAAAGATTCTTGGAATTTCCTCAGAAATTTGAAGAAATGCCCTCAACCTCTTTGATTTTGTATTCAGGTAAATGAAATGGGAAACCTTCAGTAGAAAACTATCACAACCCCATTTTGCTAATTATGTCATTTTATATTTCATTGTCAGAATCTGAGGAAGAAAACTCTCAATACTGTGTTTTTCAAGCAAATGATAAATGGTTATATAAATTTAAAATGGTAGCAACTAACACTGAAAAAGAACTCCTTTACATATTGGAAAACCCAGGTGAGTCTTTTATGCAATTGTAAAAGAAAATTAAACTTGTCTGAATGCTTTAAATCACTTCTTTATTGTTAATACTTTTATTATATTTAATTAATTTTCATTTCACTCAATGGATTATTTGAAGCAATAGAGTCTTGCAGCTTAGAAACACACCAGACTACTTAATATCCCTGTAGCAATCATCGTATCCCAATACGAATCCCATTTACCAGCACTTGATCCATAGGCTTCTATGCATTGGCGATTCCAATGCTTGTCCAGATATGATATGGATATTGTGAGAATACCTGGCTCCACCACCTTCTTAGGCAATACTTTGCATGATACACCCTCCCTCTGGGTGAAAAAATAAATGACCACATTGTGGTTTGGTGATTGCCTTAAGGGAACTCCTAAAATGTATTATTAATTGAATCTTAGATTAGAAAATATTAATCTTGGAAGTATAGTTTTGATTCTACAACAAAATCTTAATTTATGAAATCTCATTTATAATTGCATTCCCTCATTAATATTGCTGTCAATAAAAGTGTTCAGAAACTAATTTTGTGCCATCTGTATTTGACCTTTTTCATTGACATGACAGTACTGAGAAATGATTCCTCTCCATATGAATGCAAATGAACACAAAAACAATTTTGTCAAAATAAAGGCAAGTGTGGTTAATTTGAAGTCATGGTTTGCTCAAAAAAAGGAATGAGTTATCTAAACGTTATTTAAACAAGTTTAAAATCATCTCTATTGCTTCTAAACCAGTGCTAAGTTAAATTAACAGATAGTTTGAATTTATTATTTTTGAATACCAAGGAAATGAATCTTAAACCAATGGAATCTGTGAACCCACATCAGTGAAGTTGCATTCTGAGGTCTACGTTTCTTTCATTTGTAGTGCAAAGGGAGAATACTTGCAAAAGGGGTGAATTATTGTGATTCGATGTTCAATGTAAATTAATTGAGATCATCTCAAATATTTGTGAACATCTTATCACATAAGATTCAGTGAAATTTAAGTGTGAAATATTTCTGTTTTAGATACTTCTACAGGCTCTAACTTACATTATTATTTTACAGAATACTATCCTAGACACAAGATTCTTGTGACATTTCTTATCTTCTCTGCTGGTACAATTATCACAGGATTAATTATTGTGATGGTAATCAGGCAAATAATGATGCTTTGGAATTCAAATGAACCAGCCCCCCCTGGAAACAATTGCAAGGTATCTCCTCCACAAAAGGTAGAATTAATAGGCTATAGATTTACAAATCGTCAGAAAGTGTAAAGTTGTTTAGATTATTTCAGGTCATTCTGAAGGTTGAACTGTAATAAAAACACAGCAAAAATAGTGCAGGATTCCAAATTGTTTAATAGGCTATCAAACCAATGATCAGATCATAAAAATGAAGATGGCAATGGTCATTCCATTTGAGGTCACCCAGCAACACTGTCAATCACTAATTATATTATCCAATTATCACAGAATAACTTGAAGATGTCTCCAGCATTACCAATAAACAACATCTGCCCCTGGTTGCTGATGCAAATAAGGCATCAGAATTGAAAAATGCAGTACATTTGAGTGGAATGTAAAAATGGTTGTTGATTCATTTTCAATTGTTTGAAATTTCTAGCCTCAAGTAATTTTCAGACCTCAGTGTTAATTGCTATCCATTAATAACACTTTCTAATCTCGATCTGTTTATATTTCAAACTTGTATAGTTCTAATTTCCCCTAATAGCTCAGCTTAATTTGGCCAGTTTCTTCATTTTCCTTTGATACAATTTACATATACAGCACTCTCTCTTTGTCACCCCCTATTAAGTCTGGAAACCTTAACTTGGTTCAGTCTTATATATTTCAGTCCTGTGAAATGGAATTTTCACTGAAAGACCTGCTTCCACGTAGCTGAATAGTGTTTATTTTACAAACACAAGATATTTGTTGGTCAGCAAGATGTCAAATTTTTGTCAAATATTCTGACTTTAATAACCCTAAATGTATTATATATAATTTAGACTCAGCCTAATGCAAAGTAAATGTGAATTAAGGTCATAAATGTAGTGACCATGCAAAATTCTAGCATTTTATCAAAACATTTTATTTGATAATCTACTGTACTTATGAGAACTATGACTTTTGGAGCCACCAATCTCTGTGCAATATAATATTTGTAAGTAAAACACTGGAAATAATAGCAATAATATCTTGATTTCAATTGTCACAACAAAAGTACAGCATTACAAAATCAGGATCTTTGAAACTAACTTTCAAGGTGATAAATACTGTGATAGTTTAATACCTACAAAGCAGTTTCACGTACGTTTACTGTCTGTTAGATTTCTGATCATTTTGGATTGCTATTTATGTTTTAAATGTTTTGAAATTGTCAATGTATTTTCAATAAATAGAGTTAAGCACATAATGGTTTTATGAAGTAACGTGGGGATAAATTTCCCTTGTCACCAAGCCTAATTTGCTGAAACAGCCATATAAACAACTGCTAATTTTGCTGTTTCTTAAGCATTTGCTTGGCTTTTTCACCAAAATTACAGGATGTATTTCAGAAAATGCAAGAAAATATCTTTTTTTAATCTCTTTACATTTTTAGAAGAAAATCGTGCTGTATCAGAATTATTCGCAGGAAATTTCCATGCATGAAATTTTTGCCCATTTAAAAATTAACTTCTACCATTTGCCTTCTATTACTGTGTGTTTATTACAATCTGTTGTTTTATTGGAAGAGGTTCCTTAAACTTATAATCAATACACTATCCCAAACCTTGGAACTGAGCCTTGTCCAAAGATTGCTGGTATTTAGTTATATTGATATCTGCTCATATGTTATCCATTTTAATGAAAAATGCCCCATTCACCATCTGTTATTTTCTGTTCCTGTGCTATTTTTATATTTATATCCAATCCCGAACTAAAATCCCCAACTTTTCACCATGTGCATCATTATCTTCAATAATTAATTTTAACAATAAACAAAGAGAAGCAGAAAAATATTGGAGTGGATCAAGGATCCTTCATGCACCTTATTTGAATTTGCATTTTACTCAACTACTAATACAATTGGTCTTAAAGAAATGTTTGAATTCTGTTTTAAACCTTTATTATTCATTCAGAAGCAGAATCTTCAACAGGATATTCATCTTGAGTTAATCATATATTTAAATGATACCATTTAATATTTTGATTGTCAATATGTACTTGTCCTTATGTACAAGTGCAAACATTTAAACTTTCTTGTTTATTGGCATAATCCCTTGTTCTTTATAACTGTGAATCTCACTATGATGCACCGTGAGCATTCTGTTCATGAAGTCGGGAAAGAATCAACATTCAACCTTATTATTTATCTTAAATGATCTTTAACTGAGTGAAAAGCAAGAACAGCTTTTCAATTCTGATAAAGTATTTATGCTCATTGTTACATGAAAAGGGTTCCCCTCATAGGATTCTCCTCATTGACCATTCATTTCTAGCATTATTTTGCATATTGTGAACCATTATTGTTTTGTCATTGCATTTAAATATCCTAGACCACAATGGTCAAAGAAGATTTGATCAAATTACACTTTCCACTGCATTATTTCAGCGGGGCATTGTTTTAAATGAATAGTTTAATATCTACACTAATGTTTAGAGGAATATCAACTGATGTGTGATGTGTTTTTTTTAAACTAATATTGGGGTTTAATTTTCATATACATTTTGCGCTCTCACTCATAATTAACAATATAATTATCATGAAGGTGTTGGTTTGAGAGACATTATCTGTCTGAGCATTAATTGTATAAATAATTCTTTAATCAAACTGAGGAAAACATAATCAGAACTATTTCATCTGCAATTTGCACATTAGCTTTTCCCACAATCTACTCACCTCCCATTCCTAGATAAGCGAAAATCCCAGGCTTTTCATTTTCTCAACCATGTTACAATCTTCCACATATCTAAAATGTGCAATAATACTACTGATGGAATGGAAATGGTATAATATAAATGTAAGCTTTCAGTTGATCAACACAACCTGACCTGCAATAATATTTGACCAATTATTTTGCAGTAATTCATCTAATGTACAAGAGTCAATGGTTAACACTGTGCACTTTAGAAAACAATATAATCAGCAATTGATGGAACTGGTACAATTTCTCACCTTAATTCGAGAAATAATGAAATGGCTGTAAAATGTCAATCCTAAATTCTGAAAGACTTTAAACTTGCACTAACAATTAATTGAACTTTTCATATTTATTTTGAATTCTGATGAGTAGAATAAATGGTCATTTATTGCCGACTTTTATTAATTTATTTTAATTTCTCTGTTTTCAAGATTTTTATGTTTGCAGTTGTTGGCTGTAAATTAACTATCTCAAAGAATCTACGTCAATAGTTAACATATGTTAATATGTTGTTTATTCCTGCAGTCTAACAAATTGATGTATTGATTTCCAAAATTGCTGCTAATTAGTCATTGCATGCTGCGAATGGCTTTTAATTAATTCCCTCTAAATGTCAGATAGAGAAACTGAACATGTAAAATGGATGAAATTTGATTAGTTAATAAGGGTTTATTGTTCAAACATAATAAATGTCAAGGAAACTTGTGAAAAATATATTACTCGAGGCCTCTAAATTATTTCTGAAAAAGAAGAGGAAATCCAACTTTCATGCCAAACTTTGCATGCAATTTGATGGCTTCAACTGGCCATCCAATTATGTTCGATTCTCACCCTACATTTGATGCTATGTGATCTATATTGTCCCCCAAAAAATGTATCTTTCTCAAAATTAAATATATGTGACTATCCCTTTGTATTTTTATGAAAATATATTCAGTGAAGAAAATGTTAAACTCACATCAAGAATCATAAAGTTCAAGGTTTTTTCTTCTGAGTACTTCATGTTTCTGCTATGCTGCAGATGGTAGAATATGTGCAATTGAAACAATGCATGCCTGCATGCAGTGTCTATGATGTATACGGTAACTATGCAGACAGACAAGCTACCTACATGCTAGGCCTACTTTGGCATTATTTAAAAGGGATCTGCCAGATAAGGTCTCCGTTCAATCCAACAATGGATACCTACGTCAGGCATGTTCTCAAGTTAAAAGCTTAAAGACAACAAAAAAGTCGGGATAAAAATTTACCCCCATGATTGACATTTCTCATTGGATACAATGCCTCTCTTCCCTGAACTTCATGTCCCCATCTTTTGTATATTGAGCACCATCCCAAATATTTGGGAGACAACCAAAAAATATGTATTTTGTTGCTGTAGATTTAACACTAATTATATAGAAATATGACATGTTCATTAAAGATGGTGATAAAACCAGGGCTAAGAAAATTAGAAGTTAAATCCATTTTATTTAATCGGGATTACAGGCTTTAATACTCAACTGAAATATTGCCATAAAATGCAAACACTGAATAAATCAATCTGGTAGCTTAAACAACAAACCTTGCGCTGAAATTCAAATGTTATTTGTAGCATTTTATATACATTATAGTGCTATTTTAAAAAAAATGTATTTTCTTCAAGTAACAATAGTTGTGACCAGTTTTAGAATAAAAACATAAGATTGTGAATTTATTTTTTCATTCCAAACATGCTCTTGTAACTTATTCTAGCAAAACTAATGGCTTTTGTAATTGAATGTCATGTTTCCAAAATTTCTGTTCAATAAAACCTCATTTGTTGTATTGACAACCATCAAGTTCGTGTTACCTACTTTGCATATTTGGAGAAAACATCAGTGCTGACTGGAGAGAATAAGTCATCCCTTTCTATGTTGCAAAATTGTTTGATGATCTGTGAATTGTGATGAACCTCTTTGCCTCGGCGCATATAAAAAAAAACCCACTGACAATGTTCCTGTTGTGTGAAGACATTGAGACTCATCTAGAAGAGCTGATATGTCCGTTTACCTCTATTCTCTCTACTCCTGAATGTATGGAAGGCATTGCCTGATTGAGGTACCTCCCTGTATTATGAGAAGACTATGTACATTAATATTGAGCGTAACCTTAGTAGCACAAGTCATTTCTTTTAATAGATGAAGTGGAAAGCAGAGACAAGGCTTCCTTCTTCCTAGAATATAATTATGCCTTTAATAACAACATCTCTTTGGCTTGGCTTCGCAGACGAAGATTTATGGAGGGGGTAAAAAGTCCATGTCAGCTGCAGGCTCGTTTGTGGCTGACAAGTCCGATGCGGGACAGGCAGACACGATTGCAGCGGTTGCAAGGGAAAATTGGTTGGTTGGGGTTGGGTGTTGGGTTTTTCCTCCTTTGCCTTTTGTCAGTGAGGTGGGCTCTGCGGTCTTCTTCAAAGGAGGTTGCTGCCCGCCAAACTGTGAGGCGCCAAGATGCACGGTTTGAGGCGTTATCAGCCCACTGGCGGTGGTCAATGTGGCAGGCACCAAGAGATTTCTTTAGGCAGTCCTTGAACCTTTTCTTTGGTGCACCTCTGTCACGGTGGCCAGTGGAGAGCTCGCCATATAACAGGATCTTGGGAAGGCGATGGTCCTCCATTCTGGAGACGTGACCCATCCAGCGCAGCTGGATCTTCAGCAGCGTGGACTCGATGCTGTCGACCTCTGCCATCTCGAGTACTTCAACGTTAGGGGTGTAAGCGCTCCAATGGATGTTGAGGATGGAGCGGAGACAACGCTGGTGGAAGCGTTCTAGGAGCCGTAGGTGGTGCCGGTAGATGACCCATGATTCGGAGCCGAACAGGAGTGTGGGTGTGACAACGGCTCTGTATACGCTTATCTTTGTGAGGTTTTTCAGTTGGTTGTTTTTCCAGACTCTTTTGTGTAGTCTTCCAAAGGCGCTATTTGCCTTGGCGAGTCTGTTGTCTATCTCATTGTCGATCCTTGCATCTGATGAAATGGTGCAGCCGAGATAGGTAAACTGGTTGACCGTTTTGAGTTTTGTGTGCCCGATGGAGATGTGGGGGGGCTGGTAGTCATGGTGGGGAGCTGGCTGATGGAGGACCTCAGTTTTCTTCAGGCTGACTTCCAGGCCAAACATTTTGGCAGTTTCCGCAAAGCAGGACGTCAAGCGCTGAAGAGCTGGCTCTGAATGGGCAACTAAAGCGGCATCGTCTGCAAAGAGTAGTTCACGGACAAGTTTCTCTTGTGTCTTGGTGTGAGCTTGCAGGCGCCTCAGATTGAAGAGACTGCCATCCGTGCGGTACCGGATGTAAACAGCGTCTTCATTGTTGGGGTCTTTCATGGCTTGGTTCAGCATCATGCTGAAGAAGATTGAAAAGAGGGTTGGTAAGAGGGTTGGTGCGAGAACATAACATAACAATTACAGCACGGAAACAGGCCATTAGGCCCTTCTAGTCCGCACCGAACCAAACACTCCTCTTTAGTCCCACCTACCTGCACAATGACCATAAACCTCCACCTTCTTCTCATCCATATACCTGTCCAGCTTTTTCTTAAATAATAAAATTGACTCTGCCGCCACTATTTCTTTCGGAAGCACATTCCACACCGCTACCACTCTCTGAGTAAAGAAGTTCCCCATCATGTTACCTCTAAACCTCTGCCCCTTAACTCTTAACTCATGTCCTCTTGTTTCAATCTCTCCTACACTTAACGGAAATAGTCTATCCACATCCACTCTGTCTATCCCTTTCATAATCTTAAATACCTCTATCAAATCCCC